>NC_045614.1:198362041-198671560 GCF_009829155.1 Mustela erminea | reverse complement strand
ATTAAGAACCTCAAGGCTTCTAAGACAGCAGTGAGTCTATCCTTCATACTATCTAAGAATGCACTTGGCATCTAGGCACCAATCTCTTTAACTTTCTTAGGTTTGCTGGTACAGATTGTCTACCTGACTGACAAATGGATATTAGTTCAGGAAGTCTAAAATTCAAAATGGCAACACAGTATAATGATAAAAAAAGCTTATTTTTATGAGTCATTCTGTACCTGCCTTTTTAGCTATAAGAATAACACAGTATTTCTCTTCCTGAGGCAAAATTCTAATATGCTCAGCAAATCTTAATTAAGATCTGGAGAAAAAAAATATATGAAAACTTAAAATCTGGGAAGGAGCTTCACTATTTTAAATTCAGAACAGATTATAAGATTCATATTTAATAATAGTACATAAGAAAGTCTCATATAGTCCTTACATGGTTTTAGGCACACTGAGCATAAAGAGATCCACTCCATCCCCCTTTTTCAACATCTTATTTTATTTAAATTCAATTAATTAACATATAGTGTATCATTAGTCATTCACCAGCTGGATATAACACCAGTGCTCATCACAGCATGTGCCCTCCTTAATGCCTGTCACCCAGTTACCCAACTCTCCCATCCCTTCCTCCCAGGAACTCTCAGTTTGTTTCCTATAGTTAAAGTCTCTTATGGTTTGTCCCCCTCTCTGATTTCAGAGAGACCTACTTTTAACAAATCTCTTAGAAAATGCATTTGTGAAATAACATTATGTCCTAAAAGCCCTATAGTCTCTTGACTGATGCATTATTTGTACATCTATCTTTCAGACCCTCCCACACAATCTAAAACATATAAGCTCTGCTTTTTAAAAAAAAATGTCAATACCTACTAATTGCTTCCTGAGTAGGTTTTGGTGTTATTTCAATGAAAGGTATAATTTAGCCAACAGATTTAGCAAGCAGCAGATAAAACAATTAGTACAAAGATCTTTTGTGAAAGAAGTGGCTGGCAGTACACCCGCAGTGAAGGCTGAATTTGTAATTTAGAAAACAGATTTAGCAAGTGGCAGATACAACAATTAGTCTAAAAATCTTTTTGTGAGAGAAAGAATTCACAGAATAGGAAGAGGAAGGCGCATTTGCATAAAAATGATTTGTCAATTTCACTGAAAAGCAAATAATTTTTTATCTCTACCTCTTAACTTTTTCTTTCCCTTATGATTTTTTTCCCCTCATATATTGCAGGTGGCCAAGGTAACAGAGTATTTCTAAAATCATGACCCAAGCCATGTTGTCTCATGTAGTAGACCTACTAAATTTTTAATGAATAAGAACCACCACTCACTGGACACAATACTTATTGGATTAGGCAAGGAAATGAACCCACTTCTCTTTTCCCTAATGGGTCTTTGTTCCTTTGATTATAACTTAGAGTTTTCAAATAGAATTGACATACTAGTCACAATTTAAAAAATTGGGAACCCAAATCAATGTTGCCTTACAGTAACTATCTAGAAAATCATTCATTATTAGGGTTCTCCTATAAAAGTAAAAATGCATTAAAATAGTACAAATGGATCAAGGAATGTATTCACAGTAAATTTCACTCAGGTTACATAAATAAATTACAGAATAAATTTCATTCAGGTTACATCAACTTCAAATTTCTTCCCCTTGGGAAAGGATGTTAATGTTGTGAATGCTGGATCCTGAGGTATAGGGCTCTGTGTAACTCTTGGATTACACCACTATCAAGGGACCAGCGTCAAAAAAAAAAAAATTAAATAAATAAAAACAATGACATGCATTAAAGCAAGAGGCACTGTTCAGCAAGCAAAGCTTTTACTTGTTGAGCTTGAGCTACTCTAAAGTGAGCTACTGTAAAGTGATGGGAAGTCCTTCAAAACCTGTGACTGTTGCCAGGGATCTCTCTTGACATTTATACTTATAAAGTCCTTGGGTATTTTGCTGTATTAAACACAACTTACTGATTTCAGAGATACTATGTCAGACTCTCAGGTTTAGAATTCCTTTGTTTATTATTAATATTACTATTATTTTTTAAAATTTGACCCACCCAGGTGCCCTGCCTTCCTCCTCTTTTGTTTAAATTTTGAAATGTCCATTGCCAATAACCAACCATTCTTGGTTAACCTGGTATTTAAACATCAAGCCCTTATGGATGATGCTGCAGTCTTTACCCTTTCCTCCAGCTCATAAGCAATAAGAAATGACTCATGGACCTAGATTGTTTATAAAATTAATGTTGCACATATGCACTCACATGTTACATTTATTTATGTAACTCTGTATTTGAAGCATACTCAGTTTACTCAATTCAGAAAATACCTTAGGCAAAAAATCTCTTGCACATTCTCATTCAACTTCCAACTTTCATCTGTTACTCATGCATTCAAATATTTTGTTTTATGTTGTGCAATGATGCTGTTTTGCATGCTTATTTAGTATTTATTATCCCCAAAGGAGGGGTTGGCAAATTTAATCTCTATGGGGCTTCGCAGGCAATATAGTTTCTGTTGCAATACACAACTCTGTCACTGTAGCATGAAAAGCATCTTAGATAATAGGTAAAAAATGGGTATGCATCTGTTCAAATAAAACTTTATTTATAAAAACAGATGGAAGACCTGATTTGACACATGCTAGCCATGCTTAGTCAAACCCTGTTTTAGGAAATCACTAGTTAGTCTTAAGTTGTGCTCATTCACTCACACTGTGTTCATTCTGGAAGAACCTTCATTGACCATACATTTACAGAATGATTGCTCACTCTCGGGCAATTATAAATTAGGTATTAAATAACAATGATTTTTCAAAACATTACTTTTCAATTTAATAAAATATCTTCCTATCTTCCAACACTTCTGTGCTGGTAAAAAAATAATTTTATTTTTAAAATGGTATATTTTAGGGGCATCTGTGTGGCTCAGTTGCCTAAGTGGCCAACTCTTGGTTTCTGCCCCCATTATGATCTCATGGGTCAATGGATCCAGCCCCATGTAGGACTCTGAGCTCAGCTGGGACTCTGCTTGATGATTCTCTCACTCTGCCCTTTCCTCTGCTCCTGTGCTGTCTCTCAAATAAATTTTAAAAATTTTTAAAAAATAAGAGAAAATAAGAAAAAATGATATGTAGTTAAATGTAAGTTTATAATGTATCAGATAATATGTCATATATTAAATGATATTTACATGTAATATCATTTCAAATTGCTTCAACTTTAAATTATTAGATTAATAATCATAAATCAATCATTAAAATTTAAAAGAGGACTTGGAAATAAAATATTATAAAAATAAATTTATTCAAGCTTCAAAGTTGTACAAATAAGAAACTGAATTCAATAATGCCATATATATCATAGTTCTAGATTAAAACAAGTTTCAGATCTGCTTTCATTGGGTCCCTATTATTATTTTAATAGTTTGGGGGAAATTTTGCCATGTTTTCTTCCAACTAATTGATTAATTTCTTTTTTTTTTTTTAAAGATTTTATTTATTTATTTGACAGACAGAAATCACAAGTAGATGGAGAGGCAGGCAGAGAGAGAGGGAAGCAGGCTCCCTGCTGAGCAGAGAGCCCGATGCGGGACTCGATCCCAGGACCCCGAGATCATGACCTGAGCCGAAGGCAGCGGCTTAACCCACTGAGCCACCCAGGCATCCCTAATTGATTAATTTCTTATGTAACACAAATTCTATTGGTCAACAGCTTACATGATCAAATATACTGCTTATTCAATTGACTTATTATTTTTTTAAGATTTTATTTATTTATTTGACAGAGAGAGATCACAAGTAGGCAGAGAGGCAGGCAGAGAGAGAGAGAGGAGGAAGCAGGCTCCCCGCTGAGCAGAGAGCCCAATGCGGGACTCGATCCCAGGACCCTGAGATCATGACCTGAGCCGAAGGCAGCGGCTTAACCCACTGAGCCACCCAGGCGCCCCTTCAATTGACTTATTAATAATTGTTTCTTAAAAGTTAAAAACTAGTCTATATTTTAACATAATATTGTCTCTAGAATTAATTATTGAATACTGATAAGCATATATAGAATTCATATAACATAAATTCTTCCACTATATGTTTACGATTTCTTTTTGTTATAAGATATTATAAACTGAAGTAGCTTCTAATATAGCAAAATAATCTGCTATAGGCTGCTTATTGCTCATATAATGTCTTGGGTTGGGGATTTATTTTTATGTTTAATGTATTTTATGTTTTATATTTTATATATATGATTTTTTGGTGATAAATTTGCTCTATGAAAATGGATGAGTCAATTAGCAGAAGACTTAGACATTGATCTTAGAGCATTAGTTATTTAATACTGAATAGTCAGCCCATTCAGCATTTCCATAATCAACATTCTAGCTAAACATAAGAATTAGTTCTTCATTTGAGGATTATACAATTAAGAGTTAAATTGTAGGTGATAGTAACACTTGTAAATGTAAATGACAGGAACTATTATTTCATTTAATTGATTCAATAGCTGACCTGTTTGATTTAAATATGCATAATATCAAAGGTTGAATCCTGCCACAAACCATATAAAACAATTTACTTATAATGAATTCTGGAATTTACTTAGAATGAATACTCTAGAATTCACCTGAAATTTACTTAGAATGAATTTTTTAGATCAAAATAAATACACTTTTCAAATGGCCAGGAGTACAATGCTTTGATTATCTCAACAATAGTAGAAACAGTTAATGCATTTATCTCTTTTATCTAACTTAACAATTGCTCCATTTTTGCAAGTCCAATGTCCACCAGTTTTTCTGTTGTGGCACAAGATTATGAAGTCACAATTTTTGCCTCATTGTAAATATATTATCCAGTCTCAAGACTCCTATAACACTTTATCATTCTTTTTTTTTTTTTAAGATTTTATTTATTCATTTGACAGAGATCACAGGTAGGCCAAGAGGCAGGCTGAGAGAGAGGAAAGGAAGCAGGCTCCCTGCTGAACAGAGAGCCCTATGCAGCACTCCATCCCAGGACCCTGGGACCATGACCTGAGTGGAAGGCAGAGGCTTTAATACACTGAGCCACCCAAGCGCCCCAACACTTTATCATTCTTATATGATAAAATTGATGTTTTGTTATACATTCATAGGTAACTTTATCTCCACTGCTAAACTCAAAGATCTTCAAGAATCCATATTACTGTATTTATATCTATCCATCATCTAGTATTCTATTCACTTATTTCAATAGTTACTTAACTTTGATAGGTCAAATAATGCCCCACCACCAAGATGCCCATAGCTTAATCTCCAGAATCAGTGGGCATATTAGTTTACGTGGTAAATGGACATTGAAGATACAATTAAGTTAAGAAAATTGAGATGAAGAGACTTCTTATATTATCCAAGTGGAATCAGTGTGATCACAGGTATCTCCATGGGAAGGAAGCAGGGGGTGGAGTCACAGATTTGAAGAGACTAATCTGATAGTTTTGAAAATAGATGGAACAATGAGCCAAGGAATGCAGGCAGGCATTGGAAACTAAAAAAGGTGAGGGAACAGATTCTCACCTAGAGCCTCTAGAAGGCAGGTAGTTTTACCTTGATCTTAGGACTTGTAACCTCCAGGACTATTTGGTAATAAATTGTGTTTCTTCAAATTACTACCCACTGTTGCTGTTTCTCAGCAACAATAAATAACTAATTTAATTTGTCTACCTTCATATGTGTATCAATTTATATATACAAATGTATATGTAATACTTATATCTATGTATCTACCTACATTATTTAATAAATAGTTTGAAAGAGAACCCATTTTTCATTTGGGGTGGGATGATTTCTGAGTAAGTGCTGTTGAGTGACTCACACCACTTACTGGAACAATAGCAACAGTATTGTGATAACACCTGGTACAGATGCATGCATTAAGGGTCCTATGGAAGGAGGGAGGAATTCTTTGTAAATCAGACTCTAACTCAAAATGAGGTACCCGTGGAGGTTGAAGAATACGAGCTAGACTAAGATGAGTGACAGGGAAAAAAGTTATGACAGCAGAGAAGATAATTCTTATTGCTATTCTTATTCAGGTAAACTCAAGTTGGTTGATTTTCTTGGTGCAAGTGGTACATGGAGAGGGACAAGTAGACTTAGAGAGTTAAGAAGATATCAAATTATTTACTCATCATATGCACTAAATTAGAAATTTCAACTTTATCCTGAAAGCTATTGAGGGTCACTGAAGACTTCCATAATTATTAATATACAATGAGAAAGCCAGAAATAAGTAGAAAGCTTAATTGGACATACTGAGCCTTCATTAAATGGTGATGTTGCCATTTGTTGAAATTGTAAGAGTGATGGATTCTTTGGTTAAATGATCTAGTTTAAGTAGGAATTTGACTTAGTATTTCATGAAATATAAACATTTAAATGTGATAGTTACCCTTAAAGAAAACCTCAGAAGCTACAAAAGTGTCTGTGCCTCAGCTTGGCTTGTATGTAGACCTAAGTAATTTGGTAGTGGATTATCTTTAATGACCAAGGTAGCATACCTCTTTAATGACCAAGGATTCTTGGCTCAAAGAATGCCAAATGTTACATGTACATTATAAAATAGTATGGACATTTTGAGTTATAGCTGACATATAAATTCTCACCCTACCATCCAACTTTGGTTTTGTTCAATTCCTTAAAACTGTTCTGTTAATTTCATACATCTGTGCCCTTCAGAAACCCCTTCCAGGTATGAATAGGAACGTTGTATGCAGGGAAAAAAAAAAAAAAGGAAATTGAGATTTTGGTTGTTTTGATTTTCAGATGACATTGGCAAATTGATATGATGGGGAACAGAAATAACCTTAACTATCCCTTTAGCTTAATGAGAATTCTGATTAATAATTTATTTCTGCCCCCTGATCTGCCACACAAAATGTGAGGTCACAAATGGGAAATGAATAACATTTCACAATCAGTACATATTTAATATATTTATTAGGGGGTTTAGGATATGCTTTTATAATGCCACAAAATGATGGTATAATTGTCATTTGATTTAAGCAGTCAGTTGAAAGATTAGAACAAAGTCTCAGAACTAATTCACTAAATTAAGAAAATAGGTATTTTGTTGATATAATAGGTCTAAACAGGGCTGGGTTTTGAACTATGATTAATTAAAAAGAGAGAGTAATATTGATAGAACATTCAAGAGTTAATGGGAAAAATAAAGATCAACAATGCCTTAAAAAGGAAGAGGAAAAAGAAGAGAAAATGTTTACATGAAAATGCAAAACCATAATATTTTGAGAATCTGTAAGAATTTTTCAGTTCACTGAGTAACAATGTTGGGACCTACAATCATTTCAGTAAAAATCAAACAGGTGACAACAATAGGTTTAGCAACATGACCCATTCTTTCTGAAGATACTCCTCTGTTGCTATAGTTAACTGATTCTTTATATTTAATTGATAAAACATTTTTATACAATGAAAACTCTAAACAGGTTTAGACATTTTTACATGAGTAGTGATGAAAATTATAATCTGGATTTACTACATTGTTAAGTTTTTCTTAATTTTTTAGATTTCTTTCTTTCCCACTAATGAAGTCTCTTTTTCTGTGTTTTCTTAAACTTTTGATTATCCTTAGTACTTAGCAAATGCCTACAATAATGTACATGTTCAATACCTGCTGTTTGAATAAGTTGAATGGATTGCATGATATTTAGTAAATGGAAATACTTTTTTGTAATACTCACAAAGAAATTACCAGGAACTCAAATCTGGCAAGCATACCTATGATGGTTTGTACCATTTATAACAAATAAATTATATTACATATTAATAAATCACTTGCAAAATTAAATAACATACAGTTTTATGGGGTTTTTTTGTATCTTGAATTTATAAACCTTTTATTACCAGTTTTGCATAATTCTCAATTCTTCATTTTCAACATTTATACTCAGGCTGTGTTGAAATGTAGAAGATATTTCAACAGATAAGATAATTAATGCATTGTAGGTTTCCAAAATTGACTATATCACTGGTTATTAATTTAGTCATTTCTAAAGACTAGTGGGTAGCAAAGGTAGTGCTGTCAACTGGTGGTATGAAAACAGAAATTATGATATGTTCCTTTTTTCACTATCACTAAGATAAGTGAAATGCATTGTTTCTACATTTTTCTTTTTCTCACTTTTGCAGTTTTCTTTCTAATAACTTCTTATCTATTCAAAGGTGTCCATAGTATTTAGCAAAATAAAAGTCTTTATAATGGAATGAGAGGAAATAGGAAAATGCAGTGTGATGTCTATCACCTAACCAAATATTGATCAAAATCAGAGAATATTTGGAGACATTTTTAGCTATTGAAATACTTGCAAGCTTCACATTTTTAAATGGGAAAAAGACAAATAAATTGGTAATGAGATATCACCAAGTGGAATAATTTCATTTTGAGTAAAAAAAAAAAAAAGATTCAGGGCACTGACAGTATTATCAACTATCGTTCAGGTATTTAGGGGGAAAGTGAATACTTGAACAGTTCTGTCTCAAGACAATGTTCTCAATTCATATTTTTATATTTATGTCCCTGTAGTGTAACTTTGTTTTTCAGGATATTCTCTAATACTTCCTTTAGGTTGTAAATACAATTTATTCTTTCTATACTTTATATTATTGTCAAAAAATAAGAATACAAACTATTAATATTTTGTAGTAATTTTAATTTTTTATAATTTTGTATCATTTCACTTATATTAGGTAATGTCATCCCTTATATTTCTGTTTAATACTCTAGTTGATGAGACATCCACCCTCTTTCCATATTTAGGAAGATACTTTTTCCTTTGAATTGTTCCTTTTACTAGCCTCTCCAATGACTTAAGGGGTGTCTGAATGAAGAGCATTAATACTCAGGGCACATTCACTGCGGAGTGGGAGAAAATCTGCATTAAAGGCAAGGACCAAGACGGCATCTTCTCTTCCTATTCCTTTTTCCATTTCCTAACTTCATGCAATAAGCACAAAGGGGCAGCTTTGCTTTCTACATGTAGTCTGTATGGATTCCATTCATTCAGTTGTTTAAGTAAACAGATTTGCAATGGATATAGAAATTTCTTCCATCTCCGGCCCACTTTCTCTTTCCAAGAAATTATCTTGGAAATATTTTAGGAGTTATAAGAAGCAATACCATCTAAATGAAACATTACTGCCTTTCCCATTAGAGGTGTTTAGATGAATAGTATCAGTGAGAACAACAAATAAGAAGAGAAGTGTTACTTTAGAACACAGCAATGAGACCCAGGCAACAAGATTGGAATATAGGTATGCCAGGCGTTATTACAATCTATTTCTTGCTAAAGAGAAAATGGAAGTAATGTAACTAATCAAAACAAATTCAGGACTCAGACCCAGGCCTTTTGATTTAAAGTCTACTTTTTATACCATACCACACAGAATAGTTGAATTATTAATTTTAATATTATAAAATTTACAAAAATTTTAAATTGCCATTTGTTTTTGGATTTTCAAAAGTATCTTTCCAGCCTAAGTTCTCCATCTTCCTTTTCATGTACATGAACTTCTACACTTGACCAACAATATGCCAATATACTTCCCTATCGCCAAAGCAGTTAACTTAGTTTGGAATGTTGTACTTTAATACAGTATTATCCATGCGAAATTAGTTTCAAATTTTAAGATGCCTATTATAAGAATAGTAACATGTTAAGAATCAAAGATTTCCTTAATTTATCTCATGTAATTAAGTCCATGAAATTATGAATTTGTAGTAAAATACTAAGTACTGCACCATTATTTTTGTTACCTATAATCAATATTAACAATTTGCCATTATTTGTGATAATAACCTTAAAGATTTGATCCCTAACACCTTGAAAAGTAACTCAAAGATCTGTAACAAACAAAAATATTATATATTCAGAAGCTGACACAGCATTCAACACTAAAACTTTCAATAGCTCACAGAATGGTGATAAAATGAGATACTTACGATATAATAGATGGAGTTCCAAGGCAAATTCATCATTTTCTCTTTAGCTCACTCCTTTTCTGAAGACAGAGCCAATATACTATTTATCTAGACTGCCAAAAATTATACAAATAGACTCTTAAAAAAAGTATTTTTGAAATAAGAAATATATGAGTCTAAAATCCACATTGTAATGGGGTAAGGACTTGATCAGCAATCAAAGTTGAATAAAGTGGGGTCAGAAAACAGCCATTCTACTAAGAGCTGAGTCAAGATAAAATTTAAGTTTTTAAATTATTGCTGATTTTTGCTTGTTTTTAATAGAGGTGATCTGAATTTGTTAAAGAAGAGAAAAGGCCATATATGCAGGTGAAAATATAAAATGCTTGGCAGAGAAAATATTTTGGTAACACTGAGTGA
Source organism: Mustela erminea (assembly GCF_009829155.1). Lineage (NCBI taxonomy): Eukaryota > Metazoa > Chordata > Mammalia > Carnivora > Mustelidae > Mustela > Mustela erminea. The sequence goes on along the minus strand of NC_045614.1, from coordinate 198,661,173 downwards.
GCTTTTCAAATTCTACTTTATGCCCCATAATGACAAGGCTATATCTCTAGAACTTTTCTGTTTAATGATGTGGCTAATTTAAATTAATTTAAATTAAACAAAATTAAAAATTCAGTTGAACTAGCCCATTTTCAGACACCCAGTAGTCATATGAGTCTGGTGGTTACCAGAGAGAAGTGCAGACAAAGAACGAATTTATTGTCATAGTAAGTCACATTTCTTAATAGTAGTCTAAACACAGACATGAGTGAACATATGTAGTTTGGAATAAATCATAGCTTATATGAAAATATCTATCACAAGCACAAAACTGAGTGCCTTCTTGGCATTCTACTTTGCACATGTTAGAGATGCATGCAATATGTTAAAGAAGCCCAACTCACCCCTAGAATACTCCTATACATTTGGTGTATTATGTAAAGAGAATAAAATGTTTTTCAACTGTATGACATTCTTTTTATGGGTTCATTTCTAGAGGATCTCTTTCATAACTTCTTGAAGTATTCTTACTACAGAAAAATATTAATCTAAAACAAGCCTCAGGTGTTTTGGGGGGGCTGGGGTCCCTGCACTGGATTATTATAAGTTTGCTGTGTTATGATACCATCTTTACTCTATAGAGCATTTTTTCCTGTTTTTATAAACTTTTACTTGACATTTATGTTTTAGTGGCAATATAATTTAGGAAATTTACTTTAAAAGCAAATGCTTTTAAAGAAACTTGTATCTTTAGCATATGGGTGGGAATTGAAATAAAAGAGAGGACAAGTAACAGTGCTATGAAAGAAAGAGGAATAGAAATTAAATTCTGTGCCTTGCAATAATTAAGGTCATCCCAGTATAAAAGGAAGTTAAAATGTTATTGTCTTAAGGAGTTTGAAGAATCTTAAAATCTCAGAAGAGTTCTCAGTAGAGTTAACATCTGTAGATGATTACCAGGACCTGTGTAAAGAAAAATATTCTACAACATCATATATAGATTTTGACAGGGTTGGTGAAGACAGTAGATATTCAGGATAATTGAAAAAAGGTGAGAGATACAAGGTTTGGAGTCCAAAATGTTTGTAGGTGAAGAAAATCACGTACAAGTGATCTGGGAGTGGTCCTGGCTAGTAAAGGCACATCAATACCACAACTACTATCACAGAAAGTCTAAGAAAGTGGTGCCTGGGTGGCTCGGTTGGTTAAGTGAACTTCAGCTCAGGCATTGATCCTGGGGTCCTGGGATTGAGTCCTGCACTGGGCTCCCTGTTCAGTCAGGAGTCTGCTTCTTCCTCTCCTGCTCCCCCTGCTTCTGCGCTCTCTCTCTGTCAAATAAAAAAATAAAAAATTAAAAAAAAAATCCAAGTAAATTGAGAAGACCCCTCAGTAGAAGCATCAGGGTAGAATGTTTGAAGGAGAATTACATGTACACAGTCTTTGCTGTAATAAGAGAAGTATCACTATGGGCTACGATACAATTATAGGCAGAAGAAAAGGTGAGAGTAACTGTTTAAAAAAAAAAAAAAAAGCACACACATTAAAAAAAAAAAAAAACAAAAAACAAATGGAAGTGCCTGGGTGGCTCAGAGGGTTAGGTTTCTGCCTTCGGCTCAGCTCATGGTCTCAGGGTCCTGGGATCGAGTTCCGCATCATGTTCTCTGCTCGGCGGGGAGACTGCTTCCCCCTCTCTTTCTGCCTGCCTCTCTGCCTACTTGTGATATCTCTCTCTGTCAAATAAATAAATAAAATCTTTAAAAAATAAAAATAAAAAAATAGAAAACAAATAAAGGAGAGTTGTGTACAAGGAGTTTTTGAAAATGAAGAGATGAAAAGTTCATTTGCATACTGGTAGATGTGAAGAGCAGGGATGATTGAAACACTTAATTAGGAGTAAAATGTATTCTGACATTTTTAAATCTGATTTACTGGGTCCAGAAGAGAGGTTTCATTATCACCTGGATATCTAAACTAAGATATGGCCATCTGACTTAAATGATTTTCTAATCTTCTGCAAGAGTTAAAAAATGATATGCAAATTCAAGTTGTAGTCATGAAACAGGATGAAGTCATTTATATAATACATATTTACATGTTAAAAATCTATTCAACCTTTATATCTCAGCTCAGATGGTTCCTCTTTAATGAGATCTTCATTAATCTCTGCTCATGACTGGGTTCACTTTTATGTAAGAGGTATAGAATGTCAAATTACCTGACTGAAAAGGAAGTAATAAGGATCCAGACAGATGTTTTAGAAATAAAACAATAGATGAATGGCTGGGAATCAGCATCATCCTGGAAACCACAGTCATATCTCCCCACCAAAAAAATTTCATGTCTTTGATACGGTCAGTCTAAGTCTAAACAAAATTGTCTCCTGCCTATAACAGTGGATTTCTGTGTCCTCTGCCAAATTTGGCATTTATTCCTTTCCTGGCAATGTCCACAGAGTTTAGAGATGCAACCTCAAAAAAACTGGAAATCAGGTCAGACTATTCTGCTTTCCAAATAGGTTTCAAACTTATCCTGGTTTATTTATCAGCAAGTTTTACAATATCCAGCACATTTTGACCACATTCATTTTGAACATAAACTCTGGGCTTTCTGTACAAATTCCATTGTTTGAAACATTTTTTGTTCCCTTCACTATGTATGCATGTTGTCACCTTATTTTAATGAGTGATGTTTTCTTTTTGTGGCTACTGTATATGAAACGTATTCTTGACCACTCTTTAATTTCTAAAGAGAAGACACTTTTCTCTAATAGCTATTTACCTTTGTCTTTCATTTTAAAAATAAATTTTGTGTTGTAACTCTATCTGTAATATATCTTCTAGTGTTATTTATTTATTGTTACTTAAAGTCACTGGAAAGTAATAACAGAGGTTATATAAATGTTTAAATTTTGGTACCAGTTTACTTATAATCTTGGGTCACTCTCTGAATATTAGATTTTTAAAATACTTTTGACATATGACTTTTCTGGACTTAGCATTAATTATGGTAATGGTGAGAAGTGAGGATACATACACACTATGCAGGTCATAGTGTGAAAGTTAATGATGCAATGAATATTTTCTGAATGAGTATGGCAGATTTTAAAACAAGTGTTGTGTATTTATGAGAGGAATTTGGTGTAGGAGAATAAATACAACAGCTGCTTTTTAATCATATGTAGAAATTATGATTCTAATCTCTTACATTTAATAGCACAATACATTTGAAAGAATGTAGTACTAAGTATTCATGTTACTAAGCATTTTTGCACAATAAGCATCACTAAAATAACTCATACTCTACATTTTTGAAAACAGATTGGCATTTTTCCCCCACTGCACTCTTTTCTTTTCTTAACACATCACTAGCAAATAACCTTGAGCTTGGTTGGAGAGCACACTTTCCCCTTTCTCTCCTTAGCTCTTAAACTTAGCCATCTATGTCTCTATATCATGGGTAGAAGTCTTCTGGAGAAGAGATACACTTAGGGAAAATTAAGAATTAATGCCTTCTTTCTTACACATGCCTTCTTTCTTACACATTCATGAGAGAACATAATCACTGTCACTAGAATAAATAGCAGATCTTACTTCATTGACTGTTAAGGTAGTATTGGAGCTGGTGACACCATTGGGAATAATACCATCCAAGCACACATATGGTTTTAGTCTGCATGTGTCTTACTTTGAAAGTTTAACCCTCAAATCCAGAATAAATAGTCATCTCTATTCACCATGTGGGTCCAATAAGCCCTTTTTAAAAAAAAAATGTTATTTTAGGAGCTAATCTAAAAGGAAGACAAAGGAGTATTGAAAAAACAAAATTATTAAGAATTTCACAAACAATTTAACTATAGTAAATTCAAATTTTTATTCCAAAGTGTTCCTGATTTTAAAGACATAGTGCAGTGTGGCCAAATGAAGAATTTGGCAACCTCTGTAAATAACAATAAAATAATAAAAAAGCAACAATAACATTGGACAAATAAAATTTCTAAAACAATAATTTCAGGTCTATGAAAGTCAACCAAAAACATTCAACAAGTTGGAAAATCGTTATTTATAGAAAACCACTGAACATTGAGTAAGAACTCTGGGAAACTGTTATATTACTGCCTGAGGTTGTTGTTTTTATTTCCCACCTAGATCTATGGTTTAACCAGAGAAGATTGGCCATAAAAATCAGCATCTTCCTGAAAGGAAGGATGTCACTTTTTCAGAACAGAGGGCAAAACACCGCATCCAGAGAAATTATTAGTAACAGTAAGAACCGCAGTGGTGAATAATGGGAGTAATGAAAGACTTGGGTAGACTAAAGTTTGATACTTGCTGGGGCAAGCAGTAGCCAAGTAACCAGTTAGGTATTAGGGAGATCCAGAAATTATGACAGAGGAGGATTTGCTAAATTGCCAGACATCTTTGGCTGATTGAAATAACTTCATGTAAGTACAGGAGAACCTGCAGAGGACACAGTCATTAATACATTGGACTCATTGCTCAGTGTCCACATGACTGTGTGCACACTTAGGGAGAACATGACACAGTCCAGTAAATTGGAAAAACCAGGACAAAGTTGAAAAGAAGTTGGAAATTGAAACTGCTCTGCAACACATATGTAGATCATTAGCAAAAGGTGAGTCTTATTTCACTCAGCATAATCTCTTCCAGTCCTGTCCATGTTGCTACAAATGTTGGGTATTCATCCTTTCTGATGGAGGCATAATACTCCATAGTGTATATGGACCACATCTTCCTTATCCATCCGTCCATTGAAGGGCATCTTGGTTCTTTCCACAGTTTGGTGACTGTGGCCACTGCTGCTATAAACATTGGGGTACAGATGGCCCTTCATTTCACTACATCTCTATCTTTGGGGTAAATACCCAGGAGTACAATTGCAGGGTCATAGGGAAGTTCTATTTTTAATTTCTTGAGGAATCTCCACACTGTTCTTCAAAGAGGCTGCACCAACTTGCATTCCCACCAACAGTGTAGGAGGGTTCCCCTTTCTCCACATCCCCTCCAACACATGATGTTTCCTGTCTTGTTAATTTTGGCCATTCTAACTGGTGTAAGGTGATATCTCAATATGGTTTTAATCTGAATCTCCCTGAGGGCTAGTGATGATGAATATTTTTTCATGTGTCTGATAGCCATTTGTATGTCTTCATTGGAGAAGTGTCTGTTCATATCTTCTGCCCATTTTTTGATTTGATTGTCTGTTTTATGTGTGTTGAGTTTGAAGAGTTCTTTATAGATCCTGGATATCAACCTTTTGTCTGTACTGTCATTTGCAAATATGTTCTCCCATTCCGTGGGTTGCCTCTTATTTGTGGAGCATAACAAATAACATGGAGGACATGGGGGGTTAGAGAGGAGAAGGGAATTGGGGGAAATTGGAAGGGGAGGTGAACCATGAGAGACTATGGACTCTGAAAAACAATCTGAGGGGTTTAAAATGGTGGGGGGGGTGGGAGGTTGGGATACCAGGTGGTAGGTATTATAGAGGGCAAGGATTGCATGGAGCACTGGGTGTGGTGCAAATATAATGAATACCGTTATGCTGAAAATAAATAAAATATAAATTTTTTTAAAAAGGAGAAAGTCTTACCAGATCAAAGTGATTGATCCCACCTTCTGAACAACCATTCATTATGCAGTAAACTAAGAAGATACAGGGCTGACCTCTCAAAAGCCTTCAGTTATAACGGACCAGTAAGCACATGAAAGGATGCCCAACCTCATCATATATTATAAAAGTGCTTATGAAAACAAGATACCACTTTCCCCCAGCAGAACGACTGTAATAAAATAACAAGGAATAGCAAGCGCTGGCAAAGATAAAGTGGAATTTGTGCCCCAATATATTGTTGCCACGAATGTAAAATAGCACAGACACTTTGGAAAATAGCTCAGCAGTTTCTCAAAGTATTAAGCATAAGGATATATCATACGATCCAGCAATTCTATGCCTAAATAGTCAATTGAAAGTAAAAAAATAGGGCTTAAGTGGGTAGGAGAAGAATCAATGAAACAAGATGGGATTGGGAGGGAGACAAACCATAAGTGACTCTTAATCTCACAAAACAAACTGAGGGTTGCTGGGGGGAGGGGGTTTGGGAGAAGGGGGTGGGATTATGGACACTGGGGAGGGTATGTGCTTTGGTGAGTGCTGTGAAGTGTGTAAACCTGGTGATTCACAGACCTGTACCCCTGGGGATAAAAACATATGTTTATAAAAAATAAAAAATTAAAAAAAAAGAAAGTAAAAGAATGGAAAAGGATGGGTACATTAAGCAAAAGAGAGCAGAATGAGCAAACATCCAGCTTCTACTATTTTTGAATGCCTCATCTGATCCCCAGCACAAAATATCACACCGTGGATTTGTATGATATCATCCCTTGAGGATACTGTCCAGACATTAGCGAGTGAGTCATAGCAGAATGTTAAAGTATTAGTTTCCTAGGGCTGCTGTTACAAATCACAACACAAACTGGGTTGCTTAAAATAAGCAAACAAAAATTATTTCCTCACACTTCTGAAGGCCAGAAATTTAAAATCAGGATGTCAGCAGGGCCTCACTCTGTCTGGAGTCTCTATGGCTACATAATTCCAATATCTGCCCCTGTCTTCACATGACATTCTGTCTCTATGTCCTCTCCTTTTCTTGTAAAAACAACAGTTATTGGTTTGGGGAAATTGGAAGGGGAGGTGAACCATGAGAGACTATGGACTCTGAAAAACAATCTGAGGGTTTTGAAGGGACGGGGTGTGGGAGGTTGGGGTACCAGGTGGTGGGTATTATAGAGGGCACGGATTGCATGGAGCACGGGGTGTGGTGCAAAAATAATGAATACTGTTATGCTGGAAATAAAAAAAATAAAAAAATAAATAAAATTTAAAAAAAAAAAAAGTTATTGGATTTAGGGCCTATTATTTTCCAGTATCATCCCATTCTGATCCTAAACCATTTACATCTTCAAAGATCTAATTCCAAATACGATCACAGTCTATGTAGTTCCAGGCACATATGCATTTTGGGGGTACATTATTCAACCCACTCTTTCCTACCACATGTCATGGCAGTAGTTTATCCCTACTGGAATTGAAGCTGGGGGAACCATATACATGTCTAGAGAATATGTAATTTAACAGCATGGGATCCTGTATAACATTGGCTTAGGCTCAGAGTACCATCCGTTTGTGACAAACAATAACAACACTTGACACATGACTTATGTCCAGTGATTCAAGCACACGCCACTTCATTAGGAGGCAGGCATATTAGTAAAATAATGGAAGATCCATTTACAGGTAGAGTTAATTTCTTTCAGAGCTCAGGGAATATTTTAAGACTCTGTAATCAAGATGTAGTATATTCAGTTAACCAATGACAAAGTGACAGAATAAATGAGTAAAAACAGGATTGGTTCTTTTCACCACACTCCAGTGTCCCTATAGTTGAATTTAATCTTCATACTCTTGTAGTCATGAACTCTGCTAGTTTAGAGGTTCTGGGTCCCAGAAAGGAAAACTACAGTTATAGCTAAAAAGTTTGGGAGGGGAAAATTACGATCTAGAACATTTTCTCTCAGTATCTCAAGGTTCTGTAAAAACTATTAATATACAATTTAAACAACTATGACCTGTCAAGGATAATACAAAAGAATGGTTCATACTACCTAGAATAGATAGTATGGAAAGCTACAGTTTCCTGAGTTACAGCATTGGTTAGTATTAGTTATGACTTCAGGATCTGTTTCAGCATGATGGATGTTTTCAATAATCATTCTTATATTGACTCTCCTGGAAAATTTGCAACTTGTCACTTTCTTGCAGACTCATTACTTAAACAGATTTAATGTAGGACCTGAGTTGATTTGAGTGTTAAAAGGGGTAGACTGTAACAGAACCTTCTAGTGTTCTGAAAGACCTCCACTTTAAACACCTCTCATTTCTACAAACACCTCAGACTTTCCTCAGGCTGAAAGAAGACCACTCTGCCACTCTGTGTTCCACTTTTTTTTTTTTTTTTTTGACTTTCTGTCACTATTATTTATTTATTTTTTAAAAAATCAAAAAAAAAAAAATCTGTGTAGATCCCCACTCATCATGAATATGTACGTACAACCTCCTAATGTGAAAGAGTTAATTTTTCACCAACTTCAACCAGTGGGATGGAAGACAGTAATGAATACTTCAAACATCTTTCTCGCAGCTGACAATTCAAGAAGGTAATCTACATACCACTTAAGAAGTAGTAATAGAAAAAAATTCCAATTCCTATTGTTTCTCACAATTGTCCTTAATCACAGACATTTATGTTGGCTTTTCCCACTTACTGTCCACTCATCTCTCAATTTTTCTTTCTGAGATCATCACCTGGAGAAGCTGATTGCACTGAAATTTTGCCTAAATTTCTACTTTCAGCAGGAACATGGCCAAAGTCATAAAAGTATTATTGTCATCATCAACTACAATAATTAGGAGCAAGGGTTAAAAAAAGTTATACTTGAACATATCTTTTTCAAAAATAAATCTAGTATTCAATTCTGCTAACCACTTTTTTTTTTTTTTTTTAATGCAGTGCTATATAAAAGTAGCTCCAGACATAAAATAGAAAGGCCAGATCCAATTGAATACATTCAGTGCAATTGCTAGTTCCATCCTTTTGGGACATTCTCTAAATATAAGTGATTGCACGTGAATTCATCAGGTTGAAATTTCCGTTTTTACAGCCACTTACTCATATTCAAAGGGCTTCCAGTTTGAATCACCATTATTATTAATAATAGTACTATAGGGAGCTGGAGATAATTAACATCAATCTGCCCTGTATTGCAAGTTATTTCTTGTATCTGCGATGAAACTTATAAACTTGCTTTCAATTTCTGTCTTTTTCAGAAGCAAGGAAGGATGAGGAGAAAAAATGTTATAGAGTACAAGGGTATAGTAAGTTTTTGTTTATTCAAATACTCAGCTACGAAAGCTCAGGTCTAAGGAAATAATCATGTCATTTATCCTCATACCTAGCAGGAATTTTTTAAGAGATGAGATCTTATTCTGCTTGAACTGCTAATTAACTAGAATTTAAAAATTCTTATTTAGATCGAAAAAAATATGAGGAAAATTACAGGATTGGTGGGTACTCTATTAGTGAGAAGAGGGATTTCTTTCTGAATGTTTTTAAATCTTTTCAGATGTATATCAGGTGGTCTTAATGAAATCTAAATTATATGTTGGCAAGGGACATGATTTATTATGTTGTCCTTTCAAAATTCTAAGATGTTCAGAGATATTATTTTAAACTTTATGGGTTACATAATGACTCATCTGAGAAAATCAATAATATATTGCACTAAGAAAGAATCACTATGAAGGGGCAAATCAGGCAAGTCCAATATTTCTCCACAGTAGAGAGTTGTAAACCATTTTCACACCAAACAAAAAGAGTCTTGGGAAGTTGAGTGAAGCCTAGAACTTTCTGCTATATTTTTCTTTTACCGTGGTAAGATACACATATCATAATACTTACCATCTTTACCATTTTAAAGTGTGCAGCTCAGTAGTATTAATTATGTTTGCTTTGTTTTGAAACATATCTCTAGGGCCTTTTTGTACTGTAGAAATGAACTCTCTATCCATTAAATACAATTTCCCTCTCCCCATACACCTGTAACGATAATTCTAATTTTTATATCTGTGAGCTTTACTACTTTAGATATTTCATAAAAGTGGAATTATACAATATTTGTCCCTTTGTGACTAGCTTATTTCACTTAGCATTGTATATTCAAGGTTCATCCATGCTGTAGCATACAAAAGGATCTCCTCAATTTGTATGCTCCATTGTATCAGTGTATGTAGACACCATATTTACTTACCTATTTCTCCTTTGATGGACATTTATATTGCTTCTACATCTTGGCTATTGTGCATGGTGCTAATGAACATAAGTGGACAAATATCTCTTTGATATTCAATTTCAGTTTTTTGAATGTATGGCCTGAAGTGGGATGACTGGATCATATGGTAGTTCCATTTATTATTTTTTTTTTTTTACAAAAGTTACATATTGTTTTTATAGTGGTTACACTATTTTGCAATCCTTCCAACAATGCACAAGGGTTGCAACTTCTCTATATCCCAGACAATACACTGTATTCCATTTTCTTAACAGTAGCCATGTCAATGGGTATGAGGTGATATATCATATTAGTTTTTAATTGTATTTTATGATGATTGCTGATTTTGAGCATCTTTTCATATGCTTGTCCATTTGTTTATCATCTTTGAAAAATGTCTATCCAAGCCCTTCACCCACTTTTTAATCTGATTACTTCACTTTTCATTATTGAACTGTAAGTGTTCTTTATATTCTGGATATTAACCTTCTTGTCAGATATACACTTTGCAAATATTTTCTCCCTTTCCGCAGATTGCCTTTCCATTCTGTTGACTGTATCCTTTGATGAACAAAAGCCTGTTAAGTTTAGTATCATCCCATCTGTCTACTTTTGCTTTTGTTGCCTATGCATTCACTATAATTTTTATAAATTCATAAAATACTTAGGATTGCGAAGAATCAAATTATACTGAAATATGTTAATCAAAATATCAAAATTACTAAAAATGCAATTATATATGTGTTCATATTGATAGATAAAATGATGAATTCTTATTGTAGGAAGCATAAAAATATAATATAATAAATATATTTATATAAAAGTATAACAAAATTAATAAACTATAAAATAATGAATATAGATATAAATATTTATACATATCTGAATATTAATATTGTAATAATAAAATATAGAGAAACTATGAAAACATAGTTCAAGATAGCTGAAGCACTTACTATGTAATATGAATCTATATACCATTTTAATTGGTGACAAGCTATAGGTACCTTCATACTACTTTTCATTGTGTATATATATTTAAGATGTGCAAAATTTCAGTTAGATATTAGTAAACATAAAGCATTCGTTTGTCTATTTATTTGTTTGTTTCCCATCAAAGTTCATGGATTAATCCCATTATGGGCTGCAGATGAAAAAATGCTTCTTTAATGCTTAAGTGTGTGATCTAACAGCTTCTATCAAGAAAGCTAGGCTCTTCAACTCCCGCATCCTATTCCACTGCCACACACTCAGAAGCCTGCTATCTAAAATTGTCTAGAAGAGGGTCCCACACCTAAGGACCTTGGAACCAACATGGTACAGGAAACAGGATGCATAGTAGAAGACATAGCTCTGTCAAATTTCTTAGAAGTTTTCTTATTAAAGTTCTTTAAAAGTTAGAATTACTATGATTATTTTTTAGACAGATACAGGAAGCATGATCTGGGGTGGAGGAAGGGCAGAGGGAGAAAGAGAATCTCAAGCAGGCTCTCTGATGAACTTGGAGCTAATGTAGAGCTCAATCCCAGGACCCTGAGATCATGACCTACTTAACTAAAGGGGGCCATGTAGGCACCCCTAGAAGCTAGAGTTATAATCCCAGCAATTAAGTCAAATTAACCTTACCAATACACACATTTAAATTTTTTAAAGGGTTTTGCTAATATCCTTTATTAATATTCTATTATCAGTTCCGATAAGAAGCACGGGGATTTAAGGCCATCCAACATATTACATTAGCACAATAGACATATATAAGTATGTAGCCTAGAAAATCCTTGTGTTAGGAATTAAAAAAAATAAGTTTTGGCAAGAAAGAATATCAACAAAGGAGATATAAATCACCCATATGTCTCATTTCTTGGAAACTGATTCAATCAGAGAGCCAAGAAAAATACTGAAAATCAAAGTTTTCATGGTTTATGAACCAGGGAAAATGGAGCAAATTAAATACAAAACTCCAGGAGCTACTTCTATTGAATAAAGCAGCAGGAATTCTTCAGTTGGTCAGTTGCCCTAATGAATACAGTCTACTAATTAAATCAAGACCCTAACAAAATGACTTTTATAATGAAAGAAAATGGTTGACAGGCAATAAGAAGTCTGCATGAATGTGTCTTTAAAAGCTTATAAACAAAAGAGCAATATTTTCAAAAGAACTTTGTGAAAATGTAACTTATAGGAATAATAGAATTACCAGTAGACCTGTTAAGAAAGCAATTTAATTGCTGTGACCTACTTTAGCAATTGAAATTTTCATGGTATTCTGTATAACTCTTTTAGAGATTTCTTTCCATGTTACAGATTGGTTTTGTCTGAAATGCAATAACTAAAATAAGTTAAACTTTATGAAATTTAGCTGAAAAGTATTCAGTTGCCATAGTCAGCACCATCTATTTATTTACACACACATAACATATATATTACATAAATATAAATGTCTATACTTATATATATTCATAACTTTAAAATCCCATTATCAAATTCTGATCTTTATTTGGTAATGTCAAGTTCTTCAAAGTTAACAGAGCTTCACAATAAAAATTAGGTACTAGTAAAGAGTTTTCTAATGTCCTAAAGATAAGAAATTTTCAATTTTTAGTCAATGGGCAAGTGGAAGATTTATTTGGGGATTCTATAGTAGAAAGAAAAATAAATAAAACATTTTAATTAGACATATTTAAATAATTCAAACCAATTCCTTGATGCAACTTTTGTTTGGTGACATTTATTTCATTTACTCTAATTAGTACTATATTTCTTTCCTATGGATGACAATTTCCCTGTATAATAGTTATGCAATACACATAATAGGTCATATTTCAGATGCACTGGTAGAGCTTTTCCCTTTGTAGAACCATTTGTTGCAGAGATTACTTTTATGTGCTTACACATCAAATTTTTTTTGTTTTGTTTTGTTGGTGAGAGTGTGCTCCTAAGTGTATGTGGGAGTGGGTGTGCATGAAATGTTTCTTATAATCACTTGTGCAAAGAAATAATTTTTTTCAAAACACAGACAACTCGGGGCGCCTGGGTGGCTCAGTGGGTTAAGCCACTGCCTTCGGCTCAGGTCATGATCTCAGGGTCCTGGGATCGAGTCCCGCATCGGGCTCTCTGCTCAGCAGGGAGCCTGCTTCCCTCTCTCTCTCTCTCTGCCTGCCTCTCCATCTACTTGTGATTTCTCTCTGTCAAATAAATAAATAAAATCTTAAAAAAAAAACCCACAGATAACTCATCTTGATGTTGTATATTGCCTTTTTAATATCTTAGCAGTTCTCTTGACATATCTATTGACATATCTACATATCTCTTGACATACCTATTCAATAAATGTGTGAAAACATCATGTTTGAATTATATTGTCCAATTCCTCTATCAAATTTATTATTTGAACATGAGGGAATATTTTATATATATATATATATATATATATATATATATATATATATATATATCAGTCGATCAGATTGATAGCAAATGGATATATAGATAGATTAATCACTGGGAAGGCAGATGATAGAAATGTGGGTGAGAGAAAAAGAAACTGGAAGAAAGGAAGAGAGACGACAACATGATATGTTGAAGCATAGCTTTCTACAATCAGCTCTCTGGATTCAGATTGCCCCACTAAGAGCCCTAGCTTAAGGCTGACTTTTTCTTTAAATAAAAAAGTCATAATAATTAAAAATGAAAATAAACAAATCAACTTAGCTAGGTATATATGTATCTTCAAGAATAGTTACTTTATAGCAGAGTTTAACATTTTTCAGTAGATACTTGTATTAGCTCAATGTTCCTTAAAACAATACCAACTACTAAAACTAGAGAACAAGAGTTTTCACAAAAATGGGGAGGAGATGGTTATACTTTTTGAGGCCTTCCTAATGTTAACATGTTTTTTTTTCTATTGAACATTAGTTAATATACCGCATATCCCTGAGAACACAGTGCAGGAAGGCATTTCATTTTGAAGAATGAAAGCAGAAACATGTAGTCTTGATCAATAAAGTAGGTTGAAAGAGGAGGGAGCATTTGAAAGAAAGGAATAATCTCGGAGGTGTTGCCTATTGGAGATTAATTATTTTTTTACCTGTGTTCTCAAGTTGATGGGCCAGAGAAGTAATCAGGGGTTAGAAGAAGAGTATAAGTATTTATAAATGATATGCTGTGAAAAATTAACTTGTATCAGATATAAATGTGTGAAAATATTCAAATATGGATTTTCTATTAGGGAAAAGCATAGGAAAGAATAAGGAACTGCAGGGTTAAAATTATTGTCCGCATATAAAATATAGAAAATTCTACTGACATTTAGAAAAATTCCTCAGCAGATTCTTGAAAGAGAAATTTCCATGTATATGGACTCTTCTTTCTATGTGGGAGAACTTCGTCTAGAGGAAAATTTCTACTTTTGTTGTGCCTTTCAGTTATGCAGGTGAACAGTGTGTATTAATTCACATTTCTTGATTGGGTGAATACAATTTATTAAAAGCAACAAGCATTACTGTATCACTCATGTTCTTGTTTTATTGTTCTTCCTTCCTTATCAGTAAAACTGGCTAAATGCACCAACCCTAAGGATAACCCTACGGATAACCACTGTTGTCTAGAATTGCATTGGGGGTGGGGATGAATAGGAGCAGTTGGCGGATACTTTGGTCACAGATCTAAATACACTTTACAAAATTAGTTTTTCTGCACCAAAGCTAATATTTTAATTCCGTACAAATTGCCTTTTCTCTGATTGTCCCCGGCTTGGGAGATGAAGAGAGGCATGTTGTTTGTAACTGTTGTTTGTGAGTTAGGATTGAAAAATTACCCAGAGATAACTGCTTCATATGAAAATACAATGTCTGAGGTCTAAAGTAAGAATAGTTGAACAGAATTATTGTCATGAAAATTAGAATGCTATAAACACTTAATTTGTAATAACATAGAGGTTATAAAATATTGAATTTATAAAGAAGAATAAAGCTTGAAATGACATTTTCATATACAGAATATGTTAACAAAAATTAACTAAGCAATGAAGTAGTAGAAAGATAGTGACAATCTATTACAATATTAATAAATAACACTGATTGATAAGATTATTTGGAAAATATATATTACTTTATCATTACTTAAAACAAAAAATTGTTGAGGGGGGACCTTGTAAATATATATAGAAAACTAGCTGTGTATTTCTTAAAAAGACAAATACAAAACAAAATGATACAAAACAAAAACCAAAGCAATTTCTATACTTTGACAACACTAGCAAATTTAAGTTAAAGAAACATACAGAGAATTAACCAGGGTAATACAAATTAGATTAACTTAAGATTTCTTTGTTGTGGGAATAAACTGGAGATCATACTATGGTAACATTTCTAAATTTTACAGTAATAAGTTTTTCCCTAATTTTGTAATTCTGAAATGAAGCTGTCTTTCATCACCTCTGATAATCTCAACTATCCAACATCTCATAGAATCTAAATAATATTGACTTAACTTAGGGCTCCTATAAGGAAAGCCTGAGATGGGAGTTCCTATAAATGTAATTCTTGAGGTAGTGCCCTTAGACAGGGAGTAGAGAAACTGGACAGAACAGTTCAGACAATGAATCAAGAATGAGATTTCAGCCACAGACACGCTTTAGCCTAGCTTCATGAGTCATCTGGAACGTGCACTGCACTATAAAGCTGGTCCCGCTGTGAGGGTGTATCAATGCATTTTACATCACTGCAGCAGTGAGGGAGACTTTGGATGGATTGGTGTCCTGCAAGGAGTGGCAGCATAGCTTCCTGGATGGGACACCTCTCTTAACCTGAGGACCATACTCTGACGGAGACAACTGGCAGCCATTAGCAGTCTACAGTCAAAGCAGACAGGAAATAGTGCAACTCCTTAGTGAAGGGGCTAGGTGGGGTGCAGGACATCCTTATAGTCCCTCCTTTACAACATAGAGATTAACTTCTTTATCAGTAACACAATTGTTGGCAATTTCTGTGTAAAATAATAAAAAGAACATTAGTGTGACGAGTTAGAATCTCTGCAGGTTCAGTTGGTCCTGAAGATGACAACTGATATATGTCAACCCCCTAATCTCCTAGAATCTAGATTCCCTTTCCATGCATCTATCACTTCTGCA
This sequence comes from Mustela erminea, assembly GCF_009829155.1. NCBI lineage: Eukaryota > Metazoa > Chordata > Mammalia > Carnivora > Mustelidae > Mustela > Mustela erminea. The sequence goes on along the minus strand of NC_045614.1, from coordinate 198,645,156 downwards.
GAAATCACTGGAGAGCCACTTGTTGGTGGCTTTCATGGTGGGGTAAGCAGAAACATTATCCTTAAGGGTCTGAGCATCTGATAACCAAAAGGCCCTGTAAAGGCCTATCTGCAGGTGAAATCTTTACAGCTAAACGTGTTCTAAGAAACATGAAAGTTATCCCACTGAATCCCCTTGGCTTGCCAGCCTGTTGGGAGGCTACTAATAAATTCGGAAAATATTAAAATAGAAAATTAATTCAAAACAGGTCATAAAAATTAAAATACAAACTTACAGATTGAAATACATACTTGAAGAACAAAATATATAATGTAAAAACAATTTTCAATTTATCATCTGGATGAAGAATACCATATTATATTTATGCATTCCTGAAAAAAGCTGGGGAAGAGAATAAGGGAAAAAAAGTCCACAGGATTTCTCGCCTTTAACTAGGGTGGAAATTGGAAGGCTAGAGTGTGTCAGAGATGTAGCGTGACATTTCAAAATACCCAGTAATTTAACATTTGCTTTTTTTTAACTGAATATAAACAGTGGGAGAATCCTAACCAGAGCAACAGACTTGTTAAACACTATTAAAAAAAGGAAAGTGCTATAACAAATTCATTTCACACTAGAAAACTGTAGAAATTTTTGAGTAATCATAAAAAGATGAAAGAAGTTAAATATTACAAATCTGCTAAGGAGGTCTAACCCACACATATCGAAAGTTTAAAACAAAGATACTTTGAACACATAAATTTATGATTCTTTATGTAAGGTAACTCATCAAGGTGAAAAACAGTAAGAATTATGAAAATATAGTTCAAACAAGCAAAAATGAAGTATAGATGGTCTTAATCACAGCAAAATAAGCTGAATGCAAGGTAGATAGAGTGAACTACAGCGAAAAGGTAAATTCATACCAATAAGTAGTTCAAAAATGAATAAAGGTACAGTTATCAGCTTGTGATTGTGAATTACATATACGTAATATGTAAAAACAAAACTTATTTGAAGGGAAAAAAGTTACATTTTTCACTCTGATGAATCAAGTATTCAAAGTTAAGTTAGGGTATAGAAAATATTAACAAGTATCCTCCTGGTTATAAACAGGAGTTTCCATTGTCTAAGAAAATCTTAAAATAGGCATCATTGCACAATTTATAACAGCATGCCATCTTTGTCTAAAAGCTGTTTTTTTTTTTTGTTGATTTATTTTTTTACAGGGAGCTTGAACTCCTGACCGTGAGATCATGACCTAAGCTGAGATCAAGAGTCAGATGCTTAACCAACTGAGTCACCTAGGCGCCCTGCTAAAAGCTATGTAAGTCAATAATGTCTTATAGTTGATGTTTTAGAACTGATAAATGATATATTTCGTAAACATTTATATTACTTGAGAAACGGATTTGGCTGCTGTGACAGGGAAAAATCTATGCGGCTGAAATTAAATGGAAGTTTGTTCTTTCCTCATATAATATTCTGAGCACAAAACATCTGGGGCTGATAGGATGCTGCCATGATAACGAGGGATCTGACTCTTTCTATTTGGTTGCTCCACTTTTCTAAAAATGTCATTTCCTTTGAATAAGATGGTTTTCTTGTTCACAGTTTATTTCACATCAACCTTTAAGTCAGGGGGAACACTGAGGAGGGGGACATATATTTACATATAAACAAAGCCCTAAGAATAAATTTTATAAGAAAAATTTAAAATTCACATTTTAAAAATATAAATACAGACTTTTTTAAAATTTTTTTTTAGTTTTTTATTTTTTATAAACATATATTTTTATCCCCAGAGGTACAGGTCTGTGAATCACCAGGTTTACACACTTCACAGCACTCACCAAAGCACATACCCTCCCCAGTGTCCATAATCCCACCCCCTTCTCCCAAACCCCCTCCCCCCAGCAACCCTCAGTTTGTTTTGTGAGATTAAGAGTCACTTATGGTTTGTCTAAGACTTAATGGAAGAGTATGAAGAACACATCTGTTTCAACATAAAGGAGTTTTGAAAGCATTTACTCATTTAAAAAAAATATATCTGTTGGCTATTTGTATGTCCTCTTTGGAGATACATCTATTACAGTATTTGGCTCATTTTAAAAAGTCAGGTTATTAGGGTGTGGTTTTGTTTTGTTTTGGTTTTTGCTATTGAATTGTAGGAGTAGCTTATATATTCTGAAGATTAACCTCTCATCAGATATATGTTTTGCAAATAATTCCTCCCATTCTACAGGTTGTCCATTCATTGTGTTGATTGTTCAATGATCGTTTACTTACTAGTCCCATGTAGCTATTTTTGCTTTTGTTGCCTGTACTTTTGGTATCAGATTCATGAAATTTCTATGTCACTAATCATCACGGAAACGGAAATCAAAACCACAATGTGATATCACCTCTCATCTGTCGGGATAGCTATAACCAGAAAAACAAAAGGCAAATGTTGGCTAGACTGTAACATGTTCAGCATTATTCACAAAATCCAAGATGTGGAAACTACCTAATGTCCATTGACACATGCTTGGATGAAAAAAAAAAAAAAGTGGTGTAGGGGTGCCTGCTTGGCTTAGTGGGTTAGGTGTCTGCCTTAGGTCTCCAGGTCCTGGGATTAAGCCCTGTGTCTTGGGCTCCCTGCTCACAGAAGCTCTAATATCTCTTTGAGATCCTGATTTCAATTATTTTGAATAAATGCTCCAAAGAGGAATTGTTGGATCTCATGGTGGTTCTACTAACAATCTTGCCAACATTTGTCTTTTGTATACACCACATTTAAAAAAATATATATTTTATTTATTTATTTTAGAGAGAGAAAATGAAGAGAGAGAGCATGAGACAAGAGAGGGTCAGAAGGTGAAGATGAACAGAGAGTCTGATAAGGGACTCAATTCTGGGATTCCAGGATTATGACATGAGCCAAAGGCAGTCACTTAACCAGCTGAGCCACCCAGGTGCCCCAAGAATCACACAATTATTAACCATGCTTTGGTATTTCCCTCCAATCCATTTAATATATTTAAACCTTTTATATATCATCTACCATCTGTGTTTTCTATATCACAAGGACTTAACGTACTCAGTCTTAATTTCAGTCAAACCCTAAGTAGCTTCATATTTCATGCTATTTTTTATTCTATATACTTTCCATGTTATTATAAGAAAGAACAGCTCTTATTAAGAAAGATACCATTCCTATTATTTTCTACACTATAATCTTAAAATGTTGCACCTTTTGGGGGGGGGTTGGTCTCTGTGCTTAAATGTTAAAATTTTGTCAGTCATGATTACCTATATTTACTGGTTTTAAGCTTGTGCAATAATCACCAAAAATAATTTTAAGGTAACAATTATATATTTAAAATATATTTTATAAATAAATCCTGTTAATCCTTTTCATTAGTAAGCAGGGGAACAAATACTAATAATAATAAAATTCCATCTTACTTGAATGTTTTTCAGAATTCAACAGAAGAGGTAAGAAAAGCACAGAAAATACATGATTCCTCAACTAATATCCATTTTTCTAAATATGAACAACAATGGCTAAAAATGTTTTCCTTTAAAAATAGCACCTGCAACTTTATTGCTTTCCTTGAATTAAATGTACATATTGTAGTAGGATATGATGCTGTTATTTTTTAAAATTATTTCTTATTTTCATGCAGCTAAAGATTTAGACATTAAAACAAAAATGAAATTTTTGACTTTCCTGTCAATTAAACAAGCAGCTCTTCTTTCTCTAAAATATACTTCAGAGGGAAACATCAGAAAAAGCATCACAAATATTAAACCCAAGACAGGAACAGAACAGAGAATAAGGGAAGGATCTTAAAACTGCCTCAGACCTACCCTATGAAATCACTGGGTCTTGGACAGAACATTTTATAGAAAATGCATGAACCTTCTTAGACAGATGTCAACCAAAACACTAAAGACCAGAACACAAAGACTGTCTTAACAGGGTATTTGTTTCGTAGGGATTTTGAAGAAAATTGGGCAAAATACTTGAATCTTCTGAAGTGTTTCTTTCCCCAGAGTCACCATATCCTTTGTCCCTGCTGGTATTTAAATTATTTTCAGAAGTTATCTTGACATCTCATTCTACCCTTCTTCCCCACTCTGGACCCCCTTTTTTCCACCAAGACCCGAGAAGGATAGGGCTGTTACCATGAGCAACAACTGTCACTTCAATTTTCTCCTTCTTCTAATACACTTAAAAAAATACTTTAAAAAATATTTATTCATTTATTTAGAGAGAGAGCATGAGTAAGCAGAGGGACAGAGGAGGGGAGAGAAAACTGACTCCCCATTGAGCTGAGCCCTATGTGGGGCTCACGACCCAGAGGGGAGAACCCAAAGGGAAATGAAGAATCTCACATTTAACCAACTGCACCACCCAGGAACCCCTAACTTTCTCAAATTTTAACTTGCAGGGACAAGAATTTCAAATTGTTTGCTGAACTGTCAAGCTGGAAGAGTCTGGGCTTTGTTAGTAAAGTACTAGGTTAATTTTCAAAACTTGTCTGGAAAACAATTGACTACTCTTTTTGTGTACACAGAAATTAAATGAGCTCCTACTGAGAGCCCCATTTTCTTGTTTTTGTTTAGAATTCCTATAGGGTTAAGCCAATTAGAAATTAGTTCTAGTCATTAGAGAAGCAATAAAGTCTCATTTTTCTTTGTGGCAAGCTAATTTTCAGTGAATTTCAAAATATTTCTGAATGATGCTAAACTGTATCAAATTCTTAAAATGTTTTACACAATGAAAATGTTGTGGAATTATAGAAAAGATGAAACTAGTGGCGTTTGTATGAAAAATTATTTAAAATAAAGGAAGTAGAAAGAAACTGGTACTTTTTGTTATGTCTGGTATTTCATAACAAGACAGACATAGTGAAACTTTTCCTCAGATGATCACATTTTCGATATAATGAAACCCAGGGAAATTCAGTTAAGCACAATTAAATGATATCCACAAGCAATGTGGCATAAGAGTTAAGCATATGGTCTCTGGAGTTTGACTCTGGATTAAAATACTAATTCTACTACATCCTAGCTGGATGATCGTATACAAATTAAAAATTTTAAAAGTGATTAAACTAAAAATTCAACCATCTATAACATTTTATGTACTCTATTATTCACAAAGACATTTATATCAAATCTGCAATATGTAAACAAGAATATTCATTATTAATACATTCAATGTCAGAGTCTACTCTATGTCATTAGAAGAATATTTGGATGAAATAGTTTACATTTTTTAAAAAATACTAGAGAAGAGCAGAGAGAGAATGTGCAAATAAATTAAACTATTGAACCCCATGATTTTTAAAAAATAATTTGTTTTTAAAGGAAACATAAAATAAATTAAATTAAAAGTTAAATAACATTTAAAAAAATTTTAAAAATAAAAATTAAATAGGGGCGCCTGGGTGGCTCAGTGGGTTAAAGCCTCTGCCTTTGGCTCAGGTCATGATCCCAGTCCTGGGGCCAGCCCCGCATCCGGCTCTCTGCTCAGCAGGGAGCCTGCTTCCTCCTCTCTCTCTGCCTGCTTCTCTGCCTGCTTGTGATCTCCGTCTGTCATATAAGTAAAATCTTTTAAAAAAAAATTTAAAAATTAAAGTTTTCAGTAAGCAATAGTTGCACCTTGGATAAACTTTACTGGCTACAATACTGCCACTGCACAAAGCTGAGGAAAATTAAGGAAATACATTTAAGGAAAACTATTCATGATTTGGGAGGAAAATATAAAAATAAAAGTGTATATAATTATATAAGTATAAAAATAAAATAATAAAAATCCCATATTTCAAAGCAACTTGATATATTTTAAAATTTATATTGAAAAAATGCACAAAATTACAATAATAAAAAGGAGATAATGATAGACACCAAATTTATAAATTTAAATATGTTAATTAAATGTATTGATAAATGCACATCTGAATGTTTTCATATAATCTACTAGTTTCTAGGAAAATATAAATGTACAAAATTCATTCAAGAAGAATCCAGAAGTGAAGCAGAAGAAATGAAGTTAGAGGTAGAAAAGGAAAGAATAAGAGACAGATTATTCTTCCATGGTTGGAGTAAGACAAAGATGACCTCCTCACCTCATTATTTCACATTGTTCTTTAACTGCCAACTAATCTACTGGATGAAAATAAAGAAATAACAGCTTATCAATTTAGAAGTACACAGGGAAATGATTATTTATATATATGAAATGCCTGATACCTCAAATTCCCAATAGAAATAACTGAAAACTAATATCAATAACTTGTGAATTCAGTAAGATTAAATATACAATGAAAATAAAAATTAAATGTCTTTCATATATATGTGGTAATAAGCTAATAATGTAATAGAATTTGATATTATTTAAAATATCAAACAAAAATAACAGAAAAGTATACATGAATAAAACAAAGAAAGGTGATCTCTTGGAAGACAATTTGAAACTCCACTGAGAATCATTAAAGAAAATTTGAATGAAAATAATTATACTTTTCCAAGAACTTAATATTATAAAAGTCAATGCTCTTTCCACTGTCTTACAAACTCTGGCAATCGAATAAAATATGATGTCCCCAACACCATCAACCACCATTCTAATCTCCATCTCTGCAATTCTGCCATTTCAATAATGCTGTATAAATAGAATTGGAGTACATAAGCTTTTGAGATTGAGTTTTTTTTTTTTTAACTCAGCATAGTTCCACAGAAATGCAGCTCTTTTAATTTGTCTCTGGAATTTATGAACGTATCTCACTACAGACTTTTAATGGTTTTTCTAAGCATCACTTTTAAATTCATAATAAATATATAACATACATGTATAATACCAGTGCCAAAGGGCACTTGGGTGGCTCAATTGGTTAAGTGTCTGCCTTCTGCTCAGGTCGTGATCCCAGGGTCCTGGGATTGAGCCCCACATAAGGCTTCCTGCTCAGGGGAGAGCCTGCTTCTCTCTCTCCCTCTGCCCTTCTCGCCACTTGTGCTTTCTCTCAAATAAATAAAGTCTTTAAAAAAAAAAAAAAGTGCCAACATTTTATTAGTTCAAGTAAAGTATAGGAATATTATTTCTACTTAAGTTTCTTTCTTTACAGTGTATTGTTTTAAACATTCGTTTGACTCACATCAGATAAGTTGTAATTTTTAATTCAATCATCTCACATAATTAAGAAGATTAAAGAGAATGGTCTACCATATTTGTCCAACTTTTGTTCACTCTTTTGCTCTTTCTCCTTTCCTGATATTCCAAATTTCCTTCTTTTGCCATTTATTTCATGATTAGAGAACTTCGTTTAGCCATTCTTTAGGTTGGGTGTGCCAGGAACAAACCTTAGTTTTCTTTCTTTTCAGAATGTCCTCGGTTTACTCACATTCCTGAAGGATATTTTCAATGGATATAGATTGCTTAGTTGACAGTTTTGTTTTGATTGTTTCTCTTAAGATTTGAAAAATGTGTCATTTCCTCCCAATCTTCATGGTTTCTGATGACAAAGTCATGGTATTTATAATTATTCTTTACTTACAGATAATGCTTTATTTCCCTGTAGTTGCTTCAGTTTGTCTTTAATTTTCTGAAATTTGATAATGATGTGCCTTTGCATGTATTTTTTAGATTTATACTGTTTGAGGCTGAGAGCAGCTCGAAAGGTAGATTTATTTACTTATTCCACCCCCTTCCCCCAACTCAGGGCATTTTCTGCCATTATTTGTTTATACATTTTCAGTGTTGCACTAATCTTCTTCTTTTCCCCCAATTCTGATATGAACATAGAGATTGTGTTATTATACCCAGGTTTCTGTGACTCTTAATTATTTTTCAGTCCATGATTTTCTTCTTTTGTTCAAACTGGTTACCACACCACCAGAAGATGAGCGTAATTTTTCTGTTCTTTACTTGGACTTGTGGGGAAGTAGGGTGGGAGAAAGTGGGTTATATAACAACACTACTTCAAACTTCTTTATTTCACCTCATTGCTTTCATTTTTCTATATATATATATTTTTAAACTGAGTCTTCATTTCCCCCTTGTTAATCTCACCTGAAATTTATCTATTTCTTTTTTGAAATTTATCTTGAAAATTATCTATATGTAACTCTTGGATTAGATGATACCATTTGTTATCTTTATTTAATATACCAATGAAAGAAGTGAAAACAGAGTACAGCAATCTACTGCACACAGACCAAACTGGCCTATTGCCTGGGTTTCTAAATAAAACTTTATTGGAACACATCCACCCACTTGTTTAAATGTTAGCTATGTCTGCTTTTATGCTACAATTGTTGCATTATGTAGTTGTATAGAGTTGGTGGCCTGCAAAGCCAAAAATAATTACGATTTCACAGTGTGCAGAAAATCTGGTGCATGAACTGAACATTTGTGTTCCCCCATTCATAGATTGAAGACTTTATCCCCAATATGATGGTATTTAGAAGTTGGACCTTTTGGAGAAAATTAGATCATGAGGATGGAACCCTAATGAAAGAGATCAATGCCCTTCAGAGACATGGGAGAGAGTCTCCCTTTCTCTTCCAAAGTTCAAAGTGAGTGTACAGCAAGAAGGCAAAGAATCTGAAAGCCAGGAAGAGGACTCTCACCAGAATGTTAGCATTCTGGTATCCTGATCTTAGACTCCCTAGACTCCAGAACTGTGAGAAATAAATTCCTGTTTAGGCCACAACATATGTGGTATTTTTTTAGGTAGCAGCCTACCGAAGACAAGTTTGTGATTACTGGTTAAGAGCACATTCTGGGTGTAGTTTACATGAGTTTCAATCTTGGTCCTGGTGCTTATGGGGCTTTATTTTGTTTTCTATTTGTTTATTTCCTAGCTCATGTTTTACTTATCTTAGTCTGTGAAAAATCTTGGAGCAAATCAATGAGCCTTCTTACAGAGAAGATTTGTGCATTCTTTTACCAGAGCAGGGGAAAATACAAGATCTTGGAACAGTTAGACTCCTTCTTTCTTCTACTTAATTGAAGACAATGATCGTCTCTGTTTTCTCATGGTTTAAAACTGATTGATTTTATCATGAGCACTGGATATTATATGCAACTAATGAATCATTGAACACTACATCAAAAACTAATGATGTACTACATAGTGGTTAACTGAACATCATAAAAAATAAAAATAAAGACAAAATAAATAAAATAAAAAACTGATTGACTAATATTTGCATTTACCCTCAGGAAAAATCCTCCTCTTCTATTCTTGTTTAGTCTTCATATTTTATCTGTATATGTGCACACACGCGCGCGCACACACACACACACACTTTATACTAGATATTTTTTAGAGCATGAAAAACTACCCACTCACAGTATCAAAATTCTAACTACGTGTTAAGTTAGTGTTAACTCATTTTATTAGAATATGAATATGTTGAAGTAACTTAAATGTAGAAATAATCATGTTCTGTTGAAAAAGTTTTAAAGCCATATACTGTGTTTTTACATCAATTTTTTCTTATTTTCTTTAGTAAAATTTAATGATAGCAATTATTTACACTTTGAAGTGATTTGTAAATTTAATGACTAAGTTAATAGGGACAAAAGTTTATCTCTGTGTAGGGGAATGAAGTATTAAGGATAATTGGCAGTTCTATGCTTTTAGTGATGAAAGAGAGATACAAAACCAAACCAAACTTACAGTTTGTTTATAGTACTCCTATAGAACTTTTAAAATATATATTTGAAAGTTAATTCTTTTTTTTTTAAAGATTTTATTTATTTATTTGACAGAGAGAAATTACAAGTACACTGAGAGGCAGGCAGAGAGAGAGAGAGAAGGAAGCAGGCTCCCTGCTGAGCAGAGAGCCCGATGCGGGACTCCATCCCAGGAACCTGAGATCATGACCTGAGCCGAAGGCAGCGGCTTAACCCACTGAGCCACCCAGGCGCCCTGAAAGTTAATTCTTACAAAATTTTAGGTATTTTTGTTTTTTCAGGCTTGGTTCTTTTGCTTCTTATCAGCTTGTTTCTATTTTTACAGTTTACTATTTTTGTTTATGTCTTAGCTCATATTTTAGAATATGTTATTCTAATAATCATATTTAATGTAATAATTTTATTCAGTAATTCATTTAGAGTTCTTACCATCCTTACATATCTTCACTCTCTAAGTGTTACTGCAATTGTGACAATTTGCAATTCTTTACAGTTTCAGAAGCTATACAAAACAAGGAAATAGAACTGGACTTTAATTCTATACTGAGGATTGTTGAGCTATTCTTCTTCTTACATATATTTTGTAATTTGCACGAGTTATTCATGGGAGAAAGGACACAGTGAAAGAAAGGATACAGCGTTTCATGACTAAAACCCAGCTGATGCTCTCCATCTCAAGTCCTGTCCCCAAACCTCTGTTCAAAGGGTCACCCTTTCCAAATTGAAATCTAACATGTGAGGTATGGCATGGTGGCAGCCCAGGGCAAATTGTATTGTCTTCAGTATCTTCCTCCACCACTCTCCATGAAGAAAACTCTCAATAGGTGGCCTTTCTAGTTAAGTATAGTCTATCTCCCTCATTTTCATTAATGAATACTGGGAAACATGGGTATAAAAATATGCAGCTATGAAAAGTAACCATGTTGGAAGAATAAAATAAAAAGCTGTTAAATGCTTTTTTAATGCTTGTCAATCCCCTTGATTTTATGTGAAATTTGATAAAGGCAAATATTCAAAGTAAAAATGATTGTGGAGATGGGATCTATACTTAAATAATCAGGCATTAGTTACATGAAGTCATGAACCCCATTTTTATTTCAAATCCTTTATTCCTCAGTGAATATAAAAATAAGTATAAAATTATAAATTCAGCAAGGATAGCTGAGACAAATATGTAGGCCATTAAGATCATACCTCATTTTCCTCAGTTCTTTTATTTACATTTCCTCTATTCTTTACTTCTCTGAGAATAATGCCATATATAGAATGCTTTTTCATTGATTTTGCCCTTTTTTGAGTAGGAACATGACTATGAGTAAATCAGCTTTTGGTGAGATGTAGTGAATCTTATACCCATCAACAATATCTGTTGTGTATTTTTTAAAATAATAAATTGTACTTCATCATTTTTTTTAAGTTGGAGTATAATTGACATACAATATTATATTACCTTCAGGTGCACAACATAGTGATTTGAGATTTGACATTTGCATTGCAAAATGGTCACCACGATAAGTCTAGTTACTATTTGTTATCTTGTAAAGTTAGAGCAATATTATTAACCATATTCTCCAGGTTGTACATTACATTCTCCTGACTTATTTATTTTATAACTAGAAGGTTGTATTTCTTAATCCCCTTACCCCATTTCATATCCCTTCCAAACCCTCCTCTCTGGCAACTATCAGTCTCTTCTCTGTATCTATGAACCTGTATTTTGTCTTGTTTGTTTTGCTTTTAGATTCCACACTTAAGTGAAATCATGCAGTATTTGTCTTTCTCTGTCAGACTTATTTCAGTTAACATAATACCCTCTAGCTCCATCCATGTTGCCATAAATGGCAAGATTTCATATTTTTTATAGCTGTGTAGTATTCTATTGTATAGATACCATATCTTCTTTATCCATTCATTCATTGACGGACATTTAGGTTGATTCAATATCTTGGTTACTGTAAATAATGCTGCAGTGAACAAAAGTGTGCATATATTTTTTTAAACTGGCATTTTAATTTTTTTAATAGATACCCAGTAATGGAATTACTGGATCACATCGTTGCTCTATTTGAAAATTTTTGAGGAAACTCCATATTGTCTTCCAGAGTAGCTTCACTGGTTTATCCACCAACCAACAGTGACAAGGGTTCTCTTTTTCCCACCTCCTCACCAACAATTGTTATTTATTTTCTATGTGACACTAGCCATTCAAAGGTGTAAGGTAAATATCTCATTGTGGTTCTCATTTGCATTTTTCTGGTGATTAGTGATGTTGAACTTCTTTTCAATTGCCTGATGGCCAAGTATGTCTTCTTTGGAAAAAATGTCTATTTGAGTCCTCTACCCATTTTTATTCATGTTTCGTTTTGTTGTTATTATTGAAATGTGTAAGTTCTTTATATATTTTGAATATTAACCCCTTGTTAGATATATGATTTGCAAATATCTTCCTTCAGTTAGTTAAGTTGCCTTTTCATTTTGTTGATGGCTTTCTTCCTGTACAAAAGCTCTTTAATTTGATATAGTCCCATTTGTTTATTTTGGCTTTTCTTTTCCTTGTCTTTGGAGTCAGATTCAAAAACAACTTTGCTAAAATCAATGTTACAGAGTTTACCAACTGGCTTTTTTTTTGTGTTGTGTGTCTTTGTGTGTGCATGTGTGTGTTTAGGAATTATATGGTTTCAGTTCTCACATTCAAGTCTTTAACCTATTTTGAGTTAATTTTGGTACATAGGGTAAGATACTTCTATGTTTTCATATGTCAGTTTAGCTAAAGCCATTAATTGAAGAGACTGGTTTTCCCCATTATATGTGCTTGCCTCATTTATTATAAATTAATTGTCCCTATATACATGTGTTTCTTTCTGGGCCCTCTATTCTGTTCCTTGATATACATGTCTCCTTTGTCCATTTATTTGTTTGTTTGTTTTCTTTTTTTTTTTCCTCCATTCCATAATGTTTCGATTTCTCTGTCTTTAACATATAGTTTGAGATCAGGGAATGTGATTCCTCTAGGTTTGTTCTTTTTCAAGAAATTTTATTTTATTTTTATTTATTTATTTATTTACTTTTGGCTCTATGGGGTCTTTTGTGGTTCCATACACATTTCAGAATTATTTGTTCTACTTCTTTGAAATACGCCATTGGAATTTTGATAGGGATTACAATGAATATGTATATTATTTTTGGTAGTATGGGCATTTTAGTAATTTAATTCTTATAATCTATGAATATGGGATATCATTTCATTTAATTGTGTCTTCTTCAACTTCTTTAATCTATGCTTTATAGTTTTTAGTGTATAAGGTTTTTACCTCTTCAGTTAAATTTATTTTGAAGTATTTTACTCTTTGTGATGCAATTATAAGTGAGATTGTTTTCTTAATTTATTTTATATGTCCCTTAACTAATTATTGTAGTTTTAATTAATTTATCATTTTTCTTTTTTAAATTCTTAGTAGCTTTGTATGTGGTCAATTTGCTATCTTTTTTTTTTTTTAAGATTTTATTTATTTATTTGACAGACAGAAATCACAAGGAGGCAGAGAGGCAGGCTGTGGGGGGGACAGGCTTCCTGCTGAGCAGAGAGCCCAATGCAGGGTTCGATCCCAGGACCCTGAGATCATGACCAGAGCTGAAGGCAGAGGCTTTAACACACTGAGCCACCAAGGCACCCCATCAATTTGCTATCTTTACCTTGCTATTTATTCATGAAATTTCTTTTCAGTTTAAGGAAGTTCCTATAGTATTTCTTGTACTACTGGTTTAGTAGCAATGAGCTTATGCTTGTTTGGAAAATTATTTTATTTCTCTTTCAAATATGAATGATAACCTTGTTAAGTAGAGCATTTTTGGTTGGAAGTTTAGTTTAGTTTCATTTAGTTTTGTTTTGTTTTTCTCTTTCAGCACTTTGAATATGTGATGCTGCTTCTGACTTGCAAAGTTTCTTTTGAGAAATCTGATGGTCTTTATGGTAGATCTCTTATACATAATTTGTTTTTATCTCACTGTTTCTAAGATTCTCTCTTTATCTTTAACTTTTGACATTTTAGTTATAATGTGTCTTTGTGTGCCTCCTTTGGGATTCATCTTATTTGGAACTCCCGGGGCTTTCTGAACTTGGATGTCTATTTCCTTTCTTAGGTTAGAGAACTTTTCAGCCATTATTTCTTCAAATAAGGTTTCTGTCCCTTTCTCTTTCTCTTCTCCTTCTAAGACCCTTTAATGAGAATGTTAGTCTGCTTGATGTTGCCACAGAGATTCTTTCAGTTATCTTCATTGCTACAAATTTTTTCTTTTCTTTTTGTTGTTCTGTCTGGATGAGTTCCATTGCTTTTTTTCTCAGCTCCTTGATTTGTTCTACTTCATCCAGTCTTCTGTTGAAAATAGATGTATTTTCTTTTGAATAAGGAGTACTGTTCATTCAATTTTTTCAGAACACAAATGCCAGGAATGGCCAGCACACTCTGTATGGAGGATGAAAGATTATTCCAAACTTTGCTGTGAAAGAGAGTAGACAAGGGGTTCAACGCTCAGAGACCAAGACCCTTTGACCTGTTTGTTCCCACTTATATTCTTTTATTTGTCCTTCAGGATAATCACAAATCCTTATCACTGTTTCTCAAGAATATGATGTGTGACAAGGGGTCTTATTGGACTGAGGAGGGTCTGTTTATAGGAAAGATATCATTTGCTAATCTGCCTGTCCTAGGAGTTCTGCTAACCATAGCCTAAGGGACAATGCATAAATCTTTTAGATCACAGGGCTACTCTCTGGGCTAAGAAAGCTTCAGGGAAAACAACTCCCCACTTCATTCCAAGGAGACAGTTGTCACACAGGCCTCAGCATTCCAAATGCACACCCTTCTCTGAAAACTTCCTTCCACCCAGTGGCTTCTGTGTTACATTTTAGCAAGCCAGGTGTGATGGATGATTTCATGCTCTACCTTAAACCCAACACATAAGAAGACCAAAAGTCAAAACTTGTTTTTAATAATATCTTATTTTATGTGAAAAGCTAATTTATTGCTACTTTTTTTTTTTAACAACACAGCAGAACATAAGCCCTAGCCATTCTGTTGCCCTGATAAGGTAACTGGTTTGGCTCAGTTAAATTGGTAAAATGCTAAAAGCCACTGATGTATGTCCATGTACTTTGAGTGGCTGGATATTTTGACCAAAAAACATTTATTTGCACACTTATTTCCTTAATGTTGGCTGCTCATCAACTTTTAGTTACTGTCCTAATATAAAATATCAAATTTTATATTTTGTGATTTCTAATATAAAAAGGCAGAATACACAAAAGGTAAAAAATATGTTAGTGTACTACATGTATCATAATAAGAGTTTGAATTGGATATTTGCCTGAACATATTTTAGATCAACGGAGATCAAAAGTGATTTCTTTTTTCTTTTTTTTAAATCTGAAAATCATTTTACAAAATAATTTACACTAACTTTATTATTTCATCAATACAGATGTAGAGGGGCGCGTGGGTGGCTCAGTGGTTTAAGCCTCTGCCTTCGGCTCAAGTCATGATCTCAGGGTCCTGGGATCGAGTCCCACATCGGGCTTTCTGCTCAGCAGAGAGCCTGCTTCCCCCTCTCTCTCTGCCTGCCTCTCTGCCTACTTGTGATCTCTCTCTGTCTATCAAATAAATAAATAAAAATCTTTAAAAAAAATACAGATGTACAACTAAGACTCAAACAAATTGACGGATTCTTAAGGTTAAATGTTAAAGATTTCTACCATGCGATTTTTTTGAAGACATTAATGAGACTGTAAATGATAAATTAATTACTGATAAACTTACTAAAAATCATGTCAAAGAGAACTTATTAGAATCAGAGCTGAAGTTATATATTCATTAGTATTATTTAAACAGAAAGAAATTACGTTTTATAAAACATCTTCTAAATTATAATTAACAAGACTTTTATTTTGCTTCATTATTCAATAAAGGTAACCAAAATATAAATTAGCATAAAATTGAATTTCCTCTTCAACTCATTGATATGGAACCCAATTCTTTGTCTTGTGACTGTCTATGCTCACATTACTTTTCAGTGTGACTTTCGTTTGATCCTAGAGTTATGGTCTCTTTTCAAGTGTCCATAATGTGCTTTATCCATTTTTACAAAAGATATAAATTGGGAGAGAATAAGCTTTTCAGGTGTTCATGGAAAATGTCTAACAATGAGGAAATATTTCAGCAAATATGTTGTTTAAACCAACATATTCTGCAACCATGAGAGGAAATTTCCTGCCAAAATGTTTCTTTTTTATCAAGCAAAAATGAAAAAAAAGAAAAAATAGACTGTTGGATGTATTATGAACCCTTTTTATTTCTATTTTATTAATTTCACTTGTTTGTAAAATGTATGTGTGAGAAATATATGTTTTGACTGGTAAATTTGCAATGGTTTCTTCAAACTTAAAAATATTTCTTAATTAAATAGTTTACTTTTGAAGATGGTTTAGGTTTAGAATTGTGAAAACTTGTAGTTCTAAATACTGATTTTTATCAGTGTTTAGAAGAACAGGAGAACATTTGTTTTTTATGTAAGACTAATCTTTTTCATTTTTTAGTTTTTGCTTTGATTTTGAGTTTTGTGTTGGAAAAGTAGAAAACTCTCCTGGATAACTTAATTAGATGAGAAATAATTAGAAGGCTAGATGATATATATATTTGAATATGTAAAAAGGCTAAAAGGAGAACTTGAAAAATGGCAAAGAGCTGAGAACAAATCTGGGAAGACAGAACACAGTCCTATGTGTCTCTAATTACACTGGCAAATTCAAAGACCCATGTAGGAACGTCTAATAGGCTGAGATTATGTTCTTCTATACTTGATCTAGCTTCCAGAATTTATGAAGGACTGACTTGTCCCCCCGCCTTTTTTTCCTGTTAAAGAAGATTCCTGAAAAAATCTTGTATACATATACAAGTTCAAATGGTAGACAAATATTTGCTTTAATCTATTCCTTTGGATATTTAGTATCAAAGGACACAACAGTGTTGGTTTTATTTATTTTAAATATATATGTGTATACACACACACACACATGCATACAAATTACATTAAAGTCTTTAAAAATAGTTTTGTGGTCTTATAGGGAATATCACCATGGTGTAAGTGAAAGTATACCCAATCCAGAGTTACAAATAACACCTTTCTTTGAGCAAAAGCAATTGTCAGTAAGAAGCTAACTGAATACAACAGCTTTTGTGTAGTAAATGGATATACTTAACTCAATATTAATGATGTCATAAACCTTTTTAAAAAAAAAGTCAGAGTTGGGGTGCTTGAGTGGCTCAGTGGGTTAAGCCTCTGCCTTCGGCTCAGGTCATGATCCCAGGGTCCTGAGATTGAACCCCGCATAGGCCTTTCTACTCAGCAGGGAGCCTGCTTCCCCCCACCCTCTCTCTCTGCCTGCCTCTCTGCTTACTTGTGATCTCTCTCTGTCAAATAAATAAATAAAATCTTAAAAAAAAAAAAGAAAAAGTCAGAGTACTCATCAGGCTTTTCCGCCCACTTTGTACCTTGTGTTGTTTGATGGTTATTAACTTTAGAGTTAAACCAAACCAACAATGTCACAAATCACAATATATTAATAATTGGTAAAGGCACACTATAAGGAGGATGATTATAAGGGGAAAGTCCTAAACTTGGATTTGGCTGCCATAACTGATGAGACTTTGGGAGTATAGGTATTTAGGTTAAACAGGGTCAACCAATATTAGGTAGGGATTGAAAACCAGATACCTGAAGCAAAATATAGAAAATTATGAAAATAGGATCTCTTGGGTGGGTCAGTCATTTGAAGATCTGACTCTTAGTTTTGGCTCAGGTCATTATATTGGGGTCCTGGGATCCACACGCAGAGACAAGTCTACTTGTCTCCCTCTCTCTCTGCCCTGAACCCCACTCATGCTCTCTTTCTCAAATAAATAAATCTTTTTTTAAAAAAAAATTAAATTATAAAAATAAATCTTAAAATGAGAAAAATCCAAAAATCCTGAAAGCACTGAAAGTTACTTTAAAAACGATGTTGAATATGAGGACATATACAATGAATGTGAGATTAATGAAGAAATTATCACCATTCCAAATACAACTAAAAAAGTTACATTCATCAACTACAACCTTTAATCAAAACTGACTAATACATGTTTATTAAAACAATAATTGTTTTAAATGATATTTGTTATTGAAGAACTTGGACAAGCATAACCTCAAATTCTTTAAAAAAGAAAACACTTAGGATAGCCTGCATAAAACTCTCAATTCTGGAGTGTTTTTTTAAAATGCAAAATTGGAAGGAAAATTACCTAGATAGATTGCTTGTATAAGAGAAACACCTTACCTAAGAATGATGTAATTAAAGTAAAAACAAATCAGTAAGTTTAAGATGGCTGAAATTATTTTAGAGGTCATTTTCAGAAGTCACCTTGAAATTGTAACAAACCATAAATTATGATGTTAGCAGTAAATTTTTTAGCTGTCCTTAACAGTTTTAAGAAAACTGCTTTAATTTTGTTCAAAGTTTTAATCATGAATGGATGTTGAATTTTGTCAAGTGATTTTTCTGCATCTATGGAAGAAAACTCTTTCTTGTATACATAATGCATGTATATTTCACCTAAAAATACAACTTGCAAATTAATAGTCTTGTCCTCAGATTTTAAAAATGACTTAACTCTTTTCTTGTTTTAGGTTTCATTATAAAGCTTCTTATGAAAATGGTACTGTGGCATCATGTCCAAATTGATTCTCTGTTATTGTCTAAATTTCTCTCTTGACCACAGAATGTAAAAAAAAAAAAAAAAAAAAGAGAGAGAGAGAGAGAAAGATAGAAAATTCCATTTAAATCACCATAATTTTACTACATTTTAAATAAACTCTTTCACTTTAGAATGCATTTAATTTAAAAAAATATATACAAAGATAATACAGAGAAATCCATGTACTTCTCACTTAGTTTCCTCCATTGTTAACATCTTATACTTCCATGGTTCATTTGTCAAACTTACTTACTCATTTGCTAAACTCACTTATTAATTTTAGGAGTTTAATCTAAGAAATTGACATTCATAACTACCATATTTTGATGTTCAGACACCATTTCTAATAATAGCAGGCATTTCAGTCCTCTTCCCTTCCCCAGGTAATTTCTAAGAATCCAGCTCTGTGGCGTTACCTGATTGATAGATTTGTGTTGTTAACATGTAGAACTGTCTGTCAGTAGTCATGTCAGTCATGGGTGGGACAATGCAAAGGCTAAAGTTGCCTCTGATGTTTCATACTACTTCTCAAGGATTTACTGCTTCTTTTTATGAGGGTGCTGTCTCTTCTTTCCAGCCACACTGTGAACTTGGCACACAACTTCCAAATCTATCACTGAATTTTACACATAGACTCAGTCTCAAGATTTTTTTTTTTTTTTTTTTTGACAGAGAGAGAGAGAGAGTGAGAGCACAATCAGGGGGAGCAGCAGGAAGAGGGAGAAGCAGGTTCCCTGCTGAGGAAGAAGCCCAACGTGGGACTGGACTCCAGGACCCTGGGATCATGACCTGAGCTGAAGACAGATGCTTAACCAACTGTGCCACCCAGGCCTCCCAATCTCAAGATTTCTTACCTACCATTCACCAGACCTCTCTGGGAGGGAGAAAACTACCTGTAATTTTTAAATATATTTTCTTGCATCAAAATTGATAATTTTCATGATTTTTTAATTATTCTGATGGTAAAAAATCTTCACTGATAATTTACAAACTGATATATATTCTACATCATTACACAAAGAGTAAAACTGAAAAGCCCTTGGGACCGTGCTTCATCAGAGCCTGGTAGTCAGACTTATCATATTATGGTTAGAACTATACATAACCAGATTATAATGATCCCAATCTGGTTATCTATAGTTTGTAGCTATTGACTATCATAAGATAATTTCTAGCCTTTCTTTTTTTTTTTTTTTTTTTTGTAATACATCTGTTTGGTAGCAAAGAGAAATTTCTGTTCAAATGTATTTCGTTTGTAAATATATTCTCACCCTTATCAGATTAATCTAAATGTATTTAATTTTCCATATGTAAAATAAAACCAAATTCTCTCATAACTTTGAGATGTCTTACATATAGTATTTAAACAATAACTCTTTCTTTAGAGAGCAATATCAAGAAACAGATCTATAATGTAGCAGGTGGTTGTCTGACTAACACCTATGGAGAGTCTGACTGTGATTTGGAAAGATCCTTTCTATCACAAATCCCAAAGAATAGGTTACCTTGGCAACACAATCTAAAATAACAGATCAGCCACCCTAAAATGCCCTTTAACTTTTACAAAGATTTGGTGGTAGTTGTTTGGAAAATACAAACAGTATATTTAAAAAAAAAAAACAAACAAACAAAAACTATAAGGCTCAAAAACTTTCTCTTTGCTCTTTTTCTCATTAATTCCAATTGATAACATTCCTGGTTTGTCAAAAATAGGTAATTATTTAGTAAAGAAACTAGCAATGTATCCAGTGCAGCATGCTGATTTCTCTAGAGCAATTTCTTACATAACAATGGGTGATTTTTCTGTATTATTGATGGATCTACGTACTTAAGTTCATTTAGCAGATGAAGTATCAGAACTGCAGAAGGTTAAGTGATTTCCTCAGGATTTCCCTGTGAGCAAGAGGAAACACTGGAACAAAGCCCTGAGAATTGTAGACTTACACTTTTATCCACTGACTCCCATTAAGTGAGGTTTTGACAAAAATAAAATGCAAAATAGGAAAGATACAAATAAAAAGAAGATGTACAAAGTCACATGGCACTCGAAGGTCTTCATGATATGGTTAGTGAATTCTGTAATCTTATATATCAGATTCTTTTCCACTTGCATGGAAACATTTCCAACTCTCTAGAGAGACAGTGTTCTTTCTCACATCCAATGTTTGGCAAAAACTTTCCTGCTCCCTGATATATACTTTTCCTCTTTTAAATTATTCTTTTTTCCTTTTTTTTTTTTTTAAGATTTTATTTATTTATTTGACAGAGATCACACACAGGCAGAGAGGCAGGCAGAGAGAGAAGGGGAAGCAGGCTCCCTGCTGAGGAGAGAGCCGGATATGTGGCTCAATCCCAGGACCCTGGGACCATGACCTGAGCCGAAGGCAGAGGCTTTAACCACTGAGTCACCCAGGCACCCCTTCTCTTTTAAATTTTTCTAAATTATTCTCATTCTTTAAAATTTCCCTCGCATGTCACTCAATTTGAAAGTTCATCATTATCTCTCCCAATTTGGTATCATTGCCCTTGTCCTGTTTTCTTACAGAAGCTTGAGGATATCTTGATTTTACTGCCAAGCAAAAATCACACTCTTGGAAATCTTATAAAGTTAACTGAGCCTCTCACTAGCCTGCTAACAATTTGAGAGCAAGATTGTGTTATTTATTCATTTTTTATGGATTTCCTAGTCCTACCTATTACATTAGCTAGCCCACTGTTCCATCAGACTGATAAAGTGAGTGAAATTTTAAAAATAACATATATATATTGCTATGATTGTCTTTAATTGGACATTATCTTTGGCTATAAATAACTTGTGAGTTAAGTATGAAGAGGAACTCCTGGGGGCTCAGTTGGCTGAGCATCCACCTTTTGATTTTTGGTTAAGGTCATGATCTCAGGGTCCCAGAATTGAGCCCTGAGTTGGGCTCCAGCTCAGTGAGGGGTGAACTCGTCGCTCTCCCTCTCCTCCTCGCCCAACTTGCCCATGCCCACCTTCTGTCTCTCTCAAATACATAAGTAAAACCTTTGAAAAATAAAAGCTAAATATAAAGATACTTTATTGGCTTACTTTTTTTCTTTTTCCTGAAGGTCCTATATTAACCAAAGTTTAGAAATCTCAGTAGGATATAGTATATCAATAAATACTTCATGAGCATTTGTTTTTCTTTCTTTATCTGTATAGAAAATTTTGGATGGTGAAATTTGTGTTCCTAGATTTATAAAGCAATAAATAAAAGAAAACTGGGATTTCCAGTTAGATTTGAATTTCAGGTCAATAACAATTTTTATATAATTATTTTATGTTTATTTATATACATTTGTGTTACCATGTGTATTTTTACTTTTTATTTCATTTTTCTGTTTATTTATATTTAAAATATTCTTGTAACAACATGTAGTTTGATCTTATTATTTTAGGATAATCTTTGTTATTTAGATGGGTTACTTATACTATTTATAATTAATTCAATTATTGATATGATTAGTTTTAATTCTATCATCTTATTGATTTTATATTAGTCCTATCTTTTCTTTATTCCCTTCCCCTCTATTTTTTTTCTCCTTTGAATCCATATAATATGTTTTTATAAATCCGTTTTTTTCCTCTCCTGTCTTATTAGCCATAAATCTTTATTTTGTTATTTAAGTGATTGTTAAGGTTTTAAAGTACATATTTTAACTTGTCACAGCCTTTAAATTGCATAGCTTTACCTCAATTAAATACCTTTAATTTGTATTATACCACTTCACATATAACATTAGTACTCCAATTTTCTTCTTTATGTCTTATGCTACTATTTTCTTAAATTTCACTTATGCATATACATGTATTAGTATTGTTATTTTCATATATATAATATATATATTAAAGCTAATTATCTTTTTAAAATACTTAATAAGAAAATATTATATGTATCATCATTCATACTCATTCCCATACAGTTATCATTTCCAGTGTTCTATATTCCTTAATATAGATCCATATTTCCATAAGTAGAAAGTTCTTTTTTTCCCATGCTTATTTTGCAATGTCTCACAGATAGCCAATTAGTTATGTAACAGGTATAGGCTATGACTGAATTTATTATTTTAGGAGTAATAGAGCTACATTTTATTATGTATATTCAGAATGGGATACATTATTTCAGAAGACTTTAAGTTAACTAAATAATGTTAAGAACTAGACACATAAGTGCTTAAAAATGAATTTAAAACTATAATAATTAACTTTATATGTAACGATAAGCCACCCTTTATATTTATCAATACTAGATGATGTGTTTTTCCATCTAAAATTTTCTATAAGGATAAAGAGAAAAACAAATAGAATTCCAGTTGGTTCTTCATATGCTAAATATAAAGACAGTTGCAGAGTTTCCATAAGTGATAACTGATGCTGGAAGTAACTCAATCGTCTCAAAAAGCTTCATAGATGAAGGCTTCTCTGAATTATAGTGTAGAGTAAATTTAAGATAAGAAAATTAACTCAAACAAACTATATGTTATGATTATCTGGTAAGCACTTATAAATGTGTTTCTTTGAATTTTTATGTGATAGGCACATCTGCTGAATAATGTTCTCATTAGTTAGTAGGGTTAAGGTTTTGGCTATAAATGTACACATATTAAAATATAAATGAAAGAAAAGAGAGAAATCTATACAGACTTCATAAAGTTTTGAAAAATAACTTGATTTCTTCAAAACCCCTTTATAAAATTAAAATAAAATTCTGATATAAACATTTATAGGTTTAATTTCAAACTCTAGGTAGATAAGGTGCAACACTGTGTGAATATGTATTTTAAATGTAAAATTGAGTAAATAACAGTACACAAAGAAATACACAAAGAATGACTTCTGTTGTGTAAAGTTCAAAAACAGGCAAAACTATCCTATGCTATTAGAAGTCAAGATAATGTTTAGCCTCAGCTCAGAAGTAAGAAGTAGGTAAATAGTGAAAGAGAATAGGAGGAAATTCTCAGGCACTGGTAATGTTTTGTTTATGGAATTGTATACTGGAAAAGTGTGCCTAATTTGTGAAAACGTATCATAATGACACGTGAACTTTTATACATATAGGTTATACATTGTGAGGATTAATTTTGTATGACAACTTGGCTGGATCATGGGATGCCCAGATATTTGACTGAACATTATTTGTGGATGTGTGAGGGTGTTTCTGGGTGAAATTAGTATTGGAATCAGAGGACTCATAAAACAATTTATCCTTTGAAAGTGGGAAAGCATCATTCAATCCAAGTTGAGGTCTTGAGTAAACAAAGAGGCAGAAAAGGGAACAATTCTTCTCTTTTTGCCTAATTGTTTAAGATGCAACATTGGTCTTCCGTTGGCACTCTTGGTTGTGAGGCTTTCATACCCAGACTGAAATCCGCACTGTGCTTTCTCAGTTCTCAGGCCAAAGGATGTGGTCTGAATTACACCACGGATGTTCCTGTTAATCTCTTTATCTTTTTTTTTTTTTTTTAAGATTTTATTTATTTGACAGAGAGAGATCACAAGTAGGCAGAGAGGCAAGCAGAGAGAGAGAGAGAGAGAAGGAAGCAGGCTCCCTGCCGAGCAGAGAGCCCAATGCGGGACTCGATTCCAGAACCCTGAAATCATGACCCGAGCTGAAGGCAGAGGCGTTAACCCACTGAGCCACCCAGGCACCCCAATCTCTTTATCTTTTAAAAAAGATTTTATTTATTTATTTGCTACAGAGAGAGAGAGAGATCACAAGTAGGCAGAGAGGCAGGCGGGGGTGTGGGGAGCAAGCTCCCTGCTGAGCAGAGAGCCCATGCAGGGCTTGATCCCAGGACCTTGAGATTATGACCTGAGCTGAAGGCAGAGGCTTAATCCACTGAGCCACCCGGTGGCCCCTGTCAATCCCTTTAAATATTCTATGGTCTTCTTCCTCTGGAGAACCCTGATACATCCTAATCCATCAATAAACATTTATAAAATTATTAAATTCTTTTTTTTTTAAGATTTTATTTATTTATTTGACAGAGATCACAAGTAGGCAGAGAAGCAGACAGAGAGAGAGGAGGAAGCAGGCTCCCTGCTGAGCAGAGAGCCCGATGTGTGGCTCGATCCCGGGACCCTGGGATCATGACCCGAGCCAAAGGCAGAGGTTTTAACCCACTGAGCCACCCAGGCACCCCAAGATTCTTAAGTTCTTAAACTACTTAAAAACTTTATAGGTTGTAAAAATATTGTCTTCTCTGACAATCATCTATCTGCCAGTTATCTTAAAATAATAGATACTGTTAAAACCTATTCCTGTTATCTTCCTAATTGTTATCTCCCTTTGGCAATGTAAGGGACAACAAAACAAACCAAAACATTAAAAGTGTTTTTGCAAAGACAAAAAAAAAAAAAGGAAAGTCATCATTTTTCCTAATCCTATACTCCTAAAGCAAGTCTACCAATGTCTTACTTAATAATTTCACTAATGAAACACATGTAAATCCATCCACTTCTTTCTGTCTCCACTACTAGAATCTCAAATTAAGTATCTTCTATCAACCAAATTGATGAAATAACCTCTTAATTTGTTCTCCCAATTTAAAATTTTATTATCCTAAATTCCAGTCTTCACACAACAATAAGAATGACATTTCTGATTGTACCATTCCATTATCTAAAACTCTCTGGTGGCTTCCCTTTATACCTCGAATAAAATGTAAATTAGGATCAAAACTACATGCTCAACCCTGCCTACCTCTGTGATAGCCTCTTAAAAAGTGTCAATGTAGTGTCTGCTTTGGTGTCTTAGTTCTGGCTATATATCCCTGGAAGGCATAGCCCCATGACTTAACATTTTCTTTTTATCCTTAAGATGACCATGAGTTCTTGTTTAATACTTAATTATTTATCATATCTCTACCACTTCTCTGTATTTTAATTCTCTATATAATTTATTCCTTTGCTTAGTATTTTCCTCAGCCCATTAGAATGAATGTCTAAAAGACTTTGTTTTATTACTTTGTCTCATTTACTGTTATAAGAAAGATACCAAAAAAAGATACATGAGACATAATAGGTGTTCAAAGTAAGAAAATGAGTATAAAGAGGTTGCATATATGCTACTATTTAATTAATGTTTATTTAATATTTACTTTTATTATTTGATACCCACATATATATTATACATATTACATTTAATTCCACTGCAATATGAATTTTTCTTTTCATATAAACTTTTAAAAATGTTTATAAATCATGATAATAATATTTTTCTCTACAGTCTTTGTTAGCTCCTAAAACATGGAACAAAGTCATCACTTTTGAAGATAAGGCTTGTCTAATTACAAAATTAAAAAGGAAAAAAGTAACATTAAAAATAAAAAAATGTGTCACTTTGATCTTTATTATAGCATCTAGTATTGTCAACTTGATTAAAGGATAATTACCAGCTTAGAGAGTTTAAAAAAAGAGTAAGGATGATTTTGATGAGATTTATTCTAATTAGTTTTTCAGATAAAAATCAACCTTCACAACTGTGTGTTTAGACTTGGCTGGGAGGTGGGAAAGTCATCCATTTTATCATCATCTATAACTGAATTATAATAAAAATTATATTTAAAAAAACACTTTTTCTACCAAAGTAGATTTTAAATTGTTTCTTAACTTTTGAAAGATAGCAGAAATTACAAAATTGGGATTACTTACTGAAGCCATGTGTATTCTCTCAGACGGTCAATTAGATGAAAATCAATCAATAAATTTATATGAGTGACAGAATATTTTTTGTTTTACTAACCAGTATCTTTTGCATACAAAAGAGTACATGCCATGTACTTGTACTCTTAGGAAAACAACATGAGTAGACCTCGAAGGTATATGCTAAGTGATATAACTCAGACTGACAAAGACAAATACCATATTTCACTCATATGTGGAACCTAGAAAAAGAAAAAAAAGTGAATGAATAAAAAAACAAAAAGCAGAATCAGATTTCTAAATACAGAGAACAAATTGATGGTTGCCAAAGGGGAAGGGAGCAAGGGAAAGGGCAAAATTGATGAAAGGGTATGGGAGATACAGGTTTCCAGTAATGGGATGAATAAGTCATGCAAATAAAAGGCACAGCATAGGGAATATAGTCAGTGCTACTGTAATAGTGTTGTTTGGTGACAATGGTAGCTACATCTGTGTTGAGATAGCAAAAAGAACAGAGAAACTGAATCACTATGTTTACACCAGAGACTAATGAAACACATTGTATGTCAACTAGACTCAAATTTAAAACAATTTAAAACTCCAAAGAAATGGAAAAAGAAAAAACTCACAGAATCATTTACCTGGACTATACAATAGATATATACAAATATAATTTTCTTCTCTAATTGTTGATACCTAGAAATACACTTGCAACTATAATTTTATACATTTTATATATATTTAGAGCTTTTAAAACATTCAAAAATGTATATGAAACCATGATATAACCAAAATAGCTTCCAAACTAATAAGAAACAATAAAATTTCAATTATAAAAAACATATATTCTTGCTCTATTACTTTAATTATGCTTAAAATATTAAATATTCTTTACCATATGTAAGAAATATTCTTTTTTTTTTTTTTTTTTTTTTTTATTATTGAGGTGCCTGGATGGCTCAGTCAGTTAAATGTCCAAGGCTTGGACAACTCAGGTCTCGATCTCAGGATTTTGAGTTCATGCCTCATGATGGGTTCCACACTATAAAAATAAATAAATAAGTAAGCAGATAAAAAAATAAATAAGTCATAAGTCGTTTTAACCTT
This sequence comes from Mustela erminea, assembly GCF_009829155.1. Taxonomy (NCBI): domain Eukaryota; kingdom Metazoa; phylum Chordata; class Mammalia; order Carnivora; family Mustelidae; genus Mustela; species Mustela erminea. The sequence goes on along the minus strand of NC_045614.1, from coordinate 198,617,921 downwards.
TTTTTTTTCACTTTTGATTTTGTAGAGTATTTCCTTATAAATACTAAATATCAGTTAATAATTGTTGTGCTAAACATATAACAGATTAGCATGAAATTTTTCCATGTAATCAAGTGCCAATAATGTTAAGTAGTATTATAATGTTCTGATATTATTCATTTTGATGTTGAGGATTGTGAGGTTTTTCTAATTCTTTTCTATAAGGTAAAATATTTCTTTATTTTTAATAGAAACTTTTATATATTCTCATTAAAAAGTGAACAAATATCACAATATTAACCATATGTATAGCCACTTTATCACATACAATCTTATATTAAAATTGAGTAAATTATACCAGCCGTACAGTTGTAGTTTTAAATTCTTTTATTCAAGCCAAACTTACTCCAGTGTAACAAATCCTATTGATAATCAACCTCGAATTCCCTCATCCCAATCTAAGTTGACCCATAGAAGTGATAGACATTTTCAAACACTCTGAAGCTTTGGAAAATAATAGGAAATTTAGGAAATTTTAGGATAACTGGTGTGGTTTTGATACTCAAAAGATTAACATTTTCTTTCTTATAGGCTCTAGGGAATGGCAATTAAATTCTACTTTAGTAAAACAAAGCAATGAGCAGTTATTGTCCATCTGAGTTTTTGACTGATAGTCACAAGATTGATAGATAAACTTGCCACGGAGTACTAATATAGATAATATCTACTAATATAGATAATAACTTGTAACAATTATCATACTCTAGAGAGAGTACACATCTCAAAATGATTCTGATATGTGTCAAGGATCCCCACTTACTGAATTTTAAGTTTTCCTTAAAACTTAAATGATTTACAAATCACAGTAAATAACAGGCACATTCTTCAGAATTAAACCGTGAAGGGGACTAGACTTGATTCATTTCTTCTGAGTCTTAATTCACATCCTCAATTCTACCCCCAATAGAATGAATTTCATTGTAGTGAAAAGCACCTTGTGGATCTTTAGGGACTTTGCTCATTGCTGTATATTTCCTAAAGTTTGTCCCAGTGGCTGGTTCAGAGTGAGCATCTATCAAACAAAGAAATGAATGAATGAATGATTCAATGAATGATTCAATGAATACTGATACAAGAAAGTATTATTCTATCATTGTTCTGAAATGAGTGGTCAGGCAAGGTTGTCTGCGCATCAGCCTGTTAATTTAGTGAGCAGATAGAAAGATCTTACAATAAGTATGTATAAGGAAAAGTGTTTCCAAAATGGCACAAGTTAGAAAGAACTGGGTACCTTTCTTGATAATCTCATTCAGTAGATCCTTAAATTAGCAATATTTCCAGACATTACTGCAAATACAAGACCCCCAGTTATCCTCAAACATTTAATAATTTAATTAAATAAAATAAAGTTCATCACCTACTGACTTCTCATGTGGTATAATGACAAATACCATTGTATTTCATTTTGACATTTATAGAACACTGTTTCACTAAATATTTTATCCTCATTAAAAACCCTTATTTAGGTAAAATGGATAAAGGTGGTTAAAAGATACGAACTTCTAGTTATTAAAATAAATAAATCCCGGGGAATGTAAAGTTCAGCATAAAAAAAATTAAAAAAAAAAAATTTTTCAAACTCTATAGCTGAATGATGGCAATACCTTTTAAAGGGAAAAAATAGACAAAATGAAACCCAAACATAAATCTTCTCCTTCAACCCATTATATTTCACTTATACCACTTTTATATACAATTATAATTCATCTTCCACTTTTAAATATTTTTTTTAATTTTATTTATTTATTTGAGAGAGGACACTAGAGAGAGAGAGAGAGAGATTGAAAGAACACAAGCAGGGGGAGGTGCAGAGGAAGAAGTAGAATCCCCTCTGAGCAAGGTGCCCTGTGATGCCAATGCCAGGCTTGATCCCAGGATCCCGGGATCATGGCTTGAGCGGAAGGCAGATGCTTAACTGACCAAGCCACCCAGGCACCCTCATCATCCACTTTCTAATGTAACCTCAATATATATGAGGTATACATTTAATTCCTACTTTTGATTATCAAAAGTAATATGTTAGGTTACTTTTCAACTTGGCCAGAAAACTAAATGGAAGATGTCAAATGTTTGCTTGCCATATAGGCTGGTCCAGAAAATTCCACACCTTAATGTCAGTATTTAAAGAAGAATGCTGCCAAACTTAAGATATGAACATTGCTAATAAAGTAACATGATAGGAAAGAAAATGGTGAAGTATGAATCTGAAGTTACATAGAACTCTCAAGGGGATAATAGAAACCTCCAGTAATCAAAATTTAGCTCTCCCATAAAGCATGGCACACTCTTCCACATATTTTAGACTCTTTAGGACAAAGAATCTAAGATGATTATAGAATGTAATTTATCTCACAGATGTTCTTTTCTTTTATTGTGCTTTTTGTGGAGACAAGTCAGTGTTAAAAAATATGATAAATACTGAAAATACTGTTACAAGGACATAAAATTAGTTGTATCTTTTATTCAAATATAATGAAAAAGTATAACATACTCCTAACCTTGAGTATATGAGTTTTTAAATTTTTATTTCAATTCAATTAACATATAATGTGTTATTAGTTTCAGAGGTAGAGGTCAGGGGTTCATCATTCTTATTTAATACCCAATGCTCATTACATCATGTGCCATGACCAGCTACCCCATCATTCCAGCCCTCTCCAGTCCAGCTACACTCAGTTTCTTTCCTGTGCTTCAGAGTCTCTTATGGTTTGTCTCCCTCTATGATTTCATCTTGTTTTATTCTTTTCCTCTCTTCCCCTCTGATCCTCTGTTTTGTTTCTTAAATTCCACATATCAGCAACATTATATGAAAAATGTCTTTTTGTGATCAGCTTATTTTACTTAACCTAACAACCTCTAGTTCAATCCATTTGGTTGCAAATGGCAAAATTTTTTATTCTTTTTTCCTCTTTTTTTTTAAAGGCTAACCTTGAATATTTAAAAATCTTTACAACATTTTCCAAATCAGAAAAAAATTTTATATATGTTTTATACTTTTTGGCTTAAAAAAATTGTGGACCAATTTCATTCTTTTGCATGTTGTTGTCTGGTGTTCCCAACACCATTTATTGATGAGACATTCCTTTTCCCATTGGATATTCTTTACCACTTTGTTGAAAATTAATTGACCATATAGTTGTGGGTTCATTTCTGGGTTTTCTATTCTGTTCCATTGATCTGTGTGTCTATTTTTGTGCCAGTATCATACTGTTTTGATCATTATGGCTTTGTAATATAGCTTGAAGTCCAGAATTGTGATGCCTCCAGCTTTGCTCTTCTTTTTCAAGGTTGCTTTGGGTATTCGGGATCTTTTGTGGTTCCATACAAATTTTACAATTGTTATAGCTCTGTGAACAATGCTATCAGTATTTTGATAGGGATTACATTAAAAGTGTAGATTGCTGGGACACCTCAGTAGCTCAGAGGGTTAAGCCTCTGCCTTTAGCTCAGGTCATGATCTCAGGCTTCTGGGATCGAGTCCTGCATTGGATTCTCTGTTTAGTGAGGAGCCTGCCTCCCCCTCTCTCTCTGCCTGCCTCTCTGCCTACTTGTTCTCTCTCTCTGTCAAATAAATAAATAAAATCTTAAAAAAAAAAAAAAAAGGTGTAGTGAGCACCTCGGTGGCTGTCATTAAGCATCTGCCTTCAGCTCAGGACATGATCCTGGGGTCCTGGGATCAATCCCTGTGTCCAGCTCCCAGCTCAGCGAGAAGGCTGCTTCTCCCTTTCCCACTCCCCCTACCTGTGTTCCCTTTCTCATTGTGTGTCTCGCTCTGTCAAATAAATAAATAAATAAATAAAAGCTAATTAAAAAAAAAGTCTAGAATGCTTTGTGTAGTATAACCGTTTGAACAATATTTTTTCTTCCAATTCATGAGCATGGAATGTTTTTCCATTTCTTTGTGTCATCTTCAATTTCTTTCATCACTGTTTCATAATTTTCAGCATAGAGGTCTTTGACCTTTTTTGTTATCTTAGGTATCTTATTGTTTATGGTGCAATTTTAATTGCGATTGATTCCTTAATTTCTCTCTGCTGCCTCATTAGTTGGGCATAGAATTGTAACAGATTTCTGTATGTTGATTTTGTATCCTGCAACTTTACTAAATTCATCTATCAGTTCTACCATCTTTTGGTGGAGTCTTTTAGGTTTTCTTTTTTTGGGTGGGGGTTATATAGAGTATCATATTATCTGCAAACAGTGACAATTTTACTTCCAACAGACACATGAAAAGATATTAACATCACTCATCATCAGGGAAATAGAAATCAAAACTACAATGAGGTATCACCTCACACCTGTCAGAATGGCTTTCAACCAGACAAGTAACAACAAGTGTTGGTGAGGATGTGGAGAAAGGGGAACCCTTGTGCACTGTTGGTAGAAATGCAAAATGGGCAGTCAGTCTTTTAAGGTTCCTTAAAAAGTTTAAAATAGAACTACCTGATGACCCAGGAATTTCACTACTAGATATTTACCCAAATAATACAAAAATACAAATTCAGAGGGATACATAACCCCAATGTTTATAGCAGCATTATCAATAATAGTCAAATCAGGAAACAACCTACGTGTTGTTTTTGTACACTTGAAAATAGTATTACACAGTTTGTTGGGATGCCTAATGGGCTCAGTTGGTTAAGCATCTGCCTTCCACTCAGATCAAGATCCACCTAGGGCTCCCTGCTAAGTTGGAAGTCTGCTTTTCCCTTTCCCTCTGCCCCTTCTCCTGCTAGTGTGCTCTTGTTCTCTCTCTTTCTCTCAAATGAAAAAATATATATATTTTTAAATACACTGTTGGGGTGCCTGGATGGCTCAGTGGGTTAAGCCTCTGCCTTCGGCTCAGGTCACGACCTCAGGGTCCTGGGATCAAGTCACGCAACAGGCTCTCTGCTCAACAGGGTACCTGCTTCCCCCTCTCCCTCTGCCTACCTCTTTGCCTAGTTGTGATCTCTCTCTTTCTGTCAAATAAATAAATAAAATCTTTTAAAAATTATACTCAAGTGAAATTTAAATAAAAACCAAAAAATGCAAAAGATGTTGGAAATTTTTAAGAATTCTTTTTTTTAAGGATCATTTAAAAAATTGAAAGGTAAGGAGGTGCAGAGGAAGAGGGAGAGAGAGAATTATTTTTTTAAAGATTTTATTTATTTATTTGACAGAGTTCACAAGTAGGCAGAGAGGCAAGCAGAAAGAGAAGCAGAAGCAGGCTCCCTGCTGAGCAGAGAGCCCAATGAGGGGCTTGATCCCAGGACCCTGAGATCATGACTTGAGCCGAAGGCAGGGACTTAATTCACTGAGCCACCCAGGTGACCCGTGAGGGAGAATCTTAGGCAGTGTCAGTGCAGAGCTACATGGGGCTCACTCTCACAACCTTGAAATCATGACCAGAACTAAAATCAAAAGTTGGTCATTTAACCAACTGAGCTACGTAGGGGACCCAGAAGCATGTGAAATTTTTAAAAACTCACATTCTGATATGTCCCTCTTGATTCTTACAAAAACAGGCATGAAAGTGTAATTATATGTTTAGTTTTAATAGGCTTGTAAAATACTTTTTTCTCCTGACCTCATGTGCTTATTTAAAAATGCCATTGGAATTATGTTGAGGAGTCAGAACTATAGATGGTTCATTAAAAATCTGTTGCATGATCATTAGCTTTCAGATTATAATTTTTTTCATGTAAAATGGCAATGTTTTTTAATCTAAAAAATGACAATGAAGTTAATAAAAGAAAATTTCCATAATTTCCATTCATAAACTATCTTCATGGATTTACTTAAATATTCCTTAAACATGAGTTAAATAATCTAACAGGAATAGGCTTATGGAAAGCATGTACTCATCTCAAAATTGTATTGATAAATTAAGCTTTGGCTATTTTAGATTGAATCTTGGCTACTTAAATTGAAAGCTTTTGATAAACTGTTAAAAAGCTGCTAAGAGCCTTTAAACAAATTTGATTTCAACAGTTGGAGAGAGATATTGGAAACCACAGATATTTTTCTCTCATGTTTAATACATTTATGAAGAAGTCAGATGAGTAAATAGAATGAAATATTTAGGGAGATAAAAAAACAAATGAGGGAGGAATGAATATTAGTGCAATTAGTGAAGAATATTGAGTCACATAATGGTAATTCAGAAAGTATTTGTTGAGGAGTTAGAAATGACCAAGATACTTTATTGTTCAGGTGTTGAGCCACATGGGAGAGGTTAGAGGTGGAAGAGGAACAGATAGAGTCACAGATCACTAAACTTGAAGGTTTAAAATAACAATTATCAATGAAAAATGGTGTATATATTAAAATAAAATTTTATATCTGGTTAGGAAATCAATAAAGCATCAATAAAAGAGAGTTGTCTGAGATGGTTCTTTTAAGATTATTGTTTTGTTTAATGTAGGGAGTTGGATATGAAGAGGCTTCTGGATAGTGTGGGTGGAAGGAGCAAGCATATGCCATCATGGAGTATATTAGCTGACCTCACATAATTTAAGCTGATTTGGGTTTAGGGCATCTGAGAGGGCATAATGGGAATCAAGAGAGGTCAGGTGTATTAAGATAAACTGTGAACTGCCTTGAAGACCAGCACTGAGGCACGCATTTTTCAATCCTTAGGAGATATGGAACAAAAACTTTTTTTGATATTGGGAACTATCCTTGCATTAAGTTCTCTATGGAGGGTTGCCTATCTGAAGCTGACCCATCCTGAGTATGCTCTTTCACTCCACATTCTTATAGAGTTAAATTTCAACAGCTTATAATGAAATCAAGAGGAATTTTAGAATTACTTTTTGGAGGAACTTGACAAGTTCATATATCAAGTAGCTTGTTAAACTGCTTAGTGATGCTTTTCTCACCTTGAACTGAGACACTCCTGACTGCTTCTTTATGTAACTCCTTCAGACCTTCTCTAGTCTACTCAAAATACATGCTCACCTCCTCCTCCTTTCATTTTATTGATGACTACGCTGTCTGTCACAAAGACTGATTTCATCTGACAGATAATTTTTTCTAATTTTCTTCCCTTTAAAAATTCTGAATTCTTACCAATTATTTTTAATTAACTTATTTTTATTATGTTCAATTATTTTCTATTTCCTGCCACATTTATACTGGAGATGGTTCATCCCTACTCTTCAAGTATCTCTTCCTACTTGCAGATTATTCCTATGTCTTCCTTAATCCTGTTTCATCTTTCATGTATCTTGAGTCCGTCAATTTTCAATTCATCTTTTTTTGACTCACCAAAATTATTAATTCAAAGATATAATTGTTGTAAATACTTTCATGTAAATTATATTATGTTCTCTTTCTGATCTTTCTCTCCAGTTATTTCAGAAAATTTTATAGATTCCTAGCTCAACTATCATTTTCTCAAAAATCTATGCTGCAATTGATCCATAATCTTTTTTTTATATATAACATAGCTCTTATATAATATTGATATTGATGTATATTTGTAATCCATAATCTTTTTTTAATTTAAATTGAATTAGCCAGCTTATAATACATCACTAGCTTCAGATGTAGAGTTCCGTTGTTTCATATAACAGTTCATCTGCTGTATATAACACCCAGTGCTCCTCACGTCATGTCCTCCTTAATACTCATCACCCAGTTACCCCATCCATCTACGCACGTCCCCTCCAGCAACTTGTGGTTTGTTTCTTATAGTTAAGAGTCTCTCATGGTTTATCTCCCTTTCTGATTTCTTCCCATTTAATTTTCTTCCCCTTTCCTTTTGATCCTCTGCAGTGTTTCTTATATTCCACATATGAGTAGAACCATATAAGAATTGTCTTTCTCTAATTGACTTATTTTGGTCAGCATAATATCCTCCAGTTCCATTCATGTCAATGTAAATGGTAAGTATTCATCTTTTCGACTGTTCAGTAATATTCATATATATATATATGCACTATATATATACACATATGTATGCGCATATATATGATATGAATATATCACATATATGAATTTATATGCATATATATGAATACATATACATATATAGTATATATATAATATATATATATATATATAGTGCATATATATATGCACACTTCCTTATCCATTCATCTGTCAAAAGACATCTCAACTCTTTCCATAGTTTGGCTATTGTGGATATTGCTGCAATAAACATCGGGGTGTAGGTGCCCCTTTGGATCACTACATTTGTATCTTTGGGGTAAATACTAAGTAGTAAAATTACCAGGTAGCTCTATTTTTAACTTCTTGAGGAACCTCCATACTTTTTTATCACTAAACTAATAGTTTATTTTTCAGTGAGCACTCTGTCCAATCTTAATTGTCTCAACTCTGAATGACATTTTTGTAAACCCACTCTTTGACTGACTTTTAGAACACTACCTTTCTCCTGTTTTGCAGTCTCAAGGAATGATTTCCAATCTTTATTTCTCCAAAATAGTCTTGATAATATGATTATTCTCCTAATAACCATAATAGTTTAATAGTAAGTGACGACATGAAGTCAAAGAGATTTGACAATGATGAACTACAGCAATATATTAGAAATACCTTCCTGTTTCCAGGAAGGTCAGCTCCATTGACTTCTCAGTAGTACCATACAATAGTTTATTGGACCAATTACTAGCTGCTGAAACATTAGAATCAGGTAGAGCTAGGTGCAAATTTCTGTTTCATTATGTATTAACTGGACAAACTTTTTTTTAAATTAAATTTATTTATTTTCAGCATAACAGTATTCATTATTTTTTCACCACACCCAGTCTCCATGCAATCCGTGCCCTCTATAATACCCACCACCTGGTACCCCAACCTCCCACCCCCCCGCCAGTTCAAAACCCTCAGATTGTTTTTCAGAGTCCATAGTCTATCATGATTCACCTCCCCTTCCTATTTCCCCCAACTCCCTTCTCCTCTCTAACTCCCCAGGTCCTCCATGCTATTTGTTATGCTCCACAAATAAGTGAAACCATATGATAATTGACTCTCTCTGCTTGACTTATTTTACTCAGCATAATCTCTTCCAGTCCCTTCCATGTTGCTACAAATGTTGGGTATTCATCCTTTCTGATGGAGGCATAATACTCCATAGTGTATATGGACCACATTTTCCTTATCCATTCATCTGTTGAAGGGCATCTTGGTTCTTTCTATAGTTTGGTGACTGTGGCCATTGCTGCTATAAACATTGGGGTACAGATAGCCCTTCTTTTCACTACATCTGTATCTTTGAGGTAAATACCCAGGAGTATAATTGCAGGGTCATAGGGAAGGTCTATTTTTAATTTCTTGAGGAATCTCCACACTGTTCTCCAAAGAGGCTGCACCAACCTGCATTCCCACCAACAGTGTCAGAGGGTTCCCTTTCTCCACATCCCCTCCAACACATGTTGTTTCCTGTCTTGTTAATTTTGGCCATTCTAACTGTTGTAAGGTGATATCTCAATGCGGTTTTAATTTGAATTTCCCTGAGGGCTAGTGATGATGAACATTTTTTCATGTGTCAGATCAATGAGGTAGAAACCAAAGATACAGTAGAACATATCAATGAAACTAGAAGTTGGTTTTTTGAAAGAATCAATAAGATCGATAAGCCACTGGCCACACTAATCCAAAAGAAAAGAGAGAAAGCCCAAATTCATAAAATTATGAATGAAAAGGGAGAGATCACAACTAACACCAAGGAAGTAGAAACAATCATCAGAAGTTATTATCAACAGTTATATGCCAATAAGCTTAGCAACCTTGATGAAATGGATGCATTCCTGGAAAGCTATAAACTCCCAAAATTGAATCAGGAAGAAATTGACAACCTGAATAGACCGATATCTAGTAACGAGATTGAAGCATTGATCAAAAACCTCCCAAAAAACAAGAGACCAGGACCTGACAGATTTCCTGGGAAATTCTACCAAACTTTCAAAGAAGAAATAACACCTATTCTCCTGAAGCTGTTTCAAAAAATTGAAGCAGAAGGAAAACTTCCAGTCTCTTTCTATGAAGCCAGTATTACCCTGATCCCCAAACCAGGCAAAGACCCTACCAAAAAGGAGAATTTCAGACCAATATCACTGATGAATATGGATGCTAAGATTCTCAACAAGATCCTAGCAAACAGGATCCAACAGCGCATTAAAAAGATTATCCACCATGACCAGGTGGGATTCATCCCTGGGCTACAAGGATGGTTCAACATTTGCAAATCAATCAATGTGATAGAACAAATTAATAAGAGAAGAGAGAAGAACCACATGGTCCTCTCAATTGAAGCAGAAAAAGCATTTGACAAAATCCAGCTTCCGTTCCTGATTAAAATGCTTCAAAGTATAGGGATAGAGGGAACATTCCTGAACTTCATCAAATCTATCTATGAAAGACCCACAGCAAATATCATCCTCAGTGGGAAAAAGCTTGCAGCCTTCCCATTGAGATCAGGAGCATGACAAGGAAGCCCACTTTCACCACTCTTGTTCAACATAGTATTAGAAGTCCGAGCAACAGCAATCAGAAAACTAAGAGAAATAAAAGGTATCCAAATTGGCAATGAAGTCAAACTCTCTCTCTTCGCAGATGACATGATTCTTTATATGGAAAACCCAAAAGACTCCACCCCCAAACTACTAGAACTCATACAGCAATTCAGCAACGTGGCAGGATACAAAGTCAATGTGCAGAAATCAGTGGCTTTCTTATACACTAACAATGAAAATACAGAAAGGGAAATTAGAGAATCGATTCCATTTACTATAGCACCAAGAACCATAAGATATCTGGGAATAAACCTAACCAAAGAGGTAAAGGATCTGTACTTGAAGAACTCCAGAACACTCATGAAGGAAATTGAAGAAGACACAATAAGATGGAAGACCATTCCATGCTCTTGGATCGGAAGAATAAACATTGTTAAAATGTCTATACTGCCTAGAGAAATCTATACTTTTAATACCATTCTGATCAAAATTCCACCAGTATTCTTCAAAGAGCTGGACAAATGTTGTTATTCCTTTGAGAGATATTAACTCTTAAAGCTGTTGTGAGATGTAAGCCATGTAATGTGAATGGATTAGTGACTTTCATAAATTCATCTCTCAACTCATCCATTTTTCATTGAGTCTCTAATTGCATTTGCATAATCTGCTTGCATAATAACTCTCTACCTTTAACAACAACAAATATCCTGAAAGTCTTCCTTGGAAACCTACTGTATCACCTTCTCTTTACGCCCAAGATAGTTGGCTGCTTAATTACCTGATGCTTTTTCTTGTTATATTTTCAATTTCCTTCTCTAGCTGATTAGAAATCTGTGGAAGTATGGTTACTTTGTTTTTGTGCATTTTAACTTAACTAATCAAAACATCGATGGTAATTATATTGATTGAAAATTGAATCTCACAGTACATCTAAACACAGCTTCAAAGAATTTTTATCTCAAAACAAAACAAAGCAAAAATGATTAAAATTGGAAAGTACCAAAATAATCTAAAGTACACTACTTAATATTTACTTATATCTTAACCCAAGGGGTTACAGAACATAGTTAAAAACATTTGACATGATTTTATAAATCCAAAGAGGGATAAACTTCAGTTTTTAATTTCAATGATCTGTATCAAGACTTCAAATCAGAAATAAGGCAGAGTCAGAGAATGATTTCTATTTCAATGATTAGAGAAAGCTTCCTGAGAGTCAATTAATTGAGCTGTATCTTTATAAATAAGCAATATGCTTCTCTGCTGATTCATTTTCCAAGACTGTAAAAACAATTTATGGTAAAGAGTAAACAAAAGCAATGTATTTTGCTTTCAAGAATGAAAAAAACAAAACAAAACAAAACAAACAAACAAAAAACTTTTCTCTAAGTATAGCACTAAGTAATTTTTATATTTCCTAATTTATAAGCAGTAAGTTGCAGTACCTGTATGTTCACCAAGTAATTTCTCTTTTATCCCTGTATAGAGTTCGTTATCTACAAAAAGAGTGAGTTGGAAGAAGTCACCATATAATCTATGGTTCTGAACAATTACAAGAATTTTAACATTTTAATTTAATTTAATGTTGGGAGCTAAGGGGAAGGAGTAAGAATGTGAATACAGAAGTCATAAATGGACTTTGGAGTTTAGTACAAAGATTGAGATCTAGACTTAGAAAGTGTTTTTCTGAAAGGATACATACAATATTGTTAATGCCATCTTGGTTGCTTAGTGCCATTTTCCAAATCAGAAAACTGCCCACCAAGGGACTCATTAACTCATCAAATGCTACACATTTAGTAAAAGAAAAAAAGGGAGAACATGAAATTCTATTTTATCCGTGGTGTTTAAACATCATGCAACACAAAGCAATTCTCTCGACCTAGTAAGCTGAGAGGTATAATTTATTTTGATTTTGATAGAAAGCAGTTGAAAGGGGCTGAGTTTTGAAATCTATCCAGAGAAACCCTTCCAAAAAGTTTTTTGTCTCTTTACATTCTTCCTTAGGCCTAATGAATAACTTTACAGCACCAACGTTTGCTTATTGTAAGTCAATCTAACCATACAATTTCTCACAAAGTGACTATCTTAAAATAATCTGTTATCTATCCAATGCTAGCCAGTGAAATGTGCAGAAGGTTTGTCCCTATGAAATTTGGGGAAAAAGTTCTTGTTCTTAAAAAGATCTGGTCGTTTTTTGGTTTTGAAATTTTGTGTATGAAGATATACAGATATTCCTTAAGCAGTACGGAATATTTACAACCCCCACCCCCAGTCTCCACAGGACCAAATAGAATATGACTGGGAGAAAGGTCACATCTGCTGCCCTCTGAATACCCAGGGAGGCCCACAGAAGTTATCAGCAGCCCCTGGACTGAGCAGGGCTGCCAACTATCTCTCACGCAGACAAAAAGGGAGCCAAGCGCTTTTTCTTACGCGTGTTTCACAGTATGACAAAAACCATGAATCAGGATAAGGGAGGAAAATTGAACCAGGTGCCAGGAAGAAGAGATTCTACTATGTCTTTGTATATTACTGTTCTCACTTTGCTTTCCTTTATATCATACTTTTTGATTTTTCTCTGAACTCTTTGGCAGATAACACTCTCATGTTGATGCTTCCTTCCATATGTTACCTCTGAGTGTTGGAAATTCTCCTGTGCTTTCTACACTTTCCCTTTCTCTCCTTAGTGGTTAATATATTCCCATGCCTTTAAATGCTGTATAAATCTTGAATATTCACATAATTATATACGGACAATTTATAGCTATCTCAAATTTGACACTCTCAAACTACACTCTTTTTTTTTTAATTTTTTATTTTTTATAAACATATATTTTTATCCCCAGGGGTATAGGTCTGTGAATCACCAGGTTTACACACTTCACAGCACTCACCAAAGCACACACCCTCCCCAATGTCCATAATCCGCCCCCCTTCTCCCAAACCCCCTCCCCCCAGCAACCCTCAGTTTGTTTTGTGAGATTAAGAGTCACTTATGGTTTGTCTCCCTCCCAATCCCATCCTGTTTCACTTATTCTTCTCCTACCCACTTAAGCCCCCATGTTGCATCACCACTTCCTCATATCAGGGAGATCATATGATAATTGTCTTTCTCTGCTTGACTTATTTCACAAAGCATGATACGCTCTAGTTCCATCCATGTTGTCGCAAATGGCAAGATTTCATTTCTTTTGATGGCTGCATAGTATTGGAGCGCTCAAACTACACTCTTAATCCAACCCCCAAACTGATCCTAAACAGAGACTGGGTGAGGATCTTTTCTGGAGGCAGTATTCTGCAGTGTCCTCCTGTGTGACTCCAAGGTGATGGCCAGGGTCTGGTTGTACATCTTCTGGTGAATTGGGCAGTGGTACAGTTCCTCCATGCTGCTGTCAATGCTGATGGATCTGCCGAGCAGCTGCCACTGCCAAACTAAGGGCCTCTGGTTGTGGAACACTGCCACCCTAGCACCAGATCCCCAAGGCAGGTACTCCTGGTCTGGCCTGGCCCTCTTCACCTCTATGTGGATTTTTTTTTTCCAATAAAATATACATTAGTACTGTAAACGTATTTTCTCTTTTTTATGATTTTCATAATATTTTTTTCTCTAGCTTGTTTATTACAGGGACACAATGTATAGTAGATATACAAAATATGTTATTCAACTGCTTATGTTATTGGTAAGGTCTGGTCAACAGTAGACTATTGTAAGTTTCTGGGGAGTTAAAAGTTATATGGATTTTCACCTCTGTAAGGCACTGTGCCTTTCCCCCCACCCATTTTGTTCAAGGGCCAACTGTATTTATTGCTCCTGAAACATATTGTAACCTTGAAGAAGACAGAATAACATGGTGAAGGTGGCAGAAAAGAAATATGGGATATGCCTTGTTCTGTGATGGTAGCAATGAAGCACTAAATTAACCAAATCTGGAGCTGTATTATCTCAGAACCTGCCTTGAAAGGGAAAAATAAGTGTTTCTGAGAATGCCACTCAGAGGGGTTTTCTGTTGTAACAAAGTAATTTCCACTGACCCTGACTAATAAGACCTATAATGGAAAGTAAAAAATGGGACATTACGATGACATTAGAACTAAAAAAAGAAGACCAGCAGAACATGAATAGAAACCAGAGTAACTATAGTATCTAAGAATGAAAAAGGCTGTTATCAATGAAAAGTAATGCATTTATTTTCTACCACGATTTTTTGTTAATGATGTAAATTCCAGAAAGGGAATATTTGATCACCTTAGCTCTTGCTATGTGTCATTTTTTGGTTACAGGAATAAAAACCATCTGATTAACAGTCTATTCTACCTAATAGAACAGACATTTTTTAAGAAAGAAAATATTATTAAAGATGGTAGGATAATGTACAACAAAATTAAATGATTTAATTTTCTATGGGAAGTTCTTCTACTGTGTGAAAAACTGCTAAGTGAGAACTATACTTCTGAATCACCAGCTCTAGTGCATATCCTCATGGAGCTTATATTCATGAAGTAAATAATACATTTCAAAAGTATAATAAATTCATGAATACAGTAAAGACAGACAATAATGATGGTTCTTGAATGGCCACAATTTAAGAGAGACTTTCTTGGGGTACCTGGGTGGCTCAGTCTGTTAAACATCCAACTCTTGATCTCAGCTCAGTTCTTGAACTCAGAGTCATGGGTTCAAGCTCAGTGTTGGGCTCCGTGCTGGACATGGAGCCTATCAAAAAAAGAAAAAAAAAAGATCAAATTAAATTTTTAAAAAGGTGGTGGGGAGGAGACATTTCTATGACAGGCAGTATTTAACTATGAAGGGTCACCATAGCATCCTTGTGAAGGCATGTGGCACGTGTTGGAGATAGAGGAAAGGGCACAGATAAAAAGCCTGGGCCAGGAAAGAGCTCAGTGTGTTTTAGAAAATGAAAGGAAGAAAACTGGCTTAAGTGTAGAGGAACTAGAGAAGAGAGGAACAGCATGTGCTTGGAAAGGTTTGAAGGGCCATGGTTAAACACAACTTCTAAATGACTTTTATTTGAAGTCAATAGAAAGCTTTCACAGGATTAATTCAGCAGGATGACATAGTCCAATTAGTCAGTTTTTCATAATATCTGTGGACAGCACATAAAAAATCAACCATGAGGGGGCAAGAAGTGAAATCAGGAAGATATGTAAAGATGCTATTTGATGCTCTCACTGGAGGAGTATGATGCCAACTTCGGAGTTTAAGGCAGGATCAATTTGGAGGCTGGATTAAGAGTGTAGTTTGAGAGTGCCAAATTTGAGATAGCTATAAATTGCCCATATATAATTATGTGAATATTCAATATTTATACAGCATTTAAAGGAATGAGATTATATTAATCACTAAGGAGAGAAAGGAAAAGTGTAGAAGGCACAGGAAATTTTCCAACACTCAGATGTAACATATGGAAGGAAGCATCAACATGAGAGTGGTATCTGTCAAAGAGTTCAGAGGAAAATCAAAAAGTATGATATAAAGCAAAACAAAGTGAGGATAGTAGTACACAAAAGACATAGCAGAATCTCTTCTTCTTGGCACCTGGTTCAATTTTCCTCCCTTATCCTCATTCATAGCTTTTGTCATGCTGTGGAAAATGGGTAAAGAAGAGAAACTTTTGGCTCCCTTTTTTGTCATATAAATGGCATGAAAATTTATAATGTGTACTATGGTTGTAGGACTTGACTTTGCAATTCTCTTTTGGAAAACAATGGTATTGTTTGGTAAATTTCTGTGCTTTAGTAATCTATTCCAAAAGTCTGGACTGTCTTTCACCACAATATTCAGTATCTACAAACTGAAATTAAATATCAGGCATTTATTAAGTACTGAACTAATCTGTGTGCAATTATACTGATAGAACAGAGGGGCAGAAAATAAACTTCAAGTTCAGCTAAGCTGGTATCAGGGATACCAGCCAGGTAGGGAGGGGCAGAGGGAGAGAGAGAAAATCTCCCCCTGCTGCCCAAGGAAAATATGTTTGTTTTATTTCAAAACAGTAACTTCCTTCAATGGGAACAGTGGCCAAAATTCAATATCGCTACAAATATAAAGCATTAAAAGGTCAAAATATGTAATTCTGTCCAATTTTCTGAATTTCTTTTAAAGGTAGACTTTTTAAGTCATATGAGACATTTAGAAAAAAAATATAAATCAGTTCAAATTTAAGCTAAATAATGTTTGCTAATATTGAGAACTCTCCACATATTTTCAGTAACTTTTAAAAGTAAATGTCTACTCTTCCTATCGCCACTTCTTTTTACTAGATTTAAATAAATCCAAATATTTACTCATGGTAGGAGATTCTAGAATTAACTATAGCTGAGTTTAACAGAAATACAGAATACCAGAAAGATTTTTTTTTTAAGATTTTATTTATTTATTTGGCAGAGAGAGAGAGAGAGATCACAAGTAGGCAGAGAGACAGGCAGAGAGGAAGGGAAGCAGGCTCCCTGCTGAGCAGAGAGCACCATGTGGGGCTCGATCCCAGGACCCTGAGATCATGACCTGAGCCGAAGGCAGAGGCTTTAACCCACTGAGCCACCCAGGCGCCCGAACCAGAAAGATTTATAAGCACTCACAAGTGACCACTTACAGCAATTCCTCAGAAGACCTCAGTTAGAAAGGCTCTTCTTCACTTTCTTTCTTTCTTTTTTTTTTTTAGATTTAACTTATTTGACAGAGAGAGAGATCACAGTAGGCAGAGAGGCAAGCAGAGAGAGGGGGAAGCAGGCTCCCTGCTAATCAGAGAGCCCAGTGCAGGGCTCGATCTCAGGACCATGAGATCATAACCTGAGCTAAAGGCAGAGGCTTAACCTATGAGCCACTCAGGCACCCCTCTTCTCCACTTTCTAACAGTACCTAAGGTTTGCTGCATAATGTAATTCAATAGAACAGCACTCTAATGATAAATAACTTATAGGAAATTCTTTCTTTCATCTATTCAATGTTTCATTATAAAACTACCATATTTGACCAATATTAAAAAATTGTAAACTCCATTATGTTATCATTTTCATTAAGTATTAGCTTAGCAAAAACTGATTTTGTGATGTTTTTAATTAACCTGGGGGGGAAAAAAGGATGGTACATTCTGGCTTTCACTTGTTATAGATTTAATTCAATAATTTGATTTCTCACAATTTGAAAAACACATTTTCTTTCTCAGCAGTGGATAGCACTGAATGAAAAGAAGCTTTCATGGTATTTGACTTCCCTTTAAACAAAAGCACTATGGAATTATCAGCAGTGATAACCTGGTTCTTACTCAAACTCCTACTGCAAGTAAATGTGAGAAAGAATCTAAGGTAAAGGTCTTATTCAAGGCAAAAATTTCCAATCCTAATTATTTCATTCCAAAGACCTGTGTTATACCTTTGCTTCTATCGCTGAGGTGTAAATGATCACTGACAACTAGTGATGGTAATACAACCCTTGCTGACATCATTATTAAATTTTACATACTATTTTATACCCAAATATATGCATATAAAACATTCACACAGATAAATTAGTGTTAAGAATTAAAAACTTACACCCACAAATATCCTTTCTTCTGAAATCTGTGTAATTGTTTTCAAGGCTAGAAAGTTAAACGTCCTGGCTATACATTATATCGGGGCACCTGGGTGGCTCAGTAGGTTAGGCCTTTGCCTTTGGCTCGGGTCTTGATCTCTAAGTTCTGGAATCGAGCCCCACATCAGGCTCTCCACTCAGCGGGGAGCCTGCTTCCCCCTCTCTCTCTCTCTGCCTGTGTCTCTGCCTACTTGTGGTCTCTCTGTGTCAAATAAATAAATAAAATCTTAAAAAAAAAAAAAGAAAGAACACATTATGTCTCAATATAGGGGTTGTGGAAAACTTCAGAATTAACCTTCTTAAAAACACACACACGAACTTAGAGTGCTTTGTTATTGCTGCATCTAATTAAAGGAGACCACTGAATACTAAATTCAGGTATTTACTAGTACTGTTGATTTCTATTACCTAAGCAGCCCTCAGAAACCGACAGCTTTCTCAGTTCACTGGTTTTTTAGGAAGTTGAAACATTTTCAGTTAAAGCCTTCATTTGTCCTGTGGACTCCAACATATGAGGTCCAAACAACACTGTTTTCTGAAGTGGTCTCTCATGCAGACTTTGGAACTCCTTTTTCAATTTCACCTTGATTATCCCTTTGATATAGATTAAAAAAAAAATGTCTTTTTCAGAGCCTCTGCTAGGAGGACAGCCAGGTCAGTAGCTTCCACTGGTTTGAGCTTTATATCCTGTTCTGACCTTTTAATGGACCTAAGTTCTACAAAGTTCCTATCTTTAAGGATCTCTAGCATATTCAGGTTTCTCTTAACCAGAGTCTTTCCAGCACAGTTCTTTTCGCACCTCCTCCCTCTTTCATCAGGTCAATAGCAGATACTCTTTGGTGGAGCCTTGATGCAGGGAGGGTAAGGAAGGGTGGGGATGGGGAAAGTGGTGGGACCAAGGGTGGTGCTGCGGTTAACAGATGTGACAGAATCTAAATCAATTGCGATGAGATTTTGCTGTTCCTGCAGGGTCAGTTTTGGCAATTTGAGCTGTTCTGAGAACAACAACTTCTTTCTCAAGGGCATAAATTTTCTGCAATGCTTCCTCATTTGCTAGGACTATCTTCAGATGAGGGTCTTCTAGAGACAAGTTTGATAAGGAAAATCACCTGCTTGGAGGCTTCTCAAAGAAAGGAAGGTCATCCTGAAGGGGTTGACTTGGTCTGACCCTGTCGGCCATCTTGTTAAACACTTTCCTTCTTCTTTGGCTACCTGTCCAACATCAGCAAAAGATACCAATACATCTTTTCCTGGACGATTGGGGCTCCATTCTGTTGTAGGGCCGGTAAGCTGAAACTGAACTCTTAGACACCGCATCCGAGATAAATTAGTACCAGTTTTACTTAGGATACATCGAGATGAACCATATGGCCTCCCAAACCAAAGCATCAGTACTGATCGCATGCTTACTCTAACCTACTGAAAAACCATCCTAATTAGGTGTTTAATTCAGCCAAGCATTTAGATGAAAAGGCTCTCCAAATTTGCATTTCAAGTACTTCCCGCATACATAGCAACAATGGTTCAATAAGCACACTCACCGCATGGTAGCGGGGCACCTTCTTCCAGGAAGAGAGAGAATCTCTTTCCAGGCCCAGCACCATCCCAACCCGGGGCTTGATCTCAGGACCCTGAGATTGTGACCTGAGTCAAAATCAAGAGTCAGGTGCTTAATTGACTGAACCACCCACAGGTGCCCCAGGATAGTGTAATTTAAATGAGAACATTAACACAGTTCAACATTCAATTAAGCACTATTGCTTCATCATGCAAGCATATTTCTCCTTCCAGTCTGGATTAATAATCATCTTGATTAATTTCCAAAGACAACTTTCCCTTCTTTCCTCCTTTATCTCTATGAAGGTGTTAAAATTCTGTCAGTTTAATAGGAAACTGTATACAAGTTGCCAAAGGTAGATTGGGTGGTAATTTCTTTTTCTATTGTTCCTATTTAAATTATTATATTTAGATAAATATGCCCCATTCATTATATGATTTGTGACAATGTAGCCACTCTACCTTAATAATCAATTAGCAATAATTGCGCCTCGGATAAACCTCATTGGCTACGATACTGCCACTGCGCAAAGCTTAAAAAAAAAAATCAAATAAGCTTTAAAACCACTTAATAATGACCATATACTTAAGTTTAAAATCAACCAGAATGGGGCATCTGGGTGCGTCTGCCTGCAGCTCAGTTCATGATCTCAGGGTCCCAGTATCGGGGTCCCAGATCTCAGACTCCCTGCTGAGCCTACCCACTCAGCAGGGAGTCTGTTTCTTCCTCTCCCTCTGCCCCCTCCCGCGCCACCAATGCTCTCTCTCTCAGTAAATAAAATCTTTAAAAAAATTAATCAAAATAATCGGGTCAAATGAATATTATTTTAGAAATCAGGGCAAAAGTGAGTTTCTATAGTTTCTGCAGCTAAGAAATACAATATACACAACAAAATGTGCCCTGAAAAATTTCCAACATTTTGTATTTAACTCCCATGTTCCTCTGTTTCAAAGGCACTGCACAATCATTCTGGCTTTTGTCTTTTAGTTTTAAATGAGTGGCATCTCACAGCTTGGTTCATCACAATGCCCAATTAACAAGCCTGAAGAAATGTGAGTCCACGAAAACATGAATAGGCATTCTTAAAAGAGAATAATGTGGCTTGCTTTCCAAAGCCTCTCATCAAAATACTTGTTTCAAACCAGTATGTTTTGGGTAGTAAAGAGATGATTCTCTTCGATCCTCAATTTTTTCTTTTTCTTGGGAATGACTTTCACTGTGTTGTCTTAGAGAAGGAGCATTCTATCCCTGTGTTTTAAAATACAAAAAATGTCAATCCATATGAGTAGGCCAAAATTTATTAACAATTACAAAACACATGGCCCCAAAGAGGATTAAAGGCATGCTTAAGTTCTGAAAATAAAATTTGGGGATTTTTTTTTTTCCTTAAGATTGAAAATCCCTCACATCTTTTCAGTTTAATTTTGAGTCATCACCATGAAGTAGGCAAAGACATTGTAAAACATGAAATGAGATCTCAGCTCAGTCACTGACTAGCTATGTGAATGGAATCCAGTCACTTAGAATCCCAAGGTATTAATTTATATTGGGAAAGTAAAAGGGTTTGGGCTTAATAGTTATCAAGGATACTTGATCCTTTAATTTTTTGTATTTATTTTGATATTTCTACAGAAAATATTTCAATATATGTATTTTTATATTTCTCTTAATTTTCCTATATTGTTTTCCTCAGCATAAACAATTTCCAATAACATATTCTTATTAGCTCTTTTTGCCTCATTACAACCTACTAACACAAAATTACTTGACTCTGAAATTGTTCTGTGTAGGCGCTATTCTCAGTTTGAAAGCTATGTATAGTGCTTTCAGTTTTGTTTTAATTATGGTCCTTCCTTCTTAATTTTTAAATCATTTAATTTTTAAATTTTTAAATTATTTCTTATTTAAATTTTGATTATATAAAATATTTACCTTTGTCTTTTACTAAGTTGAAATAACGTGTCATTAACTGATAGAATTTCGGTGGAGGGTTACTTCCATTTTTTATCCTGCATGAGATTCCTTAATTTCTCTCACATACTTCCTTCTTTCCTTTTAGTATAGTATCTACAAAAAACTCTTCTACTTCCAGCTGAATTTCTTTTTGCTGAAAGACTGAACCCTTCCATTACAACTATGTCTTGCCCCTCACATGTTCAAGTCCATTTCTTTAAAAACATGAAGTGCACCAATTCATTGTATTACAACGTTCTTCTCAACATTTCGCACCTTGTTCATGTGCTCTATTCCTGGGGAGATTTCTGTGTCAAATCACCAGCCGCTTCTCCCTGCACTTGTTTCTTTATTTCTGTACGTCCATGTATTCATTGAACGTAGTTGCTGCCAAACGTGTTTATAGGAATTAGGAATACAGCAGTGAATAAAGTAGATGGAAATGTCTTTCTTTAAGTAGGTTACCTACAGTTTGTGTATATTCAGGTATAAATGCATAGAAACCAAAAGTGTAGCTAATAGACCTGATAATAGCATTTCTCCCATAAAAAAAAAAAGGGGGGGTCAAGGGGTTTTTGATTTGTTTATTTTACTTGAATTCTTCTCTGCACATTATATTTTCTGTCCCATGCCCCGCATGGGGCTCCCTGCTCAGCGGGGACCCTGCTTCTCCCACTCCCTCTATTGTTTCCCGTGCTTGTGCTCTCTGGCTCACTCTCTCTGCCAAATAAATAAATAAATAAAATCTTAAAAATATATATTTTTTCTGTCCTATGTAATTGAAAAGAACAGAAAACAGATTAAATAAAGTTTAGCAAAAACATGCTATAGGACAATGAAAGTAACACACTATTACTCTAATGCATAGCTCTCATTCAGACATAGATATGATAAAAATTTTAATTTCATACATTGTGTTCTTATAAAATAAATCATCGTATTCTTTATTTTTCCATTCTAGCTATTATAATGCTAAATTTGTTATAGTGATCTTTCATTTTGGTAATCTCAAATACTTCTTAGAAGTAAAATTTTATTTTCCTCTTAAAGAAATATTAATTACCTTTCAAGATTGTTCTAGTAGTGCTGTTAAATTCACTTCACAGTTAAGAGACATAAAAATCAGATATTTAAGAAATTTACCCAGACACTCATAGAAGAGAATATGATACATATAACGGGGAAAATATAAATAGAACAGCTATAACTGTATTATGGAGTCTGAGTAAATATAGGAATTTATTCAGATGCACTAGGCAGTAAAAGTACCTGTGTTAAGTGACTTTGCTCTGCTCCACTCTTGAGACAATGCTGTCTAAAAACAGTACTCAAGTCTATGGTCATTCATCTTTCCATAGAAATGAAAGACTGCCTTTATCTTTACTGCATATACTTCACAAAGATGCTAAAATAATTCCCCCAAATACTCTTTCCTTATATCACCATCATGTTGACAAATATTTTTTTCCCATGGTCTTCACAGGTCCCTCTCATTCTAACTCAAATTCTTATTTCTTATCCACTCCTATGAAAACTGTCCCTTTAATTAGATGCTGATGTTTAGTCACACTCCCTTGGACCCAACTTTAGTGCTTCAATATTCCCCCTAACCACCACGGGGATCCCACCATTTCCTTCTTACTTCCTACACATTCTTCAAATTCTTGCTCAAGTTCTGCTTCTCTAGTGACATGTTCTCCCTGCTGAGCAAGGAGCCTGATATGGGCCTCAATTCCAGGACCCTAGGATCATGACCTGAGCAGAAGGCAGATGCTTAATGACTGAGCCCCCCAGGTGCCCCTAAAATGGGAAAATATCTTTAAAAATATCTTAAAATATCTTAAAATCTTTTAAAAAAATCTTAAAAATTTATTTATTTATTTTTAAAAACATAAAAAATTATGGTTTTTTTTTCCCCCCCTGTTGCTTGGCACTTCATGATTTCACATTAGTAGTAGATAAATAAAGTGTATTTGAACTAAGCTATAGATTTTGCAATTCTAACCATCAGGTTAAATCTGAGCTTGAGTGAAGTCCTTCTGCTGTCCAGCAGAAGAAGCAGACATCACATCTTTCAGGATATGTGTCATCAGACAGCTGCCTTTTTTTGACCTAAAGTAAATGGATTTTAGAAAAGTCGTTGGTCAATAAGAAGGATCAGTCTGACCCTACATTGTTTTCATTAAGGGGACTGTGCTCATCATTTCCTAAGAGTGGTGTTGATCATTCCACAAAAGGAAATCAATAAAAGTCAATGGATAAAATAATCTTTATTATAATAAGTAAAACTACAAACCAAATGGTTTCATGCTTCAGGATTTGCTATTCTGATGCTCACTTGTACTGTCTCCGGAAATATTCTTTTGCTGACATCAAAATGGTACTTACTTTTAATCTATCACAAAGAAAACATAAATTATAAGCTGCTATAATCTATTAAGAATTAGCTATTTAGGTAATGAAACTCTTTCTCAACATTGGGTCTGACCCTGTCTGTCATAAAGATTCATCATGGAACTTAGCATTTTTATTTTCCTTGGATAAATATCAGATAATTATAAAATATATTTTCTGTCATCACAAAAGCCAGGAATTTTTTTTTTTTTATTGCTTTGAATTGTTATTTGAGATGTCATTTTGGGACATCATCTCATCACATTGCCTGATGTTACTGAATAAGTTAACAGTGTGGTATCTGTTTCTAACGAAACTCTGGCTCCCTGCTGAATGATGTATCTCTGCATTTATTTTAGAAAGCTTATATGAGGTCTTGTTTTATCTAGGAACTGTTTATTTCATACTTATGTAATTTATTCTAAAACTGTGCTTTCTTTTCTTGACATTTGCTTGTCATTAAATTCTTTTTTTTTTTTTAAGATTTATTTATTTATTTGAGAGCAAGTGTGCAAGTGCCTGCACAAGCTTGGGGGAAGTGCAGAGGAAGAGAGAGAATCCCAAGGAGACTCCCCACTGTGCACAGAGCCAGACATGGTGCTCATTTGCTCAATCCCAACATCACAACCTGACCCAAAGCCAAGAGTCAGTCACCCAAGGGACTAAACCACTCAGGTACGCCCTGCATTGTTTTAAATTCTTGGTAAGTGGATTAAACCTTTTTCTTTCTTTCTTTCTCTCTCTCCTTTTCTTTTTTTCTTTTTTTTTTTTTTTTTGCTGTTCAAAATTTAAAAATAGAGGAAGTATTAAAATTTCCAAAGGTAATTAAAATAAGTGATTAAATAAATGAATGGAGATACATATTTCACATATGATGTCATAAACTGACTTTATCATTCAATTTTCATTAAGGAGATCACTATTAATTCATGAACTGGATTCAGAGGACTCTCTTCCTCAAGACTCAGTTTATACTTTCATAACTAGATGATTATTCAGTTTTCCTTATATTGATAATGAGTAGGGTAATTTTTAAGACTTTTAACTTATTTACTTGACAGAGAGAGAGAGAATATAAGCAGGGGGAGAAGAAGAGTGAGAGGGGAAAACAGGCTCTCCACTAAGCAAGGAGCCTGATGTGGGCTAAATCTCAGTACCCAGGGATCATGACTTGAGCCAAAGACAGACACTTAACTTACTGAGTCACCCAGGTGCCCCATTTTTTAAAATTTTAAAAACAGAAGGATAGACATGTTTCTAATACATTCCCCTATATCAGAAACAAAGTAAGCAACCAATGGCTCAAAGTACTTCAATTACTCCTCAATGGCTGATGCAGGAAGAAGTGGAGGCAGCTTTGACCTATAAATGTTTTATTCCAAAGCCAGTACTCCTTCACGGACACCAGGTCCAGAGCCAATATCATTTCCAATTTCAGTGCTTCAGAGCAGTTCATTCTTTGTCTTTTCCTCGCTATGCTTCTGCTTATACACAATTATAGAAAATATCTGGAATGAGTTTTATTTCATGCTAACGATGGTTTGGACCTATTAAAGACCAAAATTCAGCAGAGTAGATTTTAAATATCTTATTGACTTAATTCAATAACTCATGATACAGGGAGCATCCAAGCTAACAGATAAAAAGGAGCTCTAAAGAGCTGTACAAGATGATAGATTTTATAGACCAAAGTGATCAGAGACAAGGAAGTTATGCTGGGCATTTAATGATTGGTTAAAGCATAGTTATTTTCCTTATCGGAGCCAAAATGTCTTAGGTTTGGTCAGGTAGCTTGTGCTGAGCAGACAGGTGCTGACTGGTGGAACTAGGCCTTTTTTTTTCTGGGAAAGCCAAGAACAGAAATTCAGTTAAGTTTCGGGTTGCTGATGTGGGGCCTAGCCTGAACAACTCCATATGAGGCCACTACTAGATTCTTTAACAGAACTGAAGTTTGGACTTGTAGTGACTTTAACGTTTTTTCCCCCTTAACTCAAATTCTTGGTAATGACCATGTCAAAGTTTAAAAAAAAAAAAAAAAAATTAAAATAAAATAAAATAAATAATAAGTTTATTTTATTTTGAATTTAGTTTTTAAATGTTTAGTTTTTAAATGTTCAGTTTAGGGGTGCCCAGTTGGCTCAGTCTGTTAAATATCTCTTGATTTTGGCTCAGGTCATGATCTCAGGGTTGTGAGACTGAGCCCTGGGCATGAAGCCTGCTTAAGATTCTCTTCCTTGGGGATGCCTGGGTGGCTCAGTGGGTTAAAGCCTGTGCCTTCAGCTCAGGTCATGATCTCAGGGTCCTGGGATTGAGCCCCACTCAGGCTCTCTGCTCAGCGGGGAGCCTGCTTCCTCCTTTCTCTCTGCCTGCCTCTCTGCCTACTTGTGATCTCCGTCTGTTCAAATAAATTAAAAAAAAAAAAAAGATTCTCTTCCTCTCTCTCTATCCTTCTCCCTGTTTCTCTCTCTTCCCCTTTCTAAAAAAATAATTTAATTTAAATATTTAAATAGCCTCTTTGAAAGAGATTTAATTTACATGACTTGATTAGCATCATTATCTTAAATTGAGTAGATTAGTTTTTATTCAGATAAAGATATCTAAACACTTTTTTTTGCATTTTCTTGAAGAAATTACTTCTTATATATCATTTCTTTAATTTTTTTACATTTTAAAGATGGTATCACTTATACAATAACTATATTGAACATATTAATCTAAATCCACATAAAATAAATTTTATATCTGGATAATAACATTCAATACTTGGTGGTCTGGTGAGTAATCATGATTATAATATTTTAAGAGCATGGATAAATTAATATATCTGACCAAGTTGAATAGGCATTATCAAAATACAGTTGTTCAGGCTTTCAACCCAAATCTATTGAATTCTTTGTCACTGGCATTGACTAAGCTCTACTTTCTAGAATGTGAGAGTCTAAAAAAGGTAAAGAAGAGCATAACAATAAATAAATGAAAAGCAATATCTTTATCAAAAACAGTAATATAATTTTGGAAGTTCCTTACTCATTACACGATCTTATTTGAGGTATTGAAAATAATAGATGTAAACCATTACATTAATGTAACTAAATAATAAGACATTGGAAATTCTGTTAATATTTAGTGGTTATAGCCTAGGTTCCCAACCTTCTTGACTGAGGTAATGATGTAGGAGGCCCACAGTCATTCAGGCCTCAGGAGTACATGCCCATCATTTGCCATGCCATGAGTTCACACTTGTTTTATCTGTTGAACAAACAGAGGTGATCTCCTATATCTAGAAGAACATGTTACTGAAAGTCCTGTATCAAGCATATTATACGTATTATAACAGTTGGATAAATCCAAAGCATTTATTGTTCTCAATACTTATAAATTTCTACATCATTAAAGTGGTTGCATGTTTATTAGTTTGTAATGTCTATGATAGAATTAAAAAAAAATTGTATCTCTCTTTAGTCTAAATGAGAATGTAAATATGGTTTATGTATCAACACTAACAACCCTCTTTGTGTATAAGAAAGAGAGGTAAAAATTCTTCTTGAGGTAGAGAAGAAAGAAACAAATATATATTCTTAGTGCTTGATCTCTAGGGACCTGGCTGCCATTTTTAAGACTCTTAGAAATAGGGAGGTACCAGTTCCCCTGATTCTTTTGTATTAATTAAGTTCCCTTACCTGTAGAATTCTCAGAATATATAATAATATCTTATTCTTAATTGTTATATTAATACATGGATAGAGAAAGCAGGTAGAAATGTTCTATTGACTACTTTTCCTCACAATTCTGAAACTTTTAACAAATTTTTCTATCAAAAATTTATTTTAAAACTCTTTTAACTAATTTGTCATCCAGCAAGAGAACAGAATTATTTTAATTTTTGCTCAAAATCCTCAGATAACAAGGTGATTTTTAGCAAACTCTAAATTTCTTTGTTTATTTGGTTATCATTTTTTTAATACCTTCTAAAATTAGTTTATAGGAGGGACACTTAATCAAAAATTATGTTGTCAAACATAAGTCCAACACTCACCTGGAACTTACATAGAATTTCAGGATACTCCCTGACAACTTTTAAGAGCTTTGCTCACCATTAGTAGCGATATATTTCATTGGCCAGTCTTTGATTTCTTGATAGTCAATCATAGCATTTGAATCTATTGAAAAAATGAATCTTTGTCTGAAATATGTGCCTCTACATCATATTGGCACATCATCAATATAAAGAGGAACTTATTGTGGTTCATTGTCACAACAACTGAACTTAAAAGTCACTTTGCGTATAGTAAAATACATTTTTTTGTCTTGTTTCACAAATTTATTTCTGTTAGTTAATGTTACTTATTAGTTTTAGCTAGTTTCCTTGCTTTCTAAGGAAAGCAGGAAGGAGAAAAGGAGAAAAAAACTCATATATTTATATCTGGGGATGGGAGAGAGAGAGAGAGAAAGAAAGAGGGAGACAGAATGAATATAGGAGAATATGTCCTGAAAAGGTCAATCTTCAAAAGTAAGGACAGAAAAGAGAAATCTCTATTCTTTAACAACTTCAAAGGCATGCTATTTTAGAAACAACAAAAACAAGTTTTCACCTTTGTAAATCTCTAATTTCTAAGATAGGCTTACTAGGGGTTAGGGCCAATTATTTGGCAAGTAAAAATAAGTTAGAGGATGAGCTGATTCATGAATTATTCCACTGATTTGACATTATGACCCACTGAGTTTGTTTGGACCTCTTGATAAAAGCACTCTGAAATGTCTGCCACTAAACACTAATGCATTTTGCATTAGATCTAATCAGCTGGAGATCCAGAATCTTACTTTTTAAGTGCCAAGGGGAGAATTTTTAGTATTGTCTTTAATGACTGCATTACATTTTGTTATATTAAGCTGTTTCTATGTCAAATATCTCAAGTATCTTATGTTTTTACTAATAAAAATCTAAAATATATATTAAATTTGTTCAAATTTTGTATTTAATCATTTTTAAATCCCACTGATTACCTCATTATTAAAGACATTTGTTCCTATTCTCTTGTCTAAATGCAGAAGTAATTTCTTTAAATGGTCAGTAAGCATTTGAATTTCCAGAATCTACATGCGTTCCTCTCTTAACTTACAATACTAAATAAATTTTTAAGTAAATTGCACTTTAGTATCAGTTAAAATTAAATCAATGAAAGTTAAGGCTTATTAAGAATATTACTGAATTTCCTATATCATTTATAGAATTATTCTTAAACTTACTATTCCATAATGTTTGTAAGATTCAATTAACTTCTCATTATGTAATGGTGGCTTTTTTTTTGTTTTCCTTCCTATATTATCTACTTTGGTAGTGATGTCCAAGACCAGTAGAGCTAAAGAGAATATATTCTTACTTGAACAAGGTGAGTATGTTGATATATCCTGTTATCAAAAAAAAAAAAAATTACAAACGGAAACAGAAGCATGGAATAAGTAAGAACAAAAGGGTGCTAATGCAGCCAGCTAGTGTGGTTTGTGCATGGTTCTCTCCTCTCCTAATTGTTGAATGAAGACGACGACGAAGAAGGAGAAGGAGGAGGATGAGGAGGAGGAGGTGGCAGGGGAGTAAAGAGAAGAGACGGAAGAAGAAGAAGAAAGATATTGAGTGTATATAACTGGCCTTTATTCAGCTTGGGAACCAGCTGTAGTGATCCTCTAAGACTATATTCACCACAGAATTAATGAGTAAGGAAGCCAGAGTCTTTTCTTCTCCATATATAGAAATGTGAATAGGGAAACTATAGTTTATCAACTCCATTTTCCATTTGTTATCTTTACTACTTACCACAAGTTTCAAATTTGGCATTATCTATGTTTAACAGGTCAACAAAAATAAGAGCTGAAAGAAATTGGGTCATTTGCCTATATCCCCTGAGTAGTAATTTCCAATGTTGAGTTTGCATGTTGGCCCACTCTGCTCCCTGTCATTTCACCACCACCATGTCCCAATGTTCTCATCCAGGTCAGAGGTCCTTTTCCTAACATGGATTTCTACTTGACATAATTCATTCCTGTTCAGAAATGAAGTTTTTATTTGGAGACATATAGTTAATGATTTTTATATATGTACACAAACACATATATGTATACCTGAGTATAGACATAACATATTATATATAATATATACAATATAAAGAATAGTCAAAACATAAAGGAAAAATCATGAAAAAAAGGCTGAAATTTGATGACCCTTGAAAATCATATAAAAAATCAATACAATATTTGATTAAGTAGCACTCATCAGATAGAGCAATCATATCTATCATGTGTATTAGAGAGACTTGTTATGAGATATTTTCTTCTACAGCATATGGGAACAAAATAAACCAAGAGTCAGTAGTCCCTGTATAAATTAGAGGAGAGAAATGAATACAGACAACTGAAATAAAAAAGTAAATATTTTTAAATCCCTAAGGAAATTTCATGAAAACTTACCTACTTAAAGAGAATATATTTCA
Source organism: Mustela erminea (assembly GCF_009829155.1). Taxonomy (NCBI): domain Eukaryota; kingdom Metazoa; phylum Chordata; class Mammalia; order Carnivora; family Mustelidae; genus Mustela; species Mustela erminea. The sequence goes on along the minus strand of NC_045614.1, from coordinate 198,587,438 downwards.
TCTTTTATAAATCACATCTTTAGAATACAATCAAGGGGCACCTGGCTGGCACAGTCAGTTGGGTATCCGACTCTTCGTTTTGGCTCAGGTCATGATCTCCAGGTGGTGATATCAAGCCCAGAGTTGGGCTCTGTGCTCAGCAGAGTCTGCTTAAGATTCTCTCGTTCCTTCTGCCTTTCCTCACCAAACACACCCATGCTCTCTCTCAAATAAGTAAATAAATCTTTAACAAGTTAGTTAATTACTTAACTAAAATGCAATCTAGGGGTGCCTGGGTGGCTTAGTCAAGTTAAGCATCTGACTTTTGGTTTTGGCTCAGGTTGTGATCTCAGGGTCCTGGGATCGAGCCCCAAGGTAGGTTTTACCCTCAGCAGAGAGTCTGCTGGAGGATTTTTTTCTCTCTTCTTGCCCTTCCCCCCAACTTTCTCTCTCTCTCAAATAAATAAATAAATCTTAAAAAAATGATTAAAAATAAATAAAATGAAATACAACTGATAGTTAAAACCGAAGGTTTTTTGTTTGTTTGTTTGTTTGTTTGTTTTTTAAAGATTTTATTTATTTATTTGACAGACAGATATCACAAGTAGGCAGAGAGGCAGGCAGACAGAGAGGAGGAAGCAGGCTCCCCGCCGAGCAGAGAGCCAGATGCGGGACTCGATCCCAGGACCCTGAGATCATGACCCCAGCCAAAGGCAGCGGCTTAACCCACTGAGCCACCCAGGTGCCCCAAAGTGGAATATTTTTTATACTAACCAGAAGAATTTTAGTCTACAAATCTTTATCAATACATAATTAGTCATATGAATTTCAGCCATTCTGATGTATGCATATTGACACCTTATTGTAATTTCAAGTTGAATTTCCTTGATGCCTCATGATTTTGATCCTTTTGATATTTGAATTCTTTTTGTTTTTATTTATTTATTTATCCTTTGTCATTTCAAATTTTGTTTTTGTTTTTGTTTTTGTAATTCCAGTTAGGTAACATAGAGTAATATTAGTTTCAGGTATATAATTTACTGAGTGATCATCACTTAAATTCAACACTTAGTTCTTTTTTTAGCCCTATGTTCATCTGTTTTGTTTCTTAAATTCCACATATGAGTGAAATCATATGGTATTTGTCTTTCTCTGACTTACTTCACTTAATGTAATATGTATGTTCTAGCTCTATCCATGTCATTGCAAATGGAAGACTTCATCCTTCCATTAATATCCCATTGCATATATACACTATACTTCTTGATCCATTCATTAATTGATGGATATTTGGGCTCTTTCCATAATTTGGCTGTTGAGAATGTTGCCATAAACATTAGGGTACATGCATTCCTTGGAATCAGTATTTTTGTATCCTTTGGGTAGTGCAATCTCTGGGTCATACAGTAGTTCTATTTTTTAACTTTTTGAGTAAACTCTATGTCATTTTCCAGAGTGGCTGCACCAGTTTGCATTCTCAAAAAAAATTTGAGAGTTTGCACTTTTCTCCACATCCTCAACATCTGTTATTTCTTGTGTTAATTTTAAGCATTCTGACGGGTTTGCAGTGATATCTTATTGTAGTTTGATTTGTATTCCCCAGATGAGGAGTGATGTAAACATCTTTTCATGTGTCTTTTGGCCATTCGGAGGTTTCTTTGGAAAAAATGTCAAATCATGTCTTCTGCCCATTTCTTTTTTAAATTTTTAAATTTTTTTATTAACATATAATGTATTATTAGCCCCAGGGTTACAGGTCTGTGAATCAACAGGTGTACACACTTCATAGCACATACCTGTCCCAGTGTCTTCTGCCCATTTCTTACCTAGACTATTGGTTTTTTGGATATTGAGTTTGATAAGTTCTCTATATAGGTTTTGCATTCTAACCCTTTATCAGGTATGTCATTTGCAAATATCTTCTCCCATTCTGTAGCTTTTAATAACTTAGTTTTCTTGATTGTTTCCTTCACTGTGTGGAATCTTTTTATCTTGATGAAATCTCAGTTTATTTTTGTTTTTGTTTTCCTTGCCTCAGGAGACATATTTAGTAAGAAGTTGCTTTGACTGATCACAAAGAAGATACTGCCTATAATTTCTTTTAGGATTTTGATGATCTCTAGTATTACGTTTAGTTCTTCCATCCTTTTTGAATTTATTTTTGTGTGCGGTGTGAGAAAGTGGTCCAGTTTCATTTTTCTGCGTGTTGCTTTCCAGTTTTTCTAACACCATTTGTTGAAGATACTGTCTTTTTTCAATTGGATATTCTTTTCTATTTTGTCAAAAATCAGTTGACCATAGAGTAGAGGGCCCATTTTTGAGTTTTCTATTCTGTTCCTCTGATCTATGTTTTTGTGCCAGTATCATATTGTCTTGATCATTAGAGCTTTGTAACATAACTTAAATTCCAGAGTTGTAATGCCTCCAGTTTTCTTTCTTTTCTCTCAATCTCTCTCTCTCTCTCTTTTTTTTTTTTTTTTAATATTGTTTGGTTTTTTGGAGTGGTTTGTGGTTCCGTTTAAGTTTTCAGATTATTTATTCTAACTCAGTGAAAAATGCTAGTGGTATTTTGATGGAGATTGCATTAAATGTGTAGATTGCTTTGGGTAGTATAAAAATTTTTAACAATTTTTTTTCTTCCAACCCATCAGCATGGAAAGTTTCTCCATTCTTTGAGTTATCTTCAATTTCTTTCATAAGTGTTCTGTAGTTTTCAGAATACACATCTTTTACCTCTTGTTAGGTTTATTCTTAGATATATAACTGTTTTTGTGGTAATTGTACATGGAATCAGTTCCTTGATTTCACTTTCTGCTGCTTTATTATTGGTGTGTAGAAATGTAACAGATTTTAGTACATTGATTTTGTATCCTGTGACTTTACTGAATTCATGTACCAGTTATATCACTTTTTTGGTGGAGTCTTTTGGGTTTTCTCCATAAGAGTATTATGATGTCTGAGAATAGTGGAAGTTTGACTTTGCCCTTGCTGATTTGGATACCTTTCTTTCTTTTGTAGTCTGATTGCTGAAGCTAGGTTTATATTCTGGACACTGTGAATATTATGCTGTGGTAACTGGGTTATTTTATATTCCTCTGAAAAAGCTGATATATTTGTTTTAGTGGGCAATTAATTTATGTAAATGGAATGTATACTTTGTCTTGTCTGTGGTGAGTGACAACTCAGATCTCAGTGTAGACTGCTTTTATTGCTTATCATGCCTTTATGTGGTTCAGGGGTCATCCAGAAACTAAGACATTTCTAATACACAGAAATTGAGATCTCCTTTTTATTGCTATCTCCTTTCTAGGATAGTTCCCTCACATTCCAGCATCACTTGTTACTGCAGTTTCTTTCTGCCACTTCCTGTAACCAAAAGGCAGTGGAGTTTCTTTAGTTGTTTTAGCTGAACTGCCCCATACCAAGATATTCAGACATGAAGGCAAAGCTACAAAAATGCAAAATTCTCTCTAAGCCAGTCTGCTCAGCAAAGTTCTAACAATCCTTCAAATTCTCCCTACTCAGGTAATTTCCTTCCTTCCTTCCTTCCTTCCTTCCTTCCTTCCTTCCTTCCCTCCTTCCTTCCTTCCTTTTTTTTTTCCTTTCTTTTTGTATTTTATTCCAAAATGTATAGTAGTTATCCATGAGTAGGTGAATTTGTTTGGAGTTTTTCCTCAAAGGGAATTGGAACCTGCTATAACCATTCTTGTAAGGCAGTTAGAATGTTTTAAAAATACATAAAATTACATTGATTGCCTTTAGACTAGCTTGTCTCCCAGGTCTACTAAAAAATAGGTAGAACTAAAGGGTTGACTTCAACAGCCAAGAATGCTTAAAGGATGTCAGAACTTCACATACAAAAGGTCAGTACAGGGGTACCTGAGTGGCTCAGTCAGTTAAGCTTCTGCCTTCAGCTCAGATCATGTTTTCTGAGTCTTGGGATATAGGTCAGTGTTTGTCTCCCCACTCAGCAGGGAACCTGCTTCTCTCTCTCTCTCTCAAATAACTAAGTAAAATCTTAGAAAAGAAAAACTCAATATACTGACAAAATTCAAGATTTCCAAAGAAAACGGGAAGCAGGATTCATGCCCTCTTCTGTCATCTAACAGTGATGATGTCAATTATCTCTTTAACCACCAACATAATTATGGCAATTTTTTTGTGATTTATTTAGCTTTTACATTACTTTCTTGATTTTAGATATGTGTTCTCATATGTCAGTTGGGTTGGGGAGAATAAATTCTACCATATTTAATTTGTTTATGATATGTGTTTCTAATTTCTCATTTTCCTTATGTTCTGAAGTTTTAGAGCATCAACTAACATTGAAATAGAATGGGTTAAGGACTTACACTTGAAGTCACATACTTCTTCCATTAAAAATGAAGACAGAAAAAAAGACAACTAGAAAATTGGAAAACATATGTAAAATAACTATTTTAGACATTGCACAACAGGCTCCACAGAACTGCAGGTCCTGAGAAATGCAAAATGTATGATATGTACAATATGACAATCTACAATGGCTATATATTTCTACTTGGAGGCATTTTTCCAGAATACTGGCCCAGGAAGGAGACCCAAATTGAGCCCAACAGCTTTGTTATATAGAGAAGAAAATAAGTCAGAGTTCAGGGAGACTGAGACTACAGAAAATAGCAAGGTAGAATTCTGGAAATGAGCAGCCAGGCATAAAAAATATCTATGGGAAGTCCACACAGGGCTCTTCCTGGGTCTTCACTGCAAACAAGTAGCAAGATGGTAAACTTAAACTCAAAAGTATTTTAATTGAATTAAACATACATGTTATAAGCATTACAGTTAAAAAAAAGTTGAACAACTGAAAAACAAAAACAAAAACAAAACATGCCCAGCTGTATGTTATCTACAAAATACAATAGCTTGTGCCCGCATCTTTTATACTGAAATTCATATTCAAACATCACTTCAAATCTTTGGAAAATGGTAACTAAAATTTTTTCCTCATAATTATGCTACATTTCTCAGACGTTAGCATTCAGTTTTGATAGCCAACTGTTTATTAAGGTGAATTCATTATTATTTTTTATTTAAATCTGTTATTTCATCATAATGGATACAGATATGGGCATAATTTTTCCCTAAAAATGAATTCTTAGTACATAAATCCTTCAGATATACTTAATGTTGTGTTTTCATAAGGATTAAAAGAAACAGTGCAGATTTTATATATATATATATATATTTATGAAGGGAAAAGACCCACTTTACCTTACTTTACTAAAATGAGGGATTTTTCTTTTTTTCCTTATCACCCTGATCTACTCCTGTGCTTTAAGAACATGGACTAGTTGAATTAAATGATCAGTAAGATGATAGCAAGTCTGTGTTCAGACTTCATCAGTCTTTGAAGTACTCTCTGATTCTGATATATCGTGCACTTTGGACTTTATGAATTCAAAATGTCTATATGTGAGATTACTTGTTCTAGGTCAAACAGACATAACTACACCTAAGGAAAGGAGGAAAACCAGATATAATGAAAAAATATGGCATCATCTTTGTATCAAGTCATTGTAGATTATATAAGAACATATAAACTGATGAGTTTTCAAAACAGACCTTACATAATAAACCTACTTTAATATTATTATATCATTTAGGTAACACAAAGATATCTAATGGAAAAATGTTCCCCTCTTAATTACAACGATTTTTTTTAAGAATCCTGTGCTTGAACATAAATAGAAATGAGTGATTTTGTAGTTCATTGTCTTTTGTCTGTAGTTCAAGTTTTTATGTTTCAATATATTATTTATTCATTTATTTATATTTAAAATAACTTCCAATTCCAGCCAGAGGTTCAAGGTTTCAGAAAATTTAATATTTGTATTGCTGGCTATACATGAGCTACAGGGCTGAGGTAGTTAGATTTAAAGATTTGGTAAATTAATAGGAAAATAAAATTCCAAAGCATAGAGCAAAACTGTAGTTTCTAACATGTTCAGTAATTTCTTTTGCTTGGTTGCCTATTGGAAGAGGGTAGCCTGCCAGTCTTTACAGATAAAAACCAGCGTAAAAGAAGTCCTTTTTATCTGAGTATTTTAAGAAATTACATTATCATGTAAGGTACTCCGTAGGAGAATGTCCTGTTACTTTTGTTAGCATTCTCTCTTTTGTGACCTTTGAAAACACTTTGCTTTTCAGACATATCTTTCCTCCAATTGTTCTCTAAAAAGTAAATTGAAAGTTCACCTGATGATGATCATCTAATAAGGAATGGTTTCTAATGTCAAATTGAAACTGGAGAAGCACATTAAACTATGTTTTGACTTTAGATATATTTTTTACTGGGAAACTAAAACATTTTTCCCAAGGCTTCTTTTTCTTCTTAAAAATTAAATGAAAAATACTTTCTTCATTTTTTTGAATGGACTAAATAAGGTTCTGTGTACATTGCCTCCTAATACAGGACCTGATTTATAGTCTTAAGAGAGAAATTAAAAAAAAAGAAAGCAAGAAAAGAAAAAAGAAAAAAGGATTATTTCTTCTTCCTTCTTCCTTTCCTTAAACTGTAGTTATTTATGTGTATACTTTGTCTTCCCTATAAACATAATCATGAAGTTATTGCAACATGTATATTTTATTTGTACAATTGCTCAAGGCTAATGAAATGGTACATTTTGTCCATAAAGTACTCAATAAATGTTTATTGATGAATATAACATATTATATTTGTTATAAGCTTTATTGGTAGCCAAATGGTCATAAATTTATTATTTATGTTGATTATATGATGAAACCTTATGAGGAGGGCATCTCTATTCCCATTTCACTAATGAGTAACAAAGGCTTTAAAAGGTTAAGTGATGCGTTCAAAAAAGTCATACATTTAGTACATAAATAATTTTTCAAAGTATAAAAAACAGTTTCACATCCTATCATTTTACATTACATGACTTATAAGAAATTAATGTAGAAACAAGTGTGTCATATACTATTGTAAAATTTTACAAGGATAAAATATGCTTTAATTCATTATAAATAACTGATATCAGTACATTATTTTACACTGTATCATGGGGCAGAAAAAGCCAATGGATAACTTACCCTTGATGTCACAATGTGGTCAGCTTGATAGGTTTTTACTAAATCCACTTTATATGAAGTGCTAATAAAGGGGCTGCTATAGAACTGACACTCAGTACCCAGTTGTAGAATGAATGAGTAAAATTGAAATCTCTCCAAATTTCATAACCTGAGGTAAAACTACTAATATCTGCATCATTTTGGTAGTCAAATTCTCAAAGACTTCCCATACCACCCTGCCCACAAAATATATTTTTCTTCTGCTTTAAACTTTCATTCGCTTTTGACTTGTTATTTATATCATGCTGCTAAGATTGTAATACTTTGCTCCAGGTAATATCTATAAAATAATAATATTCAAGAATTTTAGAGGACAGAGAAAACACAGATTGAATAAAGTTATCAGCATTAAAGTGTCATCAAATATATTGTATTATAATGGCAATATAATGCTGTTATTTGGAAACCCATAAACAAATGTCAGGGGATACCCCACACACAAAAAGGAAAACCTAGGCAAGTTTATTTTACAAGAATAATTGAGTTAGGCATCTTACAAATATATGCCAATTCACTTTATTGATTGACACAAAATAGAATGTTTTGTCTTGTTTCAGTTTTGCTATTTTTTGCAGGTGTTTTAAAACTAGATAACATGTGAAAATGTCTGTAGCATAGTTTACCTTTGCATACCTGAAGGTTAGTGATTGTTTTCTATTTTGTTCATTGCTCTGTGCTCTATACTTAAGACTTCTGGTTTCAGCTCTAATATATAAAGAACTTGAAATTCATCACATTTTTACAGCAACAAAAAAGCTTATGAACCTCAGTACCTGTTACCTGATACAACATGCTTGGCTTTCAATCAAAACTTACAAGACATACTAAAAGGCAGTAAAAACACAGTCCAAAGAAACAAAACAAGAAAGAAAGAAAGGAAGAAAGAAAGAAAGAATACACTAGAACCAGACTCAGATATGAGACTAATGTTGGGGTTATCGGACAGGAAATTTTAAATATATTTAATATGTTAAGGCTATTGAAAAATATAAACAAGATGAAATATTGATAGGTAGTGTGAAAAGAGAGATAGAAATTCTAGCAGTGAATAAAAAGTAAACACTGAAAATAAAAAACATACTAACAGACATAATGATTTTTTTGGAATGTCAAGGAAAGAATCAGTGACTTTGAATATAGGTCAGTAGAAACTTTGAAATACAAATTCAGAGAGAAAAAGAATAAAAAGTGAAACAAAGCATTCAATAACAGTGGGGCAATTTTAAAAGATATAATATATGAATAATTGGAATACTAGAAGAAGAAAGAATGAACGAAAAATAAACTTGAAGTTATAATATTTAGGAAATTTCCAAAATAAATCACAAATACTAAATCAGAAATCCAGAAAAATCAGAGAACTCCAAACAGGATAAACACCAAAACAAAACAAAACAAAATCCTAGGCTGGACACAAGCACATCATATTAAAATATTCAAACTGATGTGAATCAACCAAAAAAAAAAAAATCTTGAAAGAAGACAGAGGAAGAAACACCTTACCTAAGGGAGAAAAGAAGATTAAGAATTAGTGCAGACTTTTCATCTGAAGCCACACAAGCAAAAAGACAGTGAAGTGAAATACTTTAATGTTGACCAAAAAAGACAAAAACACTATTCTAGACTTATAACCAGAAATGTGCCTTCAAAAGTGAAAGAGAAAAACAAGACTTTATCAGAGAAAGAAAACCTTAGGAATTCATTTCCAGCAGTCCTGCCTTGATAGAAACGTTAAAAGAACTTCTCTATGGAGAAGGAAACTGATATAGGTATTATCAGATCTACATAAAGGAAGGAGTGTTTGAGAAAGAACAAGTGAAGGCAAGATAAAATAGTTTATTTTTCCTCCTTTTTGTTACCTAAGAGATAACTTTTTTAAAGAAATAGCAAACAATGTATTAGATGATCATAACATATGGAAAAGTGAAATGAGTAATAACAGCAATGCCCCAAGGGACAAGATGGAGGATTTTTAAAAATATTTATTTATTTATTTGAGAAAGAAAGAGCATGTGCATGAGCAGAGGGAGAGGTAAAAGGAGTAGGAGAGAGAGAGAGAGAGAGAGAATCTCCAACTCCCCACTAAGTGGAAAGCCCAACTCAGGGCTCAATCCCATGACCCTGAGATTATGACCTGAGCCAAAATCAAGAGTTGGATGTTTAACCAATTGAATCGTATAGTAACCAAGATGGAGGATTTTAATAATTGATAGATATTGATTCAATTCTATCAATAATCTATTTAAATATAAATGGTTTAGATTGTAACTTTATTTGGAAGGTATGTGGGTCCTAATCCAATATGAATGGTCATTTTTATGAGAAGCAGTAAATATCACATGACAACAGAAGCAGAGATGCAAGTGATGAAACTGCAAACCCAAGAACATCAAGAATTGAAAGCCACCATATGAAGGGAAAGGTAAGGGAAGATTCCTTCCAGAGTCTCAGAAGGATCACAGCCCTGATAAAATCTTGATTGTATTCTTCTAGGCCCCAGAACTATGACAATAAATTTCTGTCATCTTAAGAGAAAACAAACAAATAAAAGAATGATTTAAATCAATTTAAAAGGTATAATTTGTCAGAGTGGATTAAAAACCAGAAGACTCATTTCTGTGTTGCCTATCAGAAGCCCACATTTAATAAAAAGCTCAGGTACATTTAAAGTTAAGAATTTGAGAAAGATGTGTGACACAAATCAAAAGAAATCTGGAGTAGTTGTATTAATTACAGATAAATCAGACTTCAGAAAAAGATGTGTTTCAAATTATTTGAGAAAAAACTGATAGAAGTGAAGGACTAATAGAGAAATCCATAGTTGTAATTGAAGACTTCAATACTTTCTTTCAGTAATTGATAGGCCAATCAGACAGTTAATCAATAAGGTATGGTTGATATGAACAGTACTATAAATCGACTTGATTTACTTGATATTTACAAACCATTCCATCTAATAGTACCAGAATACACATGCTTCTCAAGCTCCAATGGTTCAGTCATAATGATAGACCAAATTCTGCATCATAAAACATCTTAACAAATTAAGATAAAGTGAAATCATACAAAGTATTTCTCAGTACACGATGGAGTTAAGCTAGTTTAATAATAGATGAAATAGAAATAGATGAAATATCCCCAAATATTTGGAAAGCAAACAATACTTTTCTAAATAATAAATTGTTGAACAAGGAAATCTCTATAAAAATTAAACTTATATAGAGATACTTGGGTGGCTCAGTCAGGTAAACATCCTACTTTTCATTGTGGATCAGGTTTTGATCCCAGGGTCATGAGTTCAAGTCCCACATAACCCACTCCCAGAATGGAGCCCAATTTAAGAAAAATTAAATTTACTTAGAATTAAAATTAAAATTAAACAAATCAAATTGTGTGAAATGCTGCGAAAGCAGTGTTCAGATGGAACTTTATTGCATTAAATTTATATACTGGAAAAAAATGAAAGTCAACAAATTAATCTCCCATGTTAGAAAGTTACAAAAAGATGGAGTGCCTGGATTGCTCAGTTGGTTGAGCATTGGCTCTTGATTTTAGCTCAGGTCATGATCTCAGGGTCTTGGGATTGAGCTCCACATGGGACTCTGCCCTCAACGGGGAGTTTGGTTAAGGATTCTTTTACCATCTCCCTCTGGCCCTTCCCCCATTCTCTCTCTCTTTTGCTCTAAAGTAAAAAAATAAATAAATCTTTAAAAAGTTGTAAAAAAAAGAAAATTAGAAGAACAATTTAAGCTCAGAGGAAGGAGAAGAAATAATAAAAATCATGGCAGAAATGAATTAAATCTAATACTGGAAATCAGTAGAGAAAATAAATGAAATCAAAAGCTAGTTTCATAAAATGATCATGAAAATTGATAAAATACTAGACCAGCTAACCAAAACAAGTGAGAGTTACGAGAAAGAGAAAGAAAGGAAAGGAATAGGGAGAGATCAGAAGGGTAAAGGAGGAAGAAGAGAATGAGGAAGAGAAAGAAGAAGGGGGGAGAAAGAAGATACAAATTATCAATATCAGAAATAGTCATGAGGATTGATCCCATGGACATTAAAAAGACAATAAAGGTATACTATAAACAACTCTAAGCCCATAAATTTAATAATTTAGATGAAATGAACCAATTACATTAAAAAATACTACCAAATCTCACACAGGAGAAATGTATAATCTACACAGAATCCCCCAAACTTCATATATTGAAATCCTAATTCCCAGTACCTCAAATTGTGACTGTATCTGGAGGTAGGGTCTTTAAAGAAGTAAGAAGTTAAAATGAGGTCACTTAAGTATCCCAATCTAATATGACAGATGTTGTTATAAGAAGAGGAAATTAGGACAGAGGCACATATAGGGAAGACTATGTGAAGACACACAGAATAGATGGCCACCTACAAGTCAAGGAGCAAAGCCTCAGATTGACACCAGCACCTTGATATTGGACTTCTAGCTTCCAGAACCACAAAGAAAGACATTTCTATGGTTTAAGCTACTTAGTCTGTGGACCTTGTTATCATCACCCTGGCAAACTCATACACAATCCAGTTAAAATATAGGTAAAAATCTGAATATACCTCTCATCAGTGAACATATACAAATGACAAATATGCATATAAAAAAGTGCCCAATGTCAATTATCATTAAGGTATTGCTAATTAAAACAACAATGGAATATGACTATGCAACTAGTAGAATGACCAACATCCAAATGCCAGACAATGGCAACAACAGCAATTGTTGCCAAGGATGCAGAACAACAGGCACCTTCATTTTGTGTTTGCGGGAATGCAAAATGCCAGGCCACCCTGTGAGCCATTTTGGCATTTTCTTGAAAATAGTCTTACCTACAACACAGCAGTTTTGCTTCTAAGTATCTACCTAACTGATCTGAAAACTAATCTCCACACAAAACCCAGCAGTTTTATTATTCATAATAGCCTTAAACTGGAAGCAACCAAGATGTTCTTCAATCGGTGAAAAGATAAAGAAATTGTGGTACATCCACACAATGGGCTATTATTCTGCAGTTAAATGAAGTATCAAGCCACAGAAAGATATGAATAAATCTTTAATGCATATTGCTAAGTGAAAGAAACCAGTCTGAATAAGCTACATAATGTATGACTCCAATTATATAAAAGACAAAGCTATAGAGATTGTCTAAAAATCAGCAGTTGCCATGGTTTCAGGTGAGGAGGGAGGATTTAGGTGAAGCATGGAGGAATTTTCAGGTCAATAAAACTATTCTGCATGATACTATAATCGTGGTTACATGGTGCTTACAATTACAAACCTCAGAGAATTTTATAGCACAAAAAGTTTATCTTACATATTCAAATTGTAAAAAATATAATAATAATGGTTTAGGATACAACGGGGCCTGGGGATGGAATGGAGAATGTCATCAAACTGTGTTATGAATGGGTGTAGAGTCTGATTTAAAGTGGGGAGGGAGGGGCGCCTGGGTGGCTCAGTGGGTTAAGCCGCTGCCTTCGGCTCAGGTCATGATCTCAGGGTCCTGGGATCGAGCCCCACATCGGGCTCTCTTCTCAGCAGGGGGCCTGCTTCCCTTCCTCTCTCTCTGCCTCTCTGCCTACTGTGATCTCTCTCTGTCAAATAAATAAATAAAATCTTTTTAAAAAATAAATAAATAAATAAATTGGGGAGGGAAGAAGCCAACCTAAGTAACTGGAAATGAGTAGTCTGTTAAACTAAAACTAAAAGGAACTATACGTAATCCTATATTCTAGTTGTTAAAGCTGTGTCTGTGAGGATTTAGGTCAACAATTCTTAATCCAATATATGTGGAAAATGGAAATGAACAATTTAGCAAATGAATGACAGATGGTGCTATTTGGGTTTCTCATAGTTGGAGTGGAAGTTTACAAGCCCACAGGAGAGGAGGCAAAAATAATCCATGTAGTAATGACCTGTAGTTAGATATACTCATATTACCTCACACAGAAGTAGATATGCTTACTTACGAAATATCTACAGATGTATCTGCACAGTTTAGTAGTCACACAGAGTTCCTTCTTATTTCAGTTGAGAGGGTGTAGAAGCAATAGCACTCCAAAAGCAGTGAGTACACTTAGAAATGAGACCTTGATTTCTAATACCATTCTCTAGAAAAAGAAGCCAGGATCCTTGGGAAAAATGTCTGATTCTAGGAGTGAGGCAGGAGTCATACAAAATAAGCCTGGTGTGTCTTATAGTGCCAGAAACTAACGAAGTGTTTAAAAAAAAAATACACACTTAATGACAGATGTATGTCAAAGAGACACAGGAGCCAGTAGAATGACTTCTATGGTGAAATCTGTAACAATTGAAGAAGTAAACAATGTAGTATTGGATTATAGCCCAAATTAAAATATAGATAGATCGATAGATAGATAGATATAAATATATCTATCTATCTATCGATCTATCTATCTATATATGGATGTTTCCATACAGAAATAAATAAATGTTTGAATAAGGGAAGAAAGAAGGGAGATTGGGAGGGAGGAAGGAAAGAGAGAAAGAGAAAGAAAGAAAGAAAGAAAGAAAGAAAGAAAGAAAGAAAGAAAGAAAGAAAGAAAGAAAGAAAGAAAGAAAGAAAGGAAGGAAGGAAGGGAGGGAAGGGAGGGAGGGAGGAAGGAAAAGGGGAAATGCCTGGTGAGTAAGAATTTCAAATAATTAGGGGCGCCTGGGTGGCTCAGTGGGTTAAAGCCTCTGCCTTCAGCTCAGGTCATGATCTCAGGGCCCTGGGATCGAGCCCCACATCGGGCTCTCTGCTCAGCAGGGAGCCTGCTTCCTCCACTCTCTGCCTGCCTCTCTGCCTACTTCTGCTTACTCTGTCAAATAAATAAAATCTTAAAAAAAAAAAGAATTTCATGCTATTTGTTATGCTCCACAAATAAGTGAATTTCAAATAATTAAAATAGATGCCCTTGAAAAGGGGGAGCATACCTTCTATCCTGTACATGTGGGCTGCACACAGTGAGTTTCTCTTGATGAGTGCACCATGGAAAGCAGTGGAAGAAAGTGTACCTTTCTAGCAGAGGAACAAAATAACAGTCCTTCAGCCAAGTGATCAAGGATCATATCAGTAGTAACAATTAAGGTTGATGATATGTACCCCTGATATGATATCATGGAAATCATCTTCCTACTGAAAACACATAACCCTGGACTACCCATGAGAAAAACATCAGAAAATTCTCAACTGCAGGGCATTCTATAAAGTAAACACACAGTATACTTCAAGACTGTTAATGTCATCAAAAACAAGTCTGAGAAACTGTCACATTCAACAGGAGCTTAAAGAACATGGTGATTCAGTGTAATGAGATGTCCTGAATGGGGTTCTAGAACAGCAAAATGGAATTAGATAAAAACAAAGGAAATCTGAATAAAGTAGAGACTTTAGTTACTAATACACTTATAACAGTTCGCTAATTGTAATAATGTATCCTACTGATATAAGATGTCCTAAAAATTTGAGAAGTTCATTCTGAATTATTGATAGATTTTGTGGTGAACATGAAAAGTTTGCTTATATCTAACTTATTAAAAATCTTGATGAAGAATTGACACATTTCAAGCAAGCAAAGAAGGTACTTCCTCTCTCTCACATTTTTATAAGTCACTATCACAAAGCTTTAAATTATTTAACTGACTCACATGCCTGCTGATAAAGGCTTCTTTTTAATAGTACATCAGTTAAATAAAGACAGGTGTTTCCCTGAAGGTCTTATTTTCATAATAATATTATATTATATTGGTGTGATGCTTGTAATATCCAAAGTGCCTTTGCATTCATTCCTTCATTTAATTACAGAAAGAATATTTCAAGAAGTCAGCAGTCTTCAGACCTATTCCAATTTACATGGGGGCCTTTTGCATTATTCCTCTTTACAGAAATGTTTTACTAATGTGGATCCTGTGCTGTGATTCTCATAGCCTTCCTCCTTGGATAGACCCTCTATTCCGAGGACCTGGGGGTGTTTAGTGCTAACAGCTCACAGGAAAATGCAATCTGCACAAGGGAGCTGCTACCTTCACACTGTGCTCCCTCATGGGGAACATCTACAGATGTTGAGAAATCCATTTATAATTAAAAATTCCAGGTCCATTTGCCCAATAGGGAACATTCTGAAGTCATATGACAATGCCAATTATTTCTGTAGGATTATCTAGATCCCCTTTGTCACTGCACCTAGTTCAACATTTCTTTTTTCTTTTTTCTTTTTTTTTTAAGATTTTTTTTATTTACTTGACAGAGTTCACAAGTAGGCAGAGAGAGAGGGGGAAGCAGGCTCCCTGCGGAGCAGAGAGCCGGAGGCGAGGTTCCATCCCAGGACCCTGGGAATCATGACCTGAGCTGAAGGCAGAGGCTTTAACCCACTGAGCCATCCAGTTCTAGCCACCCTAGTTCAACATTTCTGTTCTTCCAATTCTACTTCCCAATTCTACCCCTGACAATAGTTACTCTTTTTCTCTGCTGACGGTAGTTATTAAGAGAACTCTGCAGTAAACCTACCACCCAGCACCCTGAATCATAGTCTGATATCTGGGAAAATCCTCCCAAAGACCAGAGATTCAGGCAACAGACCTGATTATCGAATTTGTGTAGAAATACAAGTGGCCAAAGGAAGAATAAATAAATTTATGTGGATAGTGAGAAATAACTTACATGATTGGTTAAAAACTTGAATGGAAGTTTTTGGAAAGTTAGGTGTTTAGATTTGTGGAAATAACACGTGAAAGGATCTGTGTGAGTCAGAACAACTTACGAAGATCTTTGTATTGTATTTTTTTTTTTATAAACATATATTTTTATCCCCAGGGGTACAGGTCTGTGAATCACCAGGTTTACACACTTCACAGCACTCACCAAAGCACATACCCTCCCCAATGTCCATAACCCCACCCCCTTCTCCCAAACCCCCTCCCCCCAGCAACCCTCAGTTTGTTTTGTGTGATCAAGAGTCACTTATGGTTTGTCTCCCTCCCAATCCCATCTTGTTTCATTTATTCTTCTCCTACCCACTTAAGCCCCCATGTTGCATCACCACTTCCTCATATCAGGGAGATCATATGATAGTTGTCTTTCTCTGCTTGACTTACTTCGCTAAGCAATTGCACTATTGGGTATTTACCCTAAAGATACAAACGTGGTGATCCAAAGGGGCACGTGCACCCGAATGTTTGTATTGTATTTTAACTCAATGAGTGAACACCTACCATAGAAAGATTAATCACTAAACAACCACATAGAAACAATTACTTGGCAAATTATACTTAGCCATGCTGCCATTGGCTACCCCATAACCCTAGGTATATACGTGTAGTAGATGAAGCATCAAAATAGGGTCTAACCATAGTTCAAAAAGCATAACCTATTACTCATGTAAGTTAATTTAGCTTTTGCTGCTACTGGAATAACAAATCTCCAAGAAACACAGATGAATGGAACCTTTGCTATGGCACCATTTTTCAAGGAGAGCTTCTAGCTATACTCAGAGAAAATTTGATCACATTGGACACTCCCAATCTTGAAGCAGTGTTGATTTTTCATTATCATAATATGGTTTTGGCCTTTCCTCTGTGCGAGGACTTGGCCCCTACTACTAAAAATAACTTACTGAAAATTTCGTGATCATGCAAAACCATTCTTTCAGCACTTCCATTCTCACAGCAAAGGAAATGTAACAGGAGGGATATGACCATGGGATCCATAAATTCTATTATATACTGCATTGACTAAGATCAACAGGCAAGGGAAGGAGCCAACATACTGTCAGGAGTAATTGACCCTGATCATAAGTGGGGAGCAGGGCTACCATTATTCTACTGACCCAAGGTTCTTAATCTAAGAAATCATCCTGTACCTATATTTCTACTTTACTATAAATTAGTGCCATTTATACCTATGTCTGTTCCTAGAGATTTTCTTCTAATCCATTATTTTATTTGTCTTGCCTTTGTGTCAATACTAAATTTCTTTATTTACTATAGATTTTGTTAGCTAGTAGAATACATCTTCCACTTTGTTCTTCTTAAAAGGGGTATAGATTTTTCTTCATCCCTTTTAATTTCTTAGAAATTTTATAATTTATTTACAATTAATTCTAGTGGAATTTTGGCATGATTGCATTGAGTCTAAGACTGTGTTCAAAATAATAGATATCTTTATACTGCTTCATTTATTTATATATTGAATTTATCTCATTTACATTTTTCTAAATAGACATCTTATCCATTTTTTAGATCCATTTCCAAACCTTTCATACTTTTGAGAATGATATCTCTCTTCTAAAATTCTATTGTCCAAATATTGCTTGTGTATACAAATAAACTTGATTTGTATATCAAGCTAAACTTGGGGTAATACCCAAATTGTAAATTCACTTTTTAATTCTAAAAATTCTATAAATTATAGATGTCTTTGGATTTTTTATACAATCAGTTTGTTCCTTTTTCAAGGGAAAATACATTCCATCATTCTGGAGGGCCCAGTGAGTAGAAACTACTATTACTACCATCAATCAGTCAAGATCTTCCTAAGCTACAGAGAACATCATGCCCAAAGTCACATCCTTCCCAGGGTATGACTTATCTGGGAATATAAAGGCCAGTTTGGCCTCATGGAAGATAATTATCATATGCATATATCAATCCGTGCTCTGTGTTGGTAGCTTGTGCATTTTTCACAGCTCTGATTTACCCTTCACCAATCCGGCTTTTTCATTGTTGATCCTAATAAATGTCTTGAGGCCCAAATTCTGGTTTGTCTCCTTCTAGAGTACCCACCATGAGTCATTCACTAAAAGAATGAAAGAAATCAGATTTATTTTTTAAGATTTTATTTATTTAATAGAAAGAGATCACAAGTAGGCGGAGAGGCAGGCAGAGAGAGAGAAGGGGAAACAGGCTCCTTGCTGAGCAGAGAGCCTGATGCAGAGCTTGATCCCAGGACCCTGAGATCATGACCTGAGCTGAAGGCAGAGGCTTAAACCACTGAGCCACCCAGCTGCCCCAGAAATCAGATTTTTCTAAGAGCAACTGTTATTGCAACAAAGCAATATGGGTTACTAATTTTTTTTGGAGTATTCTAGGCAGAGGAGATTCCAAGCAAGCATCAGATATACTGACTTTCTAAAGGTAAACCCACGATTTACACATTTTAGAAATAGATTAAAATGCAAATTTGCTTGTCAACAAAACATAGCATTCATTTCTAACATAGCTCAGAAAAATAAAGTGCTTGGAAAGAAAATTTGAACATATTTGATGCATTCAACACCTTAAATCTATATGTGATACATTTAGCACCAAATACCAACATTAACACTTATCTGTAAAAGCATAAATACATTTCTTAAAAATCCTCGCTCTTCATTCTGATTCATTTACAGAGGAACATAAAAGTCTTGGGTTATAGAAGTAAAATTCAAATGTTAAATTTAACAAACTTAAATTCTTGGATGATTTCAGTACAATTCATTATATTTTTGTGTTGATGTGTAAGAAAACCTGTTACTTCATGAAAGTGCTTTTGTGGTTATTAACTGTTCCTTCATCCTTTTTCACACCAGTGTTGCTTACTTGTGAAGCAAAAATTTGCTCTTTGACTCTATTACACTTCCTTCTAAATATATATGTCCACCATGTGCATTTATGCTCCTTTAATTGAGCAAGCAGTAAAGGTGGCACCAAAGTGTCACATCTGATACAAATGGTACAGTGAAGACGTGAAAAACTAGAACATAACATTTTAAAACATTGCAGGTTTCTTTTTATATTTAGTTATGCATTTGTTATAGTTTCATTTCATATATTCTGATGTATCTATGCATTTCAAGTTTTAAAAATATAGTAAAAATAGTATTCTTATTTTGTGTCAAGGAATGATGTTGTTTGAATTACATTTTCCCCTGGTTTCCTTGTCATTTTTCTATATTTAAATATATATTTAGTACCAAAGTAAAGTGAGTATTATTTTCATTTTATACAGCCCACATACACAGTGAACATACACATACACAGAACATTTACAGAACTTGAGCTTCTAAGTATAGACCCCAGGTTGATTTGTTCACATATGTATAAGGCAACAAGATGTTCAAAATGACAGGTTTTGTAACTTCAAAAAAAAAAAACTCAATAATTCTCAGTGGTAGAATGTAATTAGATTAAAATATATTTATGGAATGGATTCTATGCAACGATTAAAAAGAACAGAATACAGACACATATGTTGGGAGGGATATATCATATTGTTGGGGAAGAAGCCAAGTAGTAAGCAAATCTATAAAATGTGTTCCATTCATAGGGAGTTTACAAGAAGGGAAAATCTGGGGTGCCTGGGTAGCTCAGTGGGTTAAGCCTCTGCATTCAGCTCAGGTCATGATCTCAGGGTCCTGGGATCGAGCCCCGCAGCGGCTCTCTGCTCAGCGGGGAGCCTGCTTCCCCTTCTCTCTCTGCCTGCCTCTCTGCCTACTTGTGATCTCTCTTTCTCTCTCTGCCAAATAAATAAATAATTGCTCCTGTTTAAAAAAAAAAAAAAAGAAGGGAAAATCTAAGCAAACAAACAAGCAAAAACTACAAAAGAGAAGCAAGAAAGTAATTAACAACATATAGAGTAGAAAGTTGATCCCATCCAGGAGAAAAGGAAGGTGATGTGGGAAAGGATCATGCCAGAGACTTAAAAGGTGGTAATGTTATTTTCTCAAGTGTGGTCATGTTTACTCAGATATTTATCACTTTCAATTGTACGTATATGCCTTTAATATATAATATCAGCAATAAAAATAAAAGAAATGGAATTTTATTGAAAAAATTCTGAAAGCTTATGATTTATTTAATAACTGTTTATTGACTATTTCTAGGCAGCAGGCACTGTACTGGGTATTGGGGACAATAATGAATAAGGGAAGCAGGAACTTGTTTTAAAAAAAAACTTCATTTTAATTGAAGCATGAGTCATTTAACAAGTTAATGAAATCACGCTTAAGATGTCTGTGCTGGGTGTTAAGTAGACAGTGAAAAGACAAAAAGAGACAGGCAAGTGAAACAGTGTAAATGGGAAAATTGCTTTAGCTAAGGTAGCAGAGGTAGCAGAAGCAGCTTCTCTTACCAGAAATCTTAAGAATGATAGTGAGCCAGCACTGTGAGAAGATACAGCAAAATTTCCAGGCAGATTGAATATGTGAGGTACTCTCTTTGACCTTTAAAGTAGAGTATCAATAGATATTGTGCAATATTCATAAGTGAGGAAATATCACGGTATATTAAGAATGATTCTGTTACTTAACCAGAAAAATAAATGGTGAAAAGGAATTTTAGGGTATGAGACTACAAGTTTGTTTTGGGCATAGGAGACAGGTTCAGACAATGAGGATGGACTTTGATTTATTTGAAATATCTATAAATGGTTAGATTTTTGTTTTGGTATGACTCATTAAAAATAATAAACAAAAAGATAAAAAATATCTCACTGTATTTAGGTGAAAGTGTGGTGAGCCCATTGACATACTTCATGTTATATTTTCAAAATTTGAATTGCTTGACAACAGGAGACTCATCCAAAAAGTTCTCATTTGAAATGGAGAAATGCTTTTGCCTAAAGCATATTTAATTTCCTACACTGGTTTCAGCTGGGATTTGTCAAGCTTTTTCACTGACTCCAATATCTCTGATGTTCAATTATGACCAATGTTTTGATGTTCTTTTAATGTCTGAAAACTATAAACCACAATCAAACAAATAAATTAAGAAGGCTTGAATGAACCATAAATTTTGAAAGAATATATTTTTATAAAACATCTGTGAATAGATAACAGGTTGTCCATCAAGTGTAATACATGGTTAGACAAATAATTATTTTAAAGATCCAAGTAACCCAAATAGATTTAGTGATTTTACTGAAATTTGAAATGTTATGATTAATTTTTGGTTTATCAAGTTTAGAATATAAGCAATCAGATTTTTTTCCTTTATAACTTGAGATTTGCCAATCAAAGCTTAATTCTAAAAATCACATATTTCTGTCTTTATCTGTTTGTGTGTCATACAAAGAGTTAGATCGATACTCAAGGCCTTAAACTAGTTTAGAGAGAATAGTTTTAACTAAGACTCTGTCAGCTGTGAACTCTGTAGTATAAGTGATCTTTTGTACTTGGGAATCTGATTTATGAAGTCATAATTTCTGACTTATGAAGTCATAATTGTCTGGAAAAAAAGTTACTTAACCTTCCATAGATATGACCACCTTAGTTAAAGAAACAATGTCTTTTACATTTTGTAACAATCTTATTTAGTCATGTGCCTTGAAACTTTCTGATACATATTTTTTGAAACAGAATTTCCAGAAATTCAAATCTTGTCTTCTAATTAATTGTTAAAAATGAACAAAAAGGTAACCTAAAAAATATATTGTGACTGCTGAAAAGGTTAATTCAACTAGCTATTTAGAAACAATTACTCAAAAACGTTAAGTTGAGAAGCTAGGAACTGATGTTTGTATTGCAGTGATTATAAATCTATTCTGATAATAGAAAGGATCTATATCACCTCAGGAGCAAATCACTTTTTATTTTTCTTTCTTCCTACCACCCATCTTTTTCTTCTTCTTCCTATAATCCTCCTCCTTTGTTTCCCCTCCCTCCTTTTCTATCTTCTGTTATATTTTGATTCAGAGAAATAATATTCTATGCTAATTCCCCATTTAAGAATTTCTCCTCCCCATTTGGCAGTAGCAGAGTATCTGACTTACGAATGTGAAAACAATAAAATTTAGAAGATTACAAAAAGTTTTTTTTAACTTTAGTTGAAGTATGAAAAGATCATCTTCCAAGAAAATTGCACTTAGATATAAACTCAAATCCATATCTATATGTGGTTTATTCTCTCCAGTACAGAGACCTTTGATTTTTCTTCTGAATTTTCTAGAACTTATGCATGGTTTCTTTTATAGGATATCTGATATTTTGGTGAGCCACATTGCTACCAGCTTTTTTTTTTTTTTTTTTTTTAAGCAGGAAGAATAAAATGTATCATCTTTGAGTGTAACACAGGACTAGAGAGCATATTCAAATCACTTAATATTTGCCCATTCCCCCAGCCATGCCTGCTCCAAAGATTACTTTTCTCCTTCCCTCTCCTGAGGTTTTTGAAAAAACATCTGAGCCAAAAGAGTTGAACATTTTAACTTGGAAATTAGCATCAAATATTACTTCTCTGAATCAAAGTATAAATTTTTTCTACATTCCAATTCCTTGGAACCCCAAGTGTGACTTTTAGACTAAGTTATTGGGATAATTATCACAATCCTTCATTTCTCCTGGTTATGAAAATTCAGCCTGGGTGTTTTATATGAATGAGAATATGTAATTGAGCTGTTAAATGAATATAAACTCAGGCCATTTAAAAAATTTAATAGAATTATTTGGTGTGTGCACTTAATGCTACCAGATCCTTCTATCCATTTATATAAATGCAACTACTAATCACTTATATTAGAAATAACTTATATGTCAGTATCATCATCTTTAAACTCTTGGAGCTTCTATCTTGTATATGAGGTACTTAGTTTCATGGTCTAATAATAAAATTGCTGATTTATATTCTCTACTAACTAATCCTTCCAATTTTATTTAATAATAATTAAATTGTATGGTGTTTTCCAAAAAGACAATTTTAAGCTATTATTGAAAAGAGAAAAGATTTGCTTGTGTAAATGTAAATTGGCTTTGTTGTTTATTAATATAGCTAGCATTTCTCACTAGATTGAAATATACCAACATAGAACATAAAAGTTATAAGAGCTTAGGAAGTTTTCAGAGTTAATTTTGCTCTATATTTCTATTATGATTCAAAGTGAAGAATTTAAATAAATCAACTTAGAACTTCCATTATTTTCTTTGACAAAACAAACTACCTTATTTGCAGCTGATGATGCATTAATGTAATTTTTTGCATAACTCTAACCAAACAAAACTGCTGAATGTATAATTCATGCCCTAAATTTGAACTTTTTTGAATTTTAATCCCATAGTAATATTGTTGTTATTTAATTCCTTGATTTTTTCATTTTTGAGTTTATAGATCCTAGCTCCATAATAATCTCTTAATATGACCAAAATATATGATTTTAAAAACATAATTTCAAATATATGTTGGGTGATATAACAAAGAATAGTGAGTTAATTACTTTTCTAGAATGTAATTCATTAAAAAGTTTTAGATACATTGTACATTTGTTTCTACTTATAACTATAAAAAGTTGTATTGAGTTATGGGGGGACCTAGTAATGTCTATATTTTGGGGAAAATACCATTTTAAATATCTGTTTTGAAATAATTTAAACATCATATCTATCATTTTCACTTAAATGAACTGTGTGTGTCAGTGTGTGTGTGTATTTTCTTAGGTCATACGGTTCCAGATGCATGGGTCTGAAGATAATTTTTATTTCCTTTTTTTTTTTTGTACTTTCTGATACAATTCACTTGTGATTTAACTTAATTTTATTTTCTTTTATAACCTATATTTTTCTTTAATTTCTGGTGATCTTAACTACCAACTAGCTCATGATAAAGAGTGAGAAACCGAATAGGACTACTGCATACTTCTACTTGCATAATAAGACTTACTGCAGTGTCTTTAAGCTAAGGATGATATTACTGGGTTTTCCTTTGGGGAACAATCAAACGTCATTATTTAGATGTAGTATTTATTTATTTAGTTATGTAGTTTTTCTTTATAGAGAAATCTATCATTCTTAATAATGGGTGATGGTTTGAATTTAAGAGTGGTAGGGGCATGGCAGAAGAGTAGGAATGAAAGAACTGCCACACATTCAATTAATACCTTTTTTCTAGTCCTTCTGTTTTCCATATGAGTGCTCCCCTCTCAACTGTGCCTGACTTTCTTGACTTTATTTCCTTTGGTGGGGAATTCTCTAGAAATCTGTCTGGATTTTTCAAACCTTCCTCCTCTTTTAAATCCTGGAGCCATGTGGAGAGGTGCCTACTATCAGCAGAATATGGGCCTATCCTAGGTTCTGCAGGATGCCCAGAAGACAGCTAAGCTTCCCGTTGTTGTTCTTTGTGTTGTTGCTGATGTTTGCATTCTACTCCAAATCAGTAATCACTGATAAGTTTCCTTGTCCACTTGAAGAAAAAAAGCCAGCCTGCCATTTTTCCCCTATTTTTTTTTTTGTCTGTGTGAGATGCATGCTTCTCCCCTTTTCAGATAGTTTTACTGTCTTTTTGCTGGGAATTGAAAAAGCATTAAAGAAAATACCTGTGATAAATCTGCCATCTTTAACTGAAAGACTTTATTTTAAACTATTTAAGGAAAAAATATTTAAGCAAAATAGTTTTAGAAAATAAAATATAGTGGGGCGCCTGGGTGGCTCAATGGGTTAAAGCCTCTGCCTTCAGCTCAGGTCATGATCCCAGGGTCCTGGAATCGAGCCCCACATCTGGCTCTCCGTTCAGCATGGAGACTGCTTCCTTCTCTCTCTGACTGCCTCTCTGCCTACTTGTAATCTCTGTCTGTCAAATAAATAAATAAAATCTTAAAAAAAAAAAAAGAAAAGAAAATATGGTAAATATATCCCCTCAGCTGGAAGGCTTTAATGCATTATATCTGAAAAATTAAAAAAATAATAATAATTACATACATTAATTTGACTAAGTTGTGCCTTTTTGGAAAGAAACTATCTTCTTGCTTGTCCTTTTCAAGACACTTTCATTGTTAATTACCAATATAATCCTCAAACTTTGAGGTTCTAAGAATGAAAAAGTAATGTTATTTTTCTCTCTTAATAAGGTATATAGTAAGAAACTATCTTTAAAAGGTTCTTTTGATCTTAAGTTGGGAAAATGCTAAAAATCACCTGATGTTTGTTATAAATTATCTGGTGAGTACTGAAATTTGATTGAAAATTCAACTACTTTTCAAAGTTGTAAGTAAATTTTTAACATTGATTTTCTCATGAAATGTAAAAATATGTATATAGTTTGATGAAAGTTTTCCTGCCCTTTGAAGTTTCTTAAGCTCTTTAAGGAAGGAAGGAAGCAAGCTTGTAGACAGTTATATCTACTAGATAAAACGGAATTGAATGAAATGACAGATATTGTAGTTATTGGTTCTTTCAAGGTTCACATCTAATTCTCCATTAATTCTCAACACCCTCAAGAATAGATTTTGAAATTGTGTATGTTGGCTGATTATTAAAAGTTCTCCTAAATTTACAGAAAATACTACTTGACATCATTTGGTCATTTAAAAAACTTCAATGAGATCTTAGCTGCATTGTTGCCATAATAGATTAAAATGTCCCTGCTTGTTTGTTTTGATTTGTTTTATAAATAATATCCTTGTAAAAAAGGTTTTATTTATTTATTTGACAGAGAGGGAGAGAGCACAAGTAAGCAGAGTGGTAGACAGAGGAAGAAGCAGGCTTGTTGCTGAGCAGAAAGCCTGACGCAGTGCTCAATCCCAGGACCCCAGGATCAAGAGCTGAGGTAGACACTTAACCATCTGAGCCACCCAAGCACTCCTGTAAATAATATTTTGTCAGATTTGCTATATCTCACATAGTATTTTAAAAATTGTATTTGGTTGATGTCTATTTTTTACATTTTAGTAAGAAGTGTATTAAAAAAAATAGTAAGAGAAAAAATGAGATAAATTAGATCTGCAGAGGAAATATTTAAGTTCTCAAGAAACCAAGCATAATTGTATATGTAGTAACCTCTCCTTTAGTATCTCTTTTTAAAGTGATTTCATTGTTAAATCACTTTTGTAAAATCATCCTATTCTTGGGCTGCCTAGTCGGCTCAGTCGTTCAGCTTCTGCCTTTGGCTCAGGTCATGATCCCAGGGTTCTGGGATGGAGCCCCACATGAGGCTCCCTGCTCAGCAGAAAACCTGCTTCTCCCTCTCCCACTCCTCCTGCTTGTGTTTTCTCTCTCACTGTGTCTTGCTCTGTCAAATAAATAAATTAAATCTCTAAAAAAATTATTCTTTGTCCTTTCTTTGCTTAAATTTTCCTTTTAAAAGGTTATCAAAATAAACCATTGCCTGTGATCATAGTGTGCTCAGGTGTCTTTAATATACAATATTGCAACCTTATCTCCTGTGGTTTTATTGGTCAAATGTGACCCATCCATTAAATCAAGAGTGGTAGGCTTCCTTTTGGTGATATGGAAGAGGTCACTTCACATGAAAATGAGACTGGAATGGTTTGCTTTAGAGAGCAGGTGGTTCTGCCTTCTGTTATTGACATGGAATTTTAAAACCCAAAGGTTACTTAGACATATGTTCACTACTGTGCATACTGTGGAAAAGTGGGGGGAAAAAAAAGAAGAAACATTCTAGTCCAAGATCACAGAGCTTGTCATTAACATGGCCGGACCATGAATCCAGAAATTCTGATGTATAAGTCCATTGTTCTTAAGGTTTTTAGTGACTTACAGATAATATTTAAGCTAAACAAAAATAAATGCCATACAGGCACTTCAGGATATAGTGTTATATGAATGACAAGTAATATGCCTTGTTTAAAACAGCTTTAAGTAGATATACTTATAAAACCATTAAATAGATAGAAGAAACACTTAGAGGAGATACACACCTTTCTTACATTACTAGCCCTTAAGTTATATGTATATTCTTAAAATGTGTTTTAAACATATGGTGTATAGGACTGTGTCAAAGGACAACCAAATGTTTATGTTATTATTATAAAAATCCACTTTTTGTTGATTCTCTCAAAAATTACTAAGGATTTAGAATTATAGAGACTAACATCTATTTGTTGATTTTTTTTTCATGTTTTCTCTCCATACATATAAATATTTTTCTTGGGTGCGCTACCCATTAGTACTCAGAAACTGGGGTCTAAGATCTTGAGTCACTGAGTGCAATATTAGTTAATTTTTTTAGTATTACATATGAAAAGGATTGAAGGATAGCCAAAAAGTAGACTAAGAAAGAAAAAGAAAGGGTAAAGAACAAATCCTTCCCTGATCATTTTATATAGCACTATTATAAAGTGAGACAATTAGGAGACAATGATCCATAGTTCTCTCTTATTTCTCTATGACTTTTCAGTGGAGTCACTGACAATTTTTGTTCTGGTCTTTGATTTAAAGGATAACTGTATAGCACATGCTTTAGAAAATAGAGATACTCTCTATTTCCAGAGCAAAGGACTGATTTGTTTACTTCAGGATAAAAAAGTTAAGGTTTGGGGCATCTGGGTGGCTCAGTAGGTTAAGCCTCTGCCTCCAGCTCAGGTCATCATCTCAGGGTCCTGGAATCGAGCCCCGCATCAGGCTCTCTGCTCAGCGGGGACCTGCTTCCCCCTCTCTCTCTGCCTGCCTCTCTGCCTACTTGTGATCTCTCTGTCAAATAAATAAATAAAATCTTAAAAAAAAAAAAAAAAGAAAAGAAAAAAAAAGAAGCTAAGGTTTCCTTGTGTTGCAAAGTTTGGACAGGTTTTCTTGCATCCCCTTTTGGTACAGGGCATTTTCTAGGTTTGGGCTTCCTTGGTTGAGGCCCAGAGCCACTGGCTGTACGGCATACAACTAATCCAAGCACTGCATGACCCCACTGGAACATATGAGGCAACCTGAGTTGATGCAAGCATGAAGCTTATATTTCCTGCTCTGTCCTAAGCAAGAGATTTCTTTTCTCTGAACCAGGAAGCTCTTTTGTCCCCCTGGCATCCATGAAAGTGTGGTAAGCTAAATTGTTCAGTTGAAAGTAGAGCAAAATCACAGTCTCATCTCAGTTCTTTAGATACTATTCTCTTTGAAGATCTTTTCATTTCGATGATGAATTATAAAGTCCAAAATTATTTATTGGATTTGTTTATTTGCATTTTTTTTTCTTTTTCTCTTTTCTTTTTTTAAAGTTGTTTGTGTTCTTGTTTTTAGTAGAAATCACAGAAATCATCTCAGTTATTCTTCTGGATGTAAATGACCCAGAAAGACAACGTCTGGATCAGAGTGATATGATAGGATAAAAAACTATCAAAGATTCTGCAAAGGAATATTGTAAGGTATAAAATGAATATGAAAATATAAGCCTCACAGGATTCATAGAAATATTGAGAGGGTGTAGAATTTTCTCCAAAACGAATAAAGAGTCCAAATATATCTGATATAGATGTAAAAGGGTAAATTCATACAGCTCACATTTGTTTTAATCTTTTAGCACAAATAATGAGAGAGTATGTGAACATGTATTCTTTAACAATTAATGTAATTCAATTCACGGCAGATTTGTAATATGCCATATAGTCATATATATGACTACTAACACAAATTGTCATATTTTCTGGGGCTTTCACCATAATCTACCTTTGGTTCAACAAGGAAATCAGTAGAAACTGATGATTTAGCCTATTTTACTTATAATAATTTTCCTCCCCCAAAATATATCTTTAACCTATGAAATGGCCTGAATTAGATGACAGAGAGTGAATTGCCCTTTCCTTTGCAACAACTCCCAAGAGAAACTACAACACTAAATAAAATCAGATTAATGACTCTATAGGGTCAATGTTGGTCCTCCAGATCATTCCAGTCTACTAATGATCTTTGTCAGAAAAAGTTAAACAAGCAGCTACATGCCTAATTATCAAAACACATATTTTAGAACTGCTCAAATTCGCTGATATATTTGCTATAATTTTTGCAAGATTTGTAGTATTAAAGCAATACAAACACACAAAAAAGAGACATTTATAATGATCTACAAGAGGTCAGATCAAATGGGAAATAGTAACTGAAGACTTTGAATAGTAATGCAAAAATTGTTTTATATTTTCACCATGATATTTTCCCCTTCTCTTTTTGTCATTAATGTCTTCTGGGACCTCTTTAATATAATATTATTCATTTAAACTATTCAATGTAACTTGAAATAATATTCCTTAGAACAAGCTTTGACTTATTTTTAAATTGTTTCCCATTAATATTACAAAATTTGTAACTAGAGTAGACCCAAGAGAAGATCTTGTCCAAATTTCTTATTGTACAGATAATGAGATAAAGGAATTGAAAGATGAAGGAATATTCCCTAAACCTTTTCTCCACTACTGAGAATACTACAAGTTGTCATTAGCATTCAGTTGAATGCTCTTTCTACCATATCATCCTGCATTGGAGATACTAACATTGTGAATTCAGGTAAACAATGCCTGGAGTGTCCCCTGAAGTATTGCTTACTCTCAGGAATTTTCATGTATGGTTTACTCTATTTTTTCTCTGACATTTTATAATCCAACCAGAAACATATTACAAAAATATATCAATTTTCAAGATTATATTCACTATATTATAGTGTAAAAATTGTGATGATTATTTATTTTACACAAAAAGTATGCCACAATGTAACAGAATTAACAAAGTTACACACACAGACACCAGAGGCTAGATCACAAAACCATTAAATAGATTACAAGCTTTTATTAGAATAAATGAGGCATCAGGAGAAATACAAGGAATTTAAAGATATATATTCACAGAGTAGTTATAAAGACTCAAATTAAATGAAAATTATCCTGGAACCTAATTAGCTCTTAATAGTATTATAGTATTACTGTAATTGCCCCTGTTATTATTAGGGTAGAAAAATAGAAATTTAAACAAAATGAATTCTTACCTT
Source organism: Mustela erminea (assembly GCF_009829155.1). Taxonomy (NCBI): domain Eukaryota; kingdom Metazoa; phylum Chordata; class Mammalia; order Carnivora; family Mustelidae; genus Mustela; species Mustela erminea. The sequence goes on along the minus strand of NC_045614.1, from coordinate 198,557,647 downwards.
TGGGAAATTATTAACTTCTGAAGTACATGTAAACAAAACAAATATTTTATTAGGATGAATTAATATAAGTCTTGTGCTATATCTATATACCAAAGTTATACCTGGTGAGTTATTAAAAACAATGTGATAAAACCCAGAATGAGATGTTTTATAATCTGAGTAACCTGGAAAATAGAGCCTGAAGTAAAGGTTAAATACTAATATTTAATTGTGGGCTGTGATCTCATGGCACTGATTTTTGAAATCCACGTCTTGATTGATAAAAATTGTCCTATTTTCTGGCAAACAGGGGAATTGCCTGAACTGACTTTTTTCTCTTTTCTTTTTTCTTTTCTTTACTTTTATTTTTTTTTCCTTTTCCTTTTTTTAAATTCAATTAACCAACATATAATACATGATTAGTTTCAGATGTAGTGTTCAATCATTCATCAGTTGCATATAGCACCCAGTGCTCATCACATCATGAGTCCTCCTTAATGCCTATCATCCCATTACCCCATCTCCCTCATCTCCGCTTGAGCAACCTTCAGTTTGTGGACTTTCTTTGGAGAGGTAAAGAAGGTCTGTAGTGCTGTCAGAACTCTCTACTGAGCAGGTTGCTAAAGCCCAGGGGCCAAGTGGGACCTTGTCAATTTGGACCAAATGGAAAGCAGATGCCAGAGGCACTAAAGTTGGATTTGATACAACATTCTTAATTTGATATTTGTTTTTTTTTTTTTTACATTCATCGTAGTAGTATTCATGTATACTCCAAATTTACCAGGTAATTTTTAATCAATTTACATTTTCTCTTATGTATAAGGATACTATTTGAATCAATGCATTTTTATAAAGTAATTTTCTATGTGTAAATACTGTATGTCTACCTCTGGCATTCAAGGTGGGTGTCTTTATACGGATCCCCCTTTTGTGTACCAGAACCCAGAATAAAATATGCATCACTTAGTGTGGAACAAAGATAAGCAGAAATTACTTTCTCTCATCACACCTTGGAGAACCACACCAGTGTTTGAATGAACTGTGGCACACACAGTCGGTTTGTATTCCAGTGTAGAAACTCTAATCCCTGGAGATAAAAATATGTTATATGTTTATAAAAAATAAAAAATTAAAATAAAATAAAATAAAATAATGGGAAGTAATTAATAAAAAAAAGTAAAAAAAAAAAAAAAGAAACTCTAATCCTGTAGATATCCAAGAAAGTTAAGGCTTTTAAAACTTTGCACAACTTTGTATTTAATTTAGAGACTAAAAAAAGTAATAATAATAAACTAAATACCACTGAAATAATTATGTTAAAAATGTGGACCCTAGAATTTAAAACTCAAGTATATAAAAGTTATTTTATACTGTATTGTTACAAAAATATATATGTAAAAAAAGCACAGTCTATCAATTTAATGTTATATTTAGGTTATATAAATAAAATACAATGAAGAGACTATATTATGTGTGAAATAAGTAATATTACCTTTTAGCTACAATTATTTGAAGTTTTAAAACCAAGAATTCTCTTTTAATCTAAATTAATCTATTTAGATTATTTATATCAAAACATAAAATATTTTATTTTGACATAAATAATCTAAGCAGATCAATGTTTTACTTTATGTTACCTAAGTAAGCTTGGAATTGATCTGCTAATAAGAAAGAATTTTAACTTTGTTAATTAATATTATAGTCAAGCACATAATAGCTCTTTATTAAAATAAGTCTGATTTATTTTAAGATAATTGTGTCATAAGAAATCTACAGACATGTTTCCAAAATATAGTGAATATATTGGAAGAATATGCACCAACAGATTTAATGTGTTTATGAAAGTTATGGAGGCCACAAAACTTTAAAATAAGTGAATGACAGAGAAATCTTTTTCTGGGATAGGAAATAATATAAATGTAAACGTATACATACATATATATGTATGTACATATTCCCTTATTAAAGACAAAATTTTCAAAGTAAATATATGTTAGAATATATTAGTGATTGGATGTCTGGTTGGCTCAGTTGGTTGGGTAACTGCCTTTGACTCGGGTCATGATCCTGGAGTCCCAGTATTGAGTCTTGCATTGGGAAATCCCTGCTCAGCAGAAAGTCTGCTTCTCCTTCTGACCCTCCCCTCTCTTGTGCTCTCTCTTTCTCATTCTCTCTCTCTCTTTGAGATGAATAAGTAAAAACTTAAAAAAAAGAATGAACATATTAGTGATTGATGCTGACAAAGAAATATGTAGGAGATATATATTTAAACTTTTTTTCTCTTGTAATTGCTTTTTACACATTGTATATTAATCAGTATTTTACAAAATTGATTGTATTATGTATTATGATTGTGTTATGTATCTATCTACATTTCAGACAAGTCTTATATTTACCTGAATGTTGTTACAAAGAGGAAAATACATTCTTTCTGATAATATCTGAGCTGTATTTTTGAGAAAACTTACATGATCTACAGAGATCTTACAGTTTTTTATTTCAATAAGAACCTGAGGGGCCATTCACAGAATAGCCAAATTTTTTTCAACGATTTCAGTAGTAACCATTTCATTATTATAAAAAATAAATCCAAATTGCAAAGGTCAAAACTGGAAAAATAAACACTGATGACTTCTTCTTTCCCCTTCAATTTGTAAACACATCCCTGTCACCCTTGGACCTGACCTTACTCTATTTTTGTTGTAACCCAGTGTATAACTTCTAAAAAAACAAGAAGAGCTACAAGGTCAGTGATGGAGCTGTGAACTCCTTTGGCTTTTTTGACTCACAAGGTATAGTTTCCTTTTGTTAGGCATTAAAACCAATAGCAGTTTGAAATGTATAATTTGTGATATCTAATTAGTCAATCATTCACATTCAATTTCTAAAAATTTGTGCTGTGGAATAAATGGCTGTATCATGCATAAAAGTGTAGTGGAATAAGTTGCTTTCAATATCAGCTCAACTTGTGGGCTAGGAAATCATGACTTACCTGAAATATCCAAAATAGCCTGTAACAAAGGTTAAAACTTCTTTTAAGGAGGCCAGGCAATGGGGAACAAGCAGTGTCTTCCACACCTAGACTTTAACAATCACAAGTGTCCCTGGGGTTTCATAAATCAGAAGCAGTCAATGGTGTCTCACTTCTTTACTCTTAGACTGCTCATCTTTCATTTTCCTCTTTGCTACTACAATACTACAGGTATCACTGCATTTATCATGATGTATTATAAATTATTTACTTGTCTGTTTATCTTCTCAAGTAGATGATGGATTATTTAAGGAAAGGCAATTAGTCCTATACCGGTTTATTCATAGTATCTTGCATTTGCGCCATTTCTGGAAAAGTGAGGTGCCATGGGGCAACCCAACCCATTTGAGTTTGCCCAGGGTAACTGTATTTGGAAAAAAACAAAACAAAACAAAACAAAATTAGGCATTTCTGGCATTTTCAATGGGCCCCTTGGATAAAATTTAAAAAAAAATTGAAGTCAGAATCAAAACCATGAAGCCCACTTTCCCAAGCTTTAGGCCCAAAACATTCCAACTGAAGTATGCAAAAACCCTAGCAGGGTCTTTAAACCATATCCACAATTTCTGGCCAGTTGTAATATAAAAACTGGTAATTGTTATTCAAATAGCTGCTCCTACTCTTTCTTTCTTATGAAAGTAATTATCAGTACTGATTTTAATTTTTCTTTATGACTGGTGAGTCTCCTCTTCTGAAACTCAAAAGACAATAGTTGATACATTGAAATGTTGAATCTAAAATTATTTTCTTCTTATAAGAGTGATATAAGAAACTCATACCTTATGGCAAAGTGGAAAATTGTCAAGTAAATATCAGTGGAAGTTTAATATGGCTGTACCAGTTTGCTAGGTCTGCTGTAAGAAAAGTATTACATTCTGAGTGTTTTAAATAACAGAAATGGATTTTTTAAGAGTTTTTTTAATATTTTATTTATTTATTTGAGAAAGAGAGACAGTGAGAGAGGGAATAAAAACAGGGAGAATGGGAGAGGGAGAAGCAGGCTTCCTACTGAACATGGAGCCCAGTGCAGAGCTCCATCCCAGGACCCTGGGATCATGACCTGAGCCAAAGACAGAGGCTTAATGCTTAACAACTGAACGACCCAGGCGCCCCTGGATTTTTCTACAGTGGGAGTGGAAAGGCAGAATTCCAGGAGCACCTGGGTGTCTCAGTCATTAAGCATTTGCTTTTTGCTCAGGCCATGATCCCAAGATCCTGGGTTCAAGCCGTGCATTGGTTTCCCTGCTAGATGGAAAGCCTGCTTCTCCTTCTCCCATTCCCTCTTCTTGTGTGTGTTCCCTCTCTTGCTGTATTTCTCTCTGTCAAATAAATAAATTCTTTAAAAAAAAAAAAAAAGAAAAAGAAAGAAAGAAAGGCCGAAATCCAACATCATGGTAACTACAGAGTTTTGTTTTGTTTTGTTTTCTTTTTCTTTTCCTTTTTTGTTTGTTTGTTTGGTTGGTTGGTTGGTTGGTTTTCTTGTTTGTATGTTTGTTTGAGGACCCTGAAGGAAGGATTTATTCCAGGCCTCTGTCCTTAGTTTGTAGATGATCAAGTTCTGTCTTTACATCACCTCTTTCACATATCTGTGTCCAAACTTCCTCTTACAAGGCATCAGTCACATGTGATTAAGACCCAGACCCAAAGACCTCATTTTGACTTAATTACTTCTATGAGGACTCTAATGTGAAAAACAGTCAGAAATGGACATTAGGACTTCAGTATATGAATTTTGGGAGAAACAAAATACAGCTCATAACAATGGCTAAATCAGTTCTGTAAATATCTTAAATGGTAGATAGATTTTACTGAATTATTGAGATTTGCAGGGGATTTTCATTTCTCTGACAGCAAAGCCTCAATTTTGCTGGCTGAATGCTAAAGAAAATAATATGGTTTCTTTCCAGGAAGATCACACCTATACAAATATATTTCAAAATGTTTATTTTGGACAGATGTATTAGGAATGCAAAGCTGCCATCACCTTGCAACATCACATTTTCACTTAACTCATGCTGAATGCCATATGCGACATTTTAGAAACACACTCACTTCAGGTGGTAAAAATTCACAGTAATGTAGCCAGTTCTTTTGCCTTAAGAGACATCTATGCAGCTCATCTTCATTCTTCTGGATATTTTATTTTGCATATTAACAACTGATAATTTGACAAGTACTGACAACTGCGTTTTGCAGAATCACCTATGCCAGGTAATATATATGCTACTAAAATTTCACAATAACATCTGGCTTGAGGAATGTAATATAAATGTCTAGACACATCATTTTGTGATTTTACTTGTATTTCACCTTTATTTGCTAGTGGTATTAAAATGAAATGATTATACATTTATTCCCTCCATCTGGGTAAAACGTACTTAAATGTCTTAGAATATTAGTATTTATGTCTAAACAAATGCAATTGAATGACTAATAAACCAAACTGCTAAATAAACCAGGAAATCATGTAAATATAAACCTATGTGAAGCTTTCAGCCCTCCCTATGATAAATCTTGCCTTATAAAATGATTATGAATGTTTACTCTGTGCCAGACACAAGTTGAAACTCTTGAATTATACATTATCTACAAATGCATGTCATTTTTACAACTACCTTATAAATGAGGGCCTATTATTTTCTTGATTTTATATATGAGGAAACTAAGGCACAGAGAGATTATGTAATTTATCCAATATTCTACTACTGATTATAAAATACTGGGACCACAACTCAAACCAAAGCAATGTGATTCCAGAATTAAGACTATTAGCTACTGCACACATTCTCATCCGTGAGAACCACTTGAAAATACACTGAAGATGTAAATACATTGATTTTGTTTATTTGCTGGTTTGTTTGCTTAAGGAGGCTCCGTGACCAGCCATGGGACTTGAACTCATGACCCTGAGATCAAAACCTGGGCTGAGATCAAGATTCAGAAGCTTAACCAACTCAGTCACCCAGGTACCCCAAACATATTGACTTTTGATCATGTGACTTGAATTCTAATACTAGCTCTATCACTCATTATCTGCATAACCTCCCAGACTCTCAAAACATTCTTACCACCCAATCTTAACCAAGCCAACCATATCTAACCAATATAGATCTTTTTCTTTGGGGTTGCCAATCTCCTTGAAGTTTATTCTAGATGCATCCTTTCAAATATATTATAGCTCCTCCTTCTATGATAAGGTGTTTTATATATTGTTCTTGAATTAAAAGTGATAATAAACTGAAAAAGCTTATTAATGTTATAATTACTAATAATGAAATTTATTTTATAGTAAGACTACCTGGAAATTTTCATTCTATGCTCTAAACAGTGGTGATGATTGCAATGATAAAAAGTATTATTTATTAATATCTTACCAAATAAAATTCATTATTGTTTCTGAAAAACAATTTGTATATTAATCTATATATTTTTATTTAGATTATCATTCTACATTACTGAGAAAATCAAAATGAAAATAAATTCTTTGTAAGTAGTTTCATTAGTGTATGTGGTTATAAATATTTTACTTGCATAAGATCCCTAATTCCAGCACTGCATCTGACAATATTTTTGAATAAATAAATGTTAATGTTATGAAAACATAAATATTATTTATTGACTATATAAGTGGTTAATCAAGGAATTCCAAATAAACAAGATAAAAGGTTTTTTTAATTAAATTAAAATTAATTAACTGGGGCGCCTGGGTGGCTCAGTGGGTTAAAGCCTCTGCCTTCCACTCCGGTCATGATCCCAGGGTCCTGGGATCAAGCTCCACATCAGGAATCTCTGCTCAGCGGGGAGTCTGCTTTCCCCTCTCTCTTTCTACCTGCCTCTCTGCCTACTTGTGATCTCTGTCTGTCAAATAAATAAATTAAATCTGTAAAAAAAATAAATAAAATAAAATGAATTAACTAATTAACTAACTACCTTTTTGAGAGAGACAGAGAAGAGCAGAGGGAGAGAGAGAGAGAATCTTAAACAGAATCCACGCCCGGTGTGTGAGCCTGTCGCAGGTTTCTGTCTCTCAATTGTGATATCATGACCTGAGCTGAAATCAAAAGTTGGACACTTAATGATTTGAGTCACCTAGGTGCCCTTGCTTCGTTGTTGTTGTTGTTGTTTTAAAGTGGTTCAATATTATCAAGAAATGGGCAGAGGACATGGACAGACATTTCTGCAAAGAAGACATCCAGATGGCCAACAGACACATGAAAAAGTGCTCCATATCACTCGGCATCAGGGAAATACAAATCAAAACCACAATGAGATATCACTTCACACCAGTCAGAATGGCTAAAATCAACAAGTCAGGAAATGACAGATGCTGGCGAGGATGCGGAGAAAGGGGAACCCTCCTACACTGTTGGTGGGAATGCAAGCTGGTGCAGCCACTCTGGAAAACAGCATGGAGGTTCCTCAAAATGTTGAAAATAGAACTGCCCTATGACCCAGCAATTGCACTATTGGGTATTTACCCTAAAGATACAAACGTAGTGATCCAAAGGGGCACGTGCACCCGAATGTTTATAGCAGCAATGTCCACAATAGCCAAACTATGGAGAGAACCTAGATGTCCATCAACAGAGGAATGGATCAAGAAGATGTGGTATATATACACAATGGAATACTATACAGCCATCAAAAGAAATGAAATCTTGACATTTGCGACAACATGGATGGAACTAGAGCGTATCATGCTTAGCGAAATAAGTCAAGCAGAGAAAGACAACTATCATATGATCTCCCTGATATGAGGAAGTGGTGATGCAACATGGGGGCTTAAGTGGGTAGGAGAAGAATAAATGAAACAAGATGGGATTGGGAGGGAGACAAACCATAAGTGACTCTTAATCTCACAAAACAAACTGAGGGTTGCTGGGGGGAGGGGGTTTGGGAGAAGGGGGTGGGATTATGGACATTGGGGAGAGTATGTGCTTTGGTGAGTGCTGTGAAGTGTGTAAACCTGGTGATTCACAGACCTGTACCCCTGGGGATAAAAATATATGTTTATAAAAAATAATAAATAAATAAATAAATAAATAAATAAATAAATAAAGTGGTTCAATATTAAAGAGTAATACGACACTTAAATAGTAAGGTGTATATATATATATATATATATTTATATATATATAAATATATATATATATATATTTTTTTAACCTATTATTTCTTAAAAGTAAGCACTCTGTAAATTACTAGTTAATAGAGAAGACCCCAGTGGTGACATATTTGGGAACTATTCTAGATTGTCTTGATAGCTACTAAATAAAATATGCTTTCCTTTGTTCTGAGTGTGTGTTTATGAGCAAACTAACTGCATTCTAAATGTGGAATTAAGAATGGGATCAATGTCATCAGTGTTATTCTGTAACATTAAAGTGTATAGACCAAATAATTTCACTTGTGGATCAACTAACCTCATGAGGTAGAGGACTAATAAAGAGAAATATTTGAAACCTATGCATGTAGGCTTCACTTAAAATTTATTATCATACAGGCCTACATCATAGGTAACGAGAGGCTCTCATTAAGCGTGAGACAAACATGAAATTCATCAGAGGACAAGGTGAAAAATTGAAGCTAAAGAATAAATCAATTGACTAAATCATGATTCTTGACTTTTAAGCAACCTGTATCCTTTCCTAGATATACCATCTATCTGCTGACAGGTTGGTGTCATGATAAATTTGAGGTTTTGCCCTAGTCTGTCAACAGTTTTTCAAGACAGTGGCCTAGATAAATGCTCCTCAAACTGTCTGGGGGTGAGGAAGAGCTATACCATAAATTTCTAATTCTATGTGTGTAACATACAATAAAAGTAAGTAACTAGAAAAATTAAACTAAAAACCATAAATATACAACCCAGATCCATTTTAAAAAAGTATTGGCTCCTGTGGTCATAAATGATTCCATTATATTGCTAGAAATGTTCTAAATATTTATTCTTACTATTTGTACTTACATTATCACAGACAGATGACAGATTGAAAATTGACTCAGTCAACTGACCACCATAAGTAGCACAGGGCTAGAGATCAGGTAGTTGGAATTGCATAAGAACATTAGAGAATCTTATTAACAGAATATTGTGGTTCACAGAACAGGTGTTTTATTGTTGGTGATAAGTGATGGTGGCTTATCTGTTTTGATGGTTGTTTAGTTTTGGATTGAGGTTTCTATAAGCCTAAACTTTTAGGGAACTGTCTTTTTTTTTTTTAATTTTATTTTATTTTTTCAGTGTTCCAAGAACTGTCTTAAAAACACGTTACACTTTTATTCTGCTTCCTTACCAATTCCCCTTTTCATTGTCAACTTAGTAACCAAAGACAGGCATTTGTGCAATAGTCAATCAGAAACATGATATACAGTATGTAGACAGCATTTCCCTCTGATGCGATGACAGCAATCTTGGATGGGATTGGAGGCACACCTGACCTCATTAACTCCAGCATTTATCCAGTCAGGTTGGAAAACATTTTTCAAAGTTGCACAGATTTTTTTTTCCACTTTAATTAATGTGACACGTTCATTGAAAAGCGGTGGCAGCACTATAGAACAAGAAGTTTATGCTTGACAAATTATATTTCCAGGAAAATGGGAACTTCATCTCATTGTATTAGATACAAGCTGTATCTGCATTTTAACTGCAGTCCAGTGCAGACTGATTCCATTGCTTGCCAAATATTTGCCAAATTTGCAGATGCGTTAGAAAATGCTTTAGTATTTGCTTTATGCTTTATGCTTTAGAAAATTCATGGAAGGGCCCTGATGAAAAGTAATTTTAGTTTTGGCATACTTGTTTCTTCTGATGTAGCCCCTTTTTATTTTCTTCCTATACCTAAGCAATATCTACATGAGGATACAACACAGGAAAAACAAAACAAAACAAAACAAAACAAAACACAAATAAAAAACAAACAAACATAAAACCATGAAGTACTGCCCGCATAGAACCTTCATTCTCATATAGTTAACTCCTATTGATTTTTGGAGCAATAATCTAAGTGAGATACTATCTGGATAGGGACAGATTTGGGAAAGGTCAAACATTTCAAGACACCAAGAGAAATATCCACTGCGAGGGGGTTTTACTGACAAGTTGTCTTGTACTGCTTTGATGTAAGCAATTGTTATTTCAATGGCATTTCTTTTCCTCATTAATGGGATGAGCAACAATTTATGAAATTAGATAGATCACCTCATTCCACTAAATTACTGATGGCACTTATTTTAAATCATTTAGAATGTTCTCTGTTCCAGAAATTGTGCTTGGAAAAATGTGAAAAGATGCAAATATTCATAAATTCGTGTATTTTACATATGAAATATTAGAAATTAAATACATGAATAGTTTATTTATATCCACACAGTGATGTCAGAAAGGCTATCAACCAAAATATTAACAACACTTAACTGGTTCTCTTTGGTTTATAGATACTTATTTTAACTTTGTCTTCATATTTTTGCATTGTTTTATTCTTTTCTATTGCAAATTTTAGATCAAGAAAAATAATGCTTTTTTACTTTTATAAAACACAAACATGTTCTCAACATGTTGGGAAATTATGACTGATTAATATCAATTGTAATTTTACTTGGGGAATATAGTAAAGAGAATACTTGTTAATCATACTCCTTTATATCTCAGGGCAATTACTGATGACCTCCATGGTAAATAACTATGCTGTCCAATACAGTGACTACTGCCACAAGTAGTTAATGAGAGATTTAAACATTTAAACATTGTTAATCAGAATTGAAATATATAAAATATATAATTGATTTTAAAGACATAGTCTGAAATAAATAATGTAAAGTAACTTAATAATTTTATTTTTATTTCACATTGAAATAATATTTTGTATATACTTGTTAAATAAAACAATTTTAAAACTCATTTTAGTTGCTGCTTTTTTTTTTTTTTCTTGATTGATCATCTGGAACATTTAAAGTTGTATATGTGGTTTTCAGTGTATTTCTATTGGACAACATTGATATAGGGTGTATACTGAGAATTCTCTCATTCTGTGTTGTATGCCTACCATGGCTATGGTGCTGAAATTTGACATTGATTCAAGGCTGTTCACCATTCAATTTACCTTCCTTTCCACAAAGAAGATAGTTCTGACATACAAAATAACTAATATCAAAACACATATCTAAAAATATCTGTAGAAAACTTGCACACTGAAAATTGGAAACATTATTTTAAGAAGTTATATAAAACACAAATAAATGGCATCATTCATGGATTGGGATATTGTATTTTAAAGATGTCACTTTTTTTTTGAAACAGATCTCAAGATACAGAGTAATTCTAGCCAAAATCTTAATAAGGAGTACTTTAATCTAGTATGTGAATTTATTTGACTGTATGTAGAAAATTATGTTTTATCTTAAAGACCAAATTTATTTTAAAAGAATTGTATAACAATTTATGGAATCAGATTTTATGATTGAAAAATTAACTTTGCCTTTCTTTTGGCTCTATTTTATCTAAACAGTTTCATAATGTTTGAATTACTACAATTATTTCATTTCTTTTAAAAGCTTTTGTTTTACCAACCATTTTTTATACCCATTCAAATCCAACAATCCCAGAGAACTATAGCTATTTGAGCTATAATAATTTATAACTAATAAGGGAAATTATTTCAGAGAAGATTTTTTTATGAGAAAATAGGAAATATGGAATATAAGAGAATAAGAAAGATTCCAAATTCAACTGATGCTGAACTGAAAACTTTCCTTTATAGCAAAGAAATTAAAATTCCAGTGCACTGAAGATAAACTTTGACTTTTTAACAATTTTATTCAGTGACAATGTTTTTTGACACCCATTAATTATAGTTGTGGAGTGTGTTATTAATGTATGCTATTAAATATATTGTTCTTCTTTCTTCTGGAAGGTTCAAAGCATAAAAAGGAAATAATTGATCATTTTTGTGGTAAAAGTCATTATTTTCACTGTCACAAAACTGTAGAATAAAACTCATGTGTATCTCACTTATAAAGTAATAAATCATTACCATTCACATTTGATGTTTGACTTTTGTCTCTTATTATCATCTGCACATATTTTCACATTATCCTTCTTTGTAAATGCTACTTATTATTCTACATTAATACCATTGTTATATCCTTGCATTAATCCATAAACCATTATTTGAACTGAATATATATCATTGTAACAATAAAAAATATAAAATATAAACATACAAATAATCATAATTTATTCATTAATTTATGCAATATTTCTAGCATTAAGTAATTTTTTTAAGATGTATTTATTTATTTTAAAGAGAGTGAGAGCAAGGGGAGGGACAGAGGAAGAGAGAAAGTATCCTCAAGTAGACTCCACACTGAGCATGGAGCTAACTCGGGACTCTATCCTAGGACCCTGAGATCATTACCTGAAGTGAAATCAATAGCCTGCCATTTAACTGACTGAGCCATCCAGGCCCCCTGACATTAAACTTTTTTAATTCCAGTGGAGGCATCACTCTATATAGATGAGAATATATGAGGGAGTGTCAGATTTCCCTCTATGTATGGGATGACACTAAAGAAATGGACTTCTATCTCTCCTGATCCAGAAAACTGAGGTTTGCTACATGACTTGAGGGTGGGAAACAACTGGGAGAATGGCATCTAAGACTACTGGAGGGATGGAGGACATTAAAGTGACATAGATCCCACTACCCATGTCACAAACCCTATCAGGAAGCCTGCCCATGAGCTTATTTATTTATTTTAAATAAAATAAATAAGGGGGGAGAGAGAGAGAAATTCTGCAAATTTCCAAATTAACCCACAGGTATTGTCAATACTCTATGGGCCTCACCTGCACACACCCCACCTGCAGGCCTGGGCCAACTACTGGTGCCCACCTCCAATGACACTGAAACTGAGTTTTTGCAGACTACCAGGGACCATTCCCAGAAAGCCAGCCCAACTACAGAATTAGAAGTACACAAACAGGGATGCCTGGGTGGCTCAGTTGGTTAAGAAGTACACAAACAGATAAGTGTTTAGCACTTCCCTCGGGAAAGCAAGCAAACAGGAGGCTGTCTGCATTTGACCTGGTTTTGATGGCTTGAGAGAAACCATACAATCTTAAGAGTTCCCTCCATGAGGGAACAAGAAAGGTGGAGTAGGCATATCCATATGCAAATGTTGAAAATGCTTCAACGTCTCTAATAAGACTGATGAAGTGTACTTTTCTCCCAAAATCTAGTCTGTAGAGACCAGAGAAATTTACTGCTTTTCCAAATGTGAAGGCAGCAATGTAGGATTTCAAGTAATATGAAAAATTAAAGAAACATGACAGGTGTCACCAAAGATACACAATAAATTCCAATAACTGACCACAAAGAAATAAAAATTTGTGATTCAAATAATTGTTTTAAGGAAACTTAGTAAATTACAAAGAAAAAAAAAAGAAAATTCAATAAAATCAGGAAAACAATACACAGAATGGGAAGTTTATTTTTTATTGTTTTAAATATTTTCTTGTTTATTTATTTATTTATTTTAAATAAAATAAATAAGGGGGGAGAGAGAGAGAGAGAGAGCATGCATGGGCCTAAAAAGGCAGAGGGAGAGAGGGAGAATCTCAAGTAGACTCCTCACTAAATATAAGCCCAATGCAAATCTTAATCCCATGACCCTAAGATCCTGATCTGAGCCAAAATTAAGAGTTAAATATTTACCCAATGAACTACCCAGGTGTCCCAAATTGAGTTTATTGGTGACATAGGAATTATTAAAAAAAAAAAAAAAATTCAAAGAACGAAGCACAAAGCTATTTGGAATTTAAGTAAAAATAAAAAAATAAAAAAAATATATAAATCCTGGATCAGAAAGCTTATATATAGAAATAATGATTGAGAACTTCCCCAATCTCGGGAGAGATCTGAACATCAAGTTTATAAAGTGTACAAGTCTCCCCAAAATTCAAATAAAAAATATTTTCTAAGGCATTATAGTAGAACTGTCTGAAATCAAAGGCAAGGGGATTATTTTTAAGCAGCAGGAGAGAGAGAAAAAAAAAAAAAAAACCTCACATACAATGGAGCATCCATAAGACTATCAGAAGATTTTTCAGCAATACCTTGTAGGTTGAAGACAGTGAGAGGATATATTTAAAATACTGAAAGAAAAGAAAATTGCCAAGCAAGTCTACTCTACTTGGTAAAGTTGTCTTTCAGAAATGAAAGAGAAATAAAGACTTTCCCAGAGAAACAAAAGCTAAGAAAATTCATAATCACTAGACCTCCTTACAAGAAGTGATGAAAGTTTTTCTAGCTAAAATGGAAGGATGCCATTTAGTAAAAAGACATCAAAGTAAAAAACACACTGATAAAGATACATAAATAGTCAAATTTAGAATACTCTAATACTTTAATATGGGTAAGATCATTTTACTCTACTATAAAAGTTAAAGGACAAAAATACTGAAATAACTAGTGTTACAATAATTTATTAATGGATGCACAATACATAAAGAGCTAAACTGTGACATCAAAAACATAAAATATGGTGCAGTAGTAAAAGAGTAGAGTTTTTGTATGCAATCAAAGTTAAGTTTTCAGCTCAAAATAGACTATTATATCTATAATGTGTTTTATGTAAGGCTCATAGTAGCCTTACATAAGTAGCCTTTTTTTTACATAGTAAAAGGCTACTTACATAGTAGCCTTTTTTTTTTACACTTTAAATGGGTGAATTTTATGACATGTAAATTTTATTTCCATAAAATGATTTTTTAATGAAAGAAAATACAACTTTTAATCATTAATTTGTGAGGATGTGACACTTAGAAGTGACACAGCCATCTTGCAACCATGAGTGAGCAAACCAAGGTGCAAAGCCCAACTTCTAAAATAATTTACCAGAAAAACAAAGCAAAAGCGTACAATAGACACAAAAAAGACAAAGAGAATCAAAGCTTACCATAAGGAAAATCACCAATTTAGAAAGAAGAGAGAAAAAGAAGAAGAAGAGAACAAAGGAACCACAAAAGAGCCAAAAATAAGTTGACATAGTAAGTCCTTATCTATCCACAATTACTTTAACTATAAATAGGTTAATTTTTCCAATCAAAAGACAGAGAGCGGTACATGGATAAAATAGCAAGATCCAACAATATGTTGCCTATAAGCGCCTCACCTCAGCATTAAGGACACACGTGAGTTCAACATGAATGGATGGAAGAACTAACCCGTGCTAACAGAAGCAAAGAGAGTAGGGCTAGCTATGCTTAGAGCAGACAAAATAAACATAAGTCAAAAAATATAGCAAGGAATAAAAAATTATAAATTGTTCAATTTTTATGAGGATACAGTGATTGTAAAAATATTTATAAGCAACCTCAGAACATCTAAATATATTAAGCAAATAACATCAGATCTGAAGGGTGAAATAGATGATACAATAATAGGCAGGGACATCACTACCTCACTCTTAATAATAACTAGGTCAGCCAGACAGAAAATCAATAGGGAAACATTGGTCTCAAACAATACTTTAGATTCAATGTATCTGTACAGAACATTACAGATGTAGAGAACCTTCCGCCCAACAGCAGCAGAATATACATTATTTACAAGTGCTCATGGAACTTTATTTAGGTTGTTATTCTAGATATTAGATTTGATGAAATATCGCATATGTCTTTAGACTTCCAAATCAATTGTCTTAACGTGTGGAGATTATCTGTGTGGGCTTATTCTAATCAATTATCAGTTGAGTCGGTAAAATTAAGAAGAAAATTTTCATTAGCTGATGGCAGAGTAACTGAGATATTTAAAGAATGAAAGGAAATTGATATGAGACAGGTTTTCAATTGCTAAGATAGAGGGGTCACATCAACATGTGATGTTGAGATGAAGTATTTGAGAGTATCCTTTATAACATGAAAGAGGTCCCTGACTCACAATCAACAAGAAAGTCAGGACCTCAGTCCTACAGTTAGAAAAAATTGGATTCTGCCAAAAACTGAGTGAACTTATCAATGGTTTCACCCCCAGAGTCTCTAGAAAGAACTTGGATATCTCTATACCTTGATTGTAGCCTTGTGAGAACCTAAGCAGATAACCCAGTAAAGCCTAGCTGTCTGCACTGTGAATCTGTGAGCTAATAATTGTATTGTTTTAAGCTGTGAAGTCTGTGATCACTTGTTACACAGACATGGAAAACTAATGTAATTTGCTACCCAAGAAGGGCTATTCCCTCCCAGTTGAATTTTGGTTTATTTACTCTCTCATTCCATAGCTTTCCAGTATAAGCAAAACAGTTATGCTTGTTTTTCATTTTTCATTTTATTGCAGCAGCACTAGGGTCTACCACTACCAGCAACATTCCAACTGCTACTCAAATTTACACTCTTAAATATAAACAGACAGCTAAGAGTAAAGAGAGATACAAATAAAATTGATGGGATGAAAGAGTGTTCTTATAAGAAACTAAGTATAACAGTCCAAGGGAAAAAGAATTTCAAAGAACTTAAAAAGTGTTGGGGTGCCTGGGCGGCTCAGTGGGTTAAGCCTCTGCCTTCAGCTCAGGTCATGATCTCAGGGTCCCGGGATCGAGCCCCACATCAAGCTCTCTGCTCAGCAGGGAGCTTGCTTCCCCGTCTCTCTCTGCCTACTTGTGATCTCTCTCCCTCTGTCAAATAAATAATAAATAAAATCTTAAAAAAAAAAGAAGAGTAAAAACAACAAAAACAAAAGGACAAAGCAAAAACAAACAAAAAAGCTCTTTATTAGTAACTTTGGAATTATAATTATAAGAATATGTTGATTTTATTCATAATACATTTTAAAAGCTTTATATGGGGTGCCTGCATGGCTCAGTGGGTTGAAGCCTCTGCCTTTGGCTCAGGTCGTGAACCCAGGGTCCTGGGTTCGAGCTCCACATCAGGCTCTCTGCTCAGCAGGGAGCCTGCTCCCCCCCACCCCCGCCTGCCACTCTGCCTACTTGTGATCTCTGTCAAATGAATGAATAAAATCTTTTTTAAAAAGTTTTATATGTATGCATCCACTAATTTCTCATAAGAAACTTATCAGATAAGCAATGTTTTATCTATTTTATTGATATAGAAATTAAAGGCACAAGCACAAGTAAATAATTTGTGCAAATACAAGCATATAGGTAAAATCAGAAATAGAATTTTAGTTGAAAGTTTAAATCTAGAACCATAAAGAACAATATACTCAAAATAAGGAATATTTAGAAAAATACATACATGCATATGTATATGTGTGTATTAAGACAGAAATTTTAGAAGTTACAAAATATTGAAATGTTTAGAGTAGTATCTAGATATAACAACCACAAACAAATATAAGAGAAAAGATATGTAAACAAAAGGGCACCTGGGTGGCTTAGTTGAGCATCTGACTCTTGATTTCAGCTCAGGTCATGATCTCAAGGTCCTGGGTTTAAGCCCCTCCTCAGGCTCCACAGACTGAGTGTGGAGTTCACTTGAGATTTTCTCTCCTTCTGCTCCTCCCTCTGCTCTCTAAATAAATAGATAGATAGATAGATAGATAAACTCTTTTTTCCAAAAAAGATAGAAAACATTAGGGATATAAAGTGATCTAGATAATGAGTTCTATGAGATTGAAAATAAAGAAATCACCAAAGTGTAATTGAAGAAACCTTCCTAGATTTGAATGTTATAATAGCAGTTGTCCAATAAACACTGAAATGGATAAATTCTAGTCCAATGCCTAGACATACCTCAGTAAAATTTTAGAACACCAAGTAAAAAAAAAATCTTCAAAAATACTGAAATCTGACTATCATTGTTTGTCATGCTAAGAACATTTTCTTTCGAATGGTTCATGCCTTGCTATAGTGGACTAATGTTCCTTTAGCTATGTAGTGAAATATATATACATATGTGTGTGTATATATGCACACACATATATCTCTATGTGTGTGTGTGTGAGTGTGTGTGTGTGGTGTGTGTGTATACCATTATAATAATGTAAGTGAATTTCAGGGGTTTTTTTTTTAATCTTTTAGAATCAATTTTAGCGGGGCGCCTGGGTGGCTCAGTGGGTTAAGCCGCTGCCTTCGGCTCAGGTCATGATCTCAGGGTCCTGGGATCGAGTCCCACGTCGGGCTCTCTGCTCAGCAGGGAGCCTGCTTCCCGCTCTCTCTCTCTCTCTGCCAGTCTCTCTACCTACCTGTGATCTCTCTCTGTCAAATAAATAAATAAAATCTTTAAAAAAAAAAAAAGAATCAATTTTAGCTAAGAACCAGAAAACTGTTGATAGCTATAGAACAGAATATAACTATTTGTGGATATGAAAACTTATACAAAAAGAGAAGAGAATGACAGCATGAGGGAATAGAGGATAATATCTTTACTTTTTCTAAGACAAACATTATCCAAAACTTGTAACTAAATACATACTGCACAAAATTGTGATATAAATCATAAAGGCATGCAGCTGGAAACTACATAAATATCAAAATATGGAAGAGGTATATGAGATCAATAATGGAGATTTAAGTTAGGTGCATCCTTATCTTTCATAGCAGAAAGTGAATAGGTATATGTTAATCTGAAATATTAAGAAATAGATATTCAGGTTTATTGTTAAAATTACTGATGTAACAATCCTGCGGGTGGGTGAAGGCTAGAAGGAGAAGCCAAGGGTTTCTGATAATAAGTCCTTATGTATTCCTTTGATACAATAAATGTTATTTCTTACAGAAAAGTTTTTGAACAGCTTTCATCAAATCACATATCTCAACTCTTTTCAGGATTCAAGTGCACAATTACAATCATAGGTCATGTCTTCTTGATTAAACGTATATTAAGAATGTTGAGTAATAAGCTACTTGTTTTTTACTGTGAAAAATTCACTAGTAGTGTTCCCATCCTATTTTAAATTCTGTTAGAGCTGATACATCTAAAAATTAATACTTATTTCACAAAAAATATGCTTTTTAAGACCAGTAGAATGTAGTATGGCAAAATTACAATACGATTTTATGCCATATCCTTATAAATTCATTTAATCAGAATGACATATCTCAAATCTTCCACTTATTATTTTGATATTGTTATATAAGTATCCCAACTATTCGGTGTCTCAAGACTCACCTATAAAATAGAATAATAATGCCTTATCAACCTACCTAATAAAATTGATATTCAAACAAATTTATCATATCATTTGAAATATATATTTAAAAACTATTTTTGAGTATTTTACTCATCCATTTGAAAGTGTTATGTAAATGGCAAATGTCTGTATAATGTTAAGTAATTACTAATGCCATTTTCATCCAAATTTGAGGATATTGATTCAAGAATGGTTAGCATGCAAAAAGTAAGGTACAAAGAAATTTACTAGGTATCGATTAATAGCATTTCATCTAAAGTCCAATTAAACAAAATAAAATTATTTTATTTACGTATTTATTTATTTAAATGCTTATTTATTTTAGAGAGAGAGAGAGTGTGAGCAGAGGGGAGGGGCAAAAGAAGAGGGAGGGAGAGTCCCAAGTAGACCTCAAGCTAAGCCTGGAGGTTCGATGCAGGGCTCGAGCTCATGACCGTGAGGTCAGGATTGAAGCCAAAACCAAGAGTTGGTCACTTAAGTGACTGAGGAACACAGACACCTCTAAAATAGTTATTTTAATTGTGAAAATGTTGGGTATACAAAAATCCTCAATTCAGAAATCTGGAATACTGCTAGAAAATAATTTTCCATATAATTCAAATTACATGACAGAGTAAAGGCCATATTTTTTGAAGTGTTGTAAATGTGGCCTAGGGAAGATGTTTTAAATGTGTCTTAGAGATTTACATGGGCATGTCACACAATGTATTTTTTACTTCAGCAAAAGATGACCACTTTCTGTATGGTAAGGATACTATCAATGAGAAACAAACAACTAACAACTTAAGACTCATGATTAATGATGTTTGCCCTCAAAAACTGGAAAAACAGGATATTTATTCAACATCAACTTGCCCTTAATTATAATCATATTCTATGGCTAAATAACCATTCATGTTTAAAAGACTTGTTGACTTAGATTACCATGAGTTTCAGAAATGTACGGTTTCATTGACTCTAGCATCTTGGTACATACAAAGTAATCCAACTTCATGGTACTTGGAAGTGAACAAAAATATAGTATGTGAGAAGTGCTGAATATGTTCTAAGTATTTTCATATCTAAAACTGCAATTTATTGTTACAAGAACATCTCGAAGTAAATAGGATTACAATTGAGCAGGTAGGAGATTGAATCAACTATCACTGTAATTGGTATTGACACCAACCAGGCTGACTGTTTTCCAAAATGTGGAAGCTGTGACAATAATAAAAACAACATCTACACCTGAGTGTTTTACATACATCATCTCATTTTATCCTAATTCAACAATCAGTCATGTTGTAGCTCGTCAGCCCGTCTTAACACTCCGATCCACATTGTATAAAGGAGAAATAAGGTCAAAATAAACCCAGCGGTTACTCTAAATCCAAATAAGTCCCTTGTGAATTTTTGTTTCCTGAATTATCACATACTTACGAATAGATTATTTTTTTCAAAATATAAAGAAGAGGCTAGTTAAAATTCCGTTTCCACTGCAGCGTGCTGTCAGATGTTCTCACTCTGACAAAGATAGCACCCTGCATTAGCTCCAAGTAACGTACAGATTACTTAAGAATTTTGTATGAAAAAGTTACCATATTCTAGGAGAAAAGTAACATTTATGAAAAAAAAAAGTCAGTAGACATGAACCATCCCAAAACCAATTAGTGTTTTGTGACTTTTGATATATCGGCTTCTTTTAGAACAGATTTCATCCATTTCAAGTCATTTGTTCAGCCTTGAAAATGTAAGCATTTTGTGCCATTGTTTTCTAAAGGGCAGATCATGCCTTCTCTATTTGGTATACTATTTTCAAAATGTCACAAAATGGCAAAGAGTAAAGAATACTAGCGACCCAGAGAAACAGGTTTTGCATATTTAATTGCAAAAGAATGAGCAGATATTCTCAAGTCTTTCAAGTAATTTTTACTTAAAATATGCATGAATACCTCATTTATGTATATATCAAAAAAAATAATCATCTCTTGCAGATATCATGCTTAAATATATTTATGATTGAAATCATTTAGAAAAATTATTCTAAAGGAGCACATGGATAGGATTATCATTGTTTTCAGATCTTTGCTTCTATACCTTCCCATCCCGTGTCTGTTAGAAGAGATGATGATAACTGACAGAATTGGGGGAAAACATTTTACAACTTTCTGTCCTCTTATCTAAAAATACCATTTCTTTCTATGATTCCAATTATTTTCACTCTGTCCAATAGTTATGTCATCCTCCTGATAATACCCAAATTTTAAGGCCCTCTATATATTAAAACACTGTGTACATTGTTCAATTACCACCACTTGTGTAACCCAAGTCAAACTTGGCTTAAAATGAGCTCTTTGTCTGTTCTGGCTGGATTCTGTTCTTTTCTGCAATTCACTATACCACCTATAGCATGATCAATTAGTTACTTTCAAGCTGAAGCTTTTGGATATACCATGGATTCTTTTGTTTCCTTCACTTCCTTATATATCAGTTTAAATTCTGCTGAGGTCATCTCAAATTGAACTTTTTTTTTTTTTTTTTTTGTAACCCCTCTGTCACTGTCTAAATGCACCTTTCATTGCCCCCTGAGTAGGATTACGTACATATTGTTAGCAATATAAAATTTCTTTCTACAATCTTGAATGGCCCTATTATTTAGCCCTGCTCACCTTAACCCTTTCTCCCCAGCCACATCCATCATGGATATATTTTCTGCAAATAGACTACACCACAAAAGTAATTTCATATGTTCTTTAACTTAATTTTGTTCCTAGATTGCACAAATACCATAGCATGACTTAAGATGTTCATCACCATCTGGTCCCAACCATGCTCTCAGGATTCATTTTCTATTTTTCCCACATACCTCATGAAAACTACACCATAAGCATAATAAGCTCATCTTCTGCCATTAGTTATACAATTTATTTTATTATTGTCCTTTCTACCCATGTTTTCCTTTGCCTGAAATTGCCATTCTACATTCTTCACCCAACAAACTTCTCCTTTTAAGTTCTCTGTTTTAACTTTCTATTGGCTTTCCTTAATACTTTGCAATCAAAATTTACAGAAAATTTGTATACTAAAACTTTTTTTTTTCCCTGAACCATTTGAACCAGTAATGTATCATCCAGAGTACAACCAGAGAAACAGAAACAGTATAGGATAAAGATATTGAGAAAGACACTATAAGGAATTTGCTTTGTGATATTGTTGGTTGTCTAAAGTTGTTTGAAATCCACAGGCAGGTAAGCAGGAAGAAGGGTTATGGGCAGGCTAAAATTCCATGGGCAGGTTTTAAGCTTTAGTTTGACTACAGATAGTCAAAAAGGGATTATCCCCCTAGATTAGAATCAACTAATTACAGACTTCAAGTTGCAAAAATTTTTATCAGTACTTCAAACTGGTATTTGATTGAATGATTGGGAAAAGGCATGTGTTGACTGCAAAGTGATTGCAGCCCTCCCTTCTATCTTATCGGTTTGACTTAAACAAATTGACACAAAGAAACTTTCCAACGTCAAGATTTAGAAGCTAACATTGCTACATTACTACCTTCTGATTCTCAGATCCTACTCCTGTTAATTTTCTTAATAATAACTTACATAGCCACTTTGAAAGACAGTTTGATAGTTTCATACAAGACTTAAAAACACTCTTATCATATGATCCAGCAATTACATTCCTTGATATTTACCCAAAGGAGTTGAAAACCTATATTCACACAAAACCTTGCAAACATTTGTTTATAGCATTTTTATTCATAATTGCCCAAACTTGGAAGCAACCAAGATATCCTTCAGTTGCTTAATAGATAAATAAACTGTGGTTCATACAAATAATGGAATATTATTTCCAGCTAAAAAGTAATGGGCAACTAAGCCATGAAAAGACATGAACAAATATTAAATATATATTGTTAAGTGAAAGAAACCGATCTGAAGAGACTACATACTGGATAATTCCAACTGTATGACATTCTGGCAAAAAGTAAAAGTTTGGCAGTTGTTGTCAGGGATTGGAAATAATGAATAATGGAGCTCAGTAGAGTTTTAGGATAGTGAAAATATTCTGTATGATACCATGATGGTGGATACATTCCATTATATTTTTCCAGATCCATAGAATGTACAACACAACAAACCCTAAGGTAAACTATAGATTTTGAGTAATTATGATGTGACAATGTAGATCCATCATGCGTAATACATGTTCCACTTTCTTGGAGAATGGTGATAATGAGAGTCTATGCATGTGCGGAGGCAGGAAATTTAAGGGAAATCTCTATATCTACCTTTCAATTTTCTATGAACCTAAAACTACTCTAAAGGATAAAGAATATGTTAGGGTGCCTGGGAGGGGCACTCTATTAAGCCTATGCTTTTGGCTCAGGTTAGGGTCCTGGGATCAAGCCCCATGAGGGGCCACCTCCTTAGCTCTGAGTCTACTTCCCCCTCTCCCTCTGTCCCTCCTCTGGCTTGTTCTCTCCCAAATGAATAATATTTTTAAAAAATAATGTTTTTATTAAAAAATATGAATCTGTATCAGTGATTTTAAGTCTAAGGACAAAGGGTCCATTCTACTTTTCTTCTTCATAGTCCCAGTGAGAAATATGACCCTATGATTTTTTAATAAATTTGTTCATTTGACCAATCCCATGGATGAAATCAATATACTTCTATCTCCACTCTCCTTCCTGAGCAGATTATTTTATCACTATTTATACTCTGACCTCCTACTCACTCTGCTCAGTTGCCAGTACCTCACACCAGGACTTCCATGAAAATCTCATCCTCCTGGGGATTTAACTACTCACTCAAAGTTGTTATTCTGTTGGTATAGATGTTCTTCTCATCTTACCTAAGGCTAACATCTTGGAGAGGACCTTACTTAAATTGATGCGGCACCAGTGCTCTCCTCATTCTGCTTAGACTTAGATCCTGAGCCACCCCCACTGATGTATACCCCCTCTCATTGCTTTGGCTCTAACCCCCTACAACCATGTTGCTCTCCCTCCATGTGGATACCTTCCTGAAATTACTCAGGCTGTGACACACCGCACTGGAGAGCTTTCATGCATGGATGCCTGGCTCACATTTGGGCTTGCCTCCCAATGCTGAACTAATATCTGGGTAGAAGTTCTTAGTCTCTCTTCTGCTTTGATTTCCCATGATAGGTCTCTCACTTGAGATGATTTAGCTGTGCTACTCAAGCTCACACGCCCCACGTGAGAAGCCTCTCTCCATGGAAACTCTTTCTACTGGAGCTCCCTCACCACATTCAAAATCACCCCCCTTATCCCACTTGCATCTGACTCACCATACCAACCATGGAGATACTATGTCCACCCCACTGGGCAAACCCAGAGGTAGCAGGTCTCCTGAGGGCTTCCTCACTGAGGCCTCCTGTTCTGGCTGTTTTTGCAGTTGTCTTTTGATAGTGCCCCTGGCTGGTCCCACAGCCCAGCTACTGGGCCAATTCAGAAACCTCTTCCCTCTGGGCCTGTTCCTTGGCACGTCCTTGGAATGGGGGACATCCCAAGGCTTCCTAATCACATGGGCCTCTCAGAGCTGAAGCCGCGAGTTCCAGGGTCAGGCCATCCAGGTGGACCAGGAGCTCCATGGCTCAGTGGGAAACCTTCTGAGCAGCTTCTGATGCCATGCAAATGAAACTCTGCTCTGTGCCACAACAGCTTCCTTAGACCCAGAAAACGATCTGTGACTTGCTCTGACCTAATAGCTTTAAGACTGAATTATTCATTCATAGAAGAGAAGAGAATGGGAAGAGGAAGAGTCTCAACTTTACAGCAAATTCTTTTCCCATGAAATATATATTTATGCTGGATTCTCTTGAGATTATAATATTCACTTATAAGAAATCAATATACATATTCAAATGATATTATACTAATCCAGTAAGGTAGGTATTCCACTCAACCTGTATATGCCTACTGTCATATATTTTAATTGTATATGTTATAAATTTTATAATATTTTATCATTGTCTTGCTTTAAACAACCAACAACCCTTTACATAAAATAAAGATGAATAGATATATTTTAAAATGAACTTTTATTTAGACCTACATAATTACTCTTTCTGATATTCATTCTGTCTTATATCATGTGATGTATTCCCTTAAACTAGAGGGTTTCTTCTAGGTTTTTTTTTTTTCCTCATAATGTGGTTATGATGGCAACAAATCATTTAAGATTTTCATCTGAAAACCTATTTATTTAACATTTGTTGTTTAAAAATAATTTTTTTTAAGATTTTATTTATTTATTTGAGGGAGAATGAGTGAGAGAGAGCATGAGAAAGGAGGAGGTCAGAGGGAGAAGCAGACTCCCCAAGGAGCTGGGAGCCCGATGTGGGACTCGATCCTGGAAGTCCAGGATCATGACCTGAGCCGAAGGCAGTTGCTCAACCAACTGAGCCACACAGGCGCCCCTAAAAATAATTTTCTTGGAGGAGATTATGCTGAGTGAAATAAGTCAAGAAGAGAAAGTCAATTATCAACTGGTTTCACTTATTTGTGGAACATAAGGAATACCATGGAGGACATTAAGAGAAGGAAGGGAAAAGTGAAGGTGGGGAAATTGGAGGGGGAGGTGAATCATGAGAGACTGTGGACTCTGAGAAACAAACTGAGGGTTTTAGAGGGGAGGGGAGTGGAGTGATGGGTGAGAGTGGCAGTAGGTTTTAAGGAGGGCATATATTGCATGGAGCACTGTATGTTATATGTAGACAATGAAACTTGGAACACTACATCAAAAACTAATGATGTACTGTATGGTGACTAACATAACACAATAAATTTTTTTAATAAAAAAATAATAAGGGGCGCCTGGGTGGCTCAGTGGGTTAAGCCGCTGCCTTCGGCTCAGGTCATGATCTCGGGGTCCTGGGATCGAGTCCCGCATCGGGCTCTCTGCTCAGCAGGGAGTCTGCTTCTCTCTCTCTCTCTCTCTCTCTCTGTCTACTTGTGATCTCTCTGTCCAATAAATAAATAAATAAATCTTTAAAAAAAATAAAATAAAATAAAATAATAAAAGTATTTTTCTTGGCTAAATGATTTTGGGTTCACATCTTCTTTTTTCCTTCTCATCCATTGTTTTGTATTTGTTCCTAAACTTATTTATCTTATTTTTATTGACTCTAAGTGGATTTTAGAACACATGATCTCTTTCCATTTTCTCTTTTACTCAGATAATTCCCATAAAAAATTACTTTTTGAAAGAATTAACTCTATGCTTGGGATTGCTCTAGATTACAACCCGACATGCCAGCCCAGATTTGGTTAAAATATGGCCATTATTTCAAATGTTTTATTGGGCTGCTTTGTTCTTTTATCTGTTTTGATCTTAACCTCAGCAACTGGAGTGCATGTAAAAGTGTTTCATGCTCCTATTCACCTAGGAAGGACATTTCCTATTCAGAATTTAGTTCTTTTGGGGTGTCTGGGTGGCTCAGTGAAGCCTCTGCCTTTAGCTCACGTCAAGATCCTGGGATCAAGCCCAGCATCAGGCTCTTTGCTCAGCAGGAAGCCTGCTTCCCCTTCCCTCCCTGCCTGCCTTTCTGCCTACTTGTGATCTCTCTCTTTCTCTGTGTCAAATAAATAAAATCTTAAAAAAAAAAAAAAAGAATTTAGTTCTTTTAATTTCTTTGTGCCCACAGATTATTATTATGGACTTAAAGAAAAATACGATTTCTTTTTTTTTTTAATATTGTGATAGCTTATTTTTTCAATAGGTGTGAAGATTATTCATGGCCTTCTATAACCTTACCATAAGTGGAATGTCTCAAGTCTCACTTTAAAAGGTATTTCTGGGTTGGGATTCCCTGATGCTGTGCACATAGGCTGAATGATAGAATAGATTACTATTCTCTTTGTTAAAAGAATTTGCAGGGCACCTGCTTGGCTCAGTCAGTTAAGTGGCCAGCTCTTGATTTTGACTCAGGTCATGGTCTCAAAGTCCTAAAATCAAGCCCACATCAGCCTCTGTACTCAGTGGGGAGTCTGCATTAAATTCTCTCTCTCCCTCTCCCATTATCCCTGCTCTCTCTTTCTCTAAAATAAAGAAATAAATCTCGTTTTAAAAAAGTGCTATTAATTCCCACATTGTTATATATATTGTATGATATCTAACATACTGTAGTATCTATTCATCAGTTTTTTAAATACCTTACTATATATCTTTCTATCTTTCTGTATCTGTTTGTCATATGTAAGAGGTTATGTCTAATTTTTATAGTTCAAGTCTCTACTACATAGTAAGAATTATGAAATAATTATTGAATAAGCAGATGAATGCATGAATGAATAAAGAAGGAGTTCTCAGTGAAGCAGTATAAATGTCTTAGACATACATTTCCACATGGTGCATTTAAAAGAAATTATACAAAAGGTTTTATTTTTTATTAAAATCTAAAACTCAGGGGTGCTTGCATGGCTCAGATGGTTAAGCCTCTGCTCTTGGCTCAGGTCATGATCCCAGGGTCCTGGCATCGACCCTGCATCGGGCTCCCTGCTCAGCAGGAAACCTGCTTCTCCCTCTCTCTCTGCTGCTCCTCTTGGTTGTGTTCTCTTTCTCTCTCTGTAAAATAAATAAATAAAATCTTTAAAAGAATCTAAAAGTCATTTTATATAATTATGGAAAAGCTAGGATAGGAAAAAAGCATTATCAAATAGAAAAATTGAGTATTATTGTCTTTAGACCTCATTCTTGCCTCCTCAGGGTGCCACCTGTTGTGATCTTACTTCAGCTTACTAACTTTTACTCACAGATTTTGGGTGAAATCAGTAGGAAGTGAACAGTTTTCTGGGGTTGTTTTGTTTTGTTTTGTTGAGAAAAAAGTTTACCCAGTTTTAAGGGTTTTTTTTGTTGTTGTTTGTTTGTTTTGGTTTGGGTTTTTTTAGAATTATTTATTTAGGGATGCCTGGATGGCTCAGTTGGTTAAGCAGCTACCTTCGGTTCAGGTCATTATCCCAGCATCCTGGGATCGAGTCCCACATCGGGCTCCTTGCTCGGCAGGGAGCCTACTTCTCCCTCTGATTCTGCCTGCCTCTCTGTCTGCCTGTGCTCGATCTCTCTCTCTCTCTCTCTCTCTCTGACAAATTAAAAAAAAAAAAAAAAGAATTATTTATTTATTTACTTGACAGACAGAAATCAAAAAGTAGGCAGAGAGGGGGCAGGAAGCAGGCTCCCTATTGAGCAGAGGGCCTGATGCTGGGCTTGATCCCAGGACCCTTAGATCATGACCTAAGCCAAAGGCAGAGGCTTAACAGACTGAACCACCCAGGTGCTCCTTAAAGTCTTCTTTTTTTTTTTTTTTTTTTTTTTCCTGGTGTCCAATTTCTTCATCTGACTTGATTTTATAATGATTGACATGCTTGCTGTGCTTGGTCTCTACTTCTTGAATACATGAGTTCAGACTAAAGAGTAAATGGCAATAGGTTACCACAACTCAGGGGCCACGGTGATGAGTTGCTTAAGAAAAGAACCAGTGTATTCTAAGGTACCAATAATGTTACATTGTTAATTCTTATGTGGTTCTGCAAATAGGAAGGACAAAAACATAACTATAATAATAAATATTATAAAAAATATTGCAAGAAGAGAATGCCAATGGTATGACTTTCCAATTTTGATAAAACTGCTGTTGATAATTAATCTTGGTCTCATGTCAGCAATTCTGACCCCCTAGCATCTAGTCACCGATTTGCTTATTCCATGTCATTTCTGGTTAGTTTTGAACACGTAACTCTTTCTGTATATAGGTGTTCTGCATTTTTCACATCTATTATTTTCTGCCATATATTGGTAAATAAACATCAAGATTAGAGTACCTTAAAGAATGGAAAAATCAGGTGAAAAGTGCAAGTCTAGTGAGGGCAGAGGTCAAGTCCACCTGAGAGAGGTGAGAGATGATGGGAAGACAATAGGGTGATACATAGGGAATGAGGCATAGGGGTCAGGAACGGTGAGCAGTACTAAACAGACCCCACTAAACTGACCATTGATTGTCAGGCTGCAACCTTGCTAGTTTCAGCCCCATCTAGGTGGGGACATTTCAAATATAACCACACAATATGTTTGAGGCCTACAGGGGATTTCTGCCTCTGATTTAGACCAGCATAGGTGCTGCCTGATGTTGAACTGTATTTCTAACCTGTAATTTCATTCTGACAGAATACCTGGGCACTGCTAAAGATTGAGTATGGTTTGTAGCTTTCATTTGCTGTACTGCTTCCATGTGCAAAGGCTTGGCTTAAAACCGTATTTTAAAACTTGTAGGGCATTTCTTTATCACCGTTTCAAGGTGGGTTAAAGAATAGGCCACTAGGTGAGCAATACGATTTAAAAGGTTCTATTAGAGAGAAACATTAGTTCTATTAAGTCTACAAGGGAGAAAGCTATGGGTATCATGGCAACTCTTCCCTTATACATGCAAAGTTACTAAAAGGGTCGTAGCATCTTAATCAGCTATTTTCCAGTTCCATCAGTGGGCTGAGATGTGGAATGGCTATTACAACAGAGAATGGATGGAAATTAACTATGGAAGAAAAGTACTCTAGCAGCAAGTATCTTTCTAAACAGAATGAACTAATACATTTCCTTCCTTAAGAAAAAATCTAACATCACAGAAGTGCTGTAAGGTCCTTTCTCTGAGAGTTTGATTAGGTAATCATAGGAGATCCTTTTAAATTCCTTAAGTGCAATTCTCACCCTTGTGAAAGTGGCAACTAATGAACTGAAAGCAAAAAGGAAAAATAGCCTCATGCAACTAGAAAGGAATACTGCCAGGGCTACATATATCTTAAGGTCCAAATGAGGATATGTCCAAATGATAAATAATAACATTTTAAATGGAATATTTGGACATTATAAGACAGTTTTACTTTGTATTTTTGTCTTTTGAAATCATTCAAATTTTATATAACATATAATATTTTTTCAAGTGTTATATTTCACATTTGAACATCTATCATCAAAAAATACTAAAATCAATATTTGACTTTACCAAGATCTCTACAGATTTAAGTACATAGAATTTACTAGGAAAACATACTAATATATATTAACTATTTTTTTCTAACAATACATAATTATCTATGTGAAATCAAAATAGCAACAAAAGTATGATTACTTTCAAAAGAATAGAGAATACAAAAAATAATGTGAACATTTTTTTAAAAAATGAAATGCTATAAAAGGATATATATAATGTAGTTAGACAAAATTAAAGTTTTACTGCAATTAGTAAAATCTGGAAAAGCTTGCTCTACTTAATGTTATTCTTTCTGCTCTGTAACAATAACTCAGGCTTATCAAAATAGGTCAGTAATTGTTTTCAACTTCACCATTATTAACCACATGATGTTTGGACATTTATGTACTCATTTTCCTTTTGTGGAATAAAAGTCACATTCTAGTTATGATATTCCAAACTAATAAAAACCAAGGTATATCAATCAAATGAATAAGGACTTCACAGTGAAATCATATTGAATGTGATAGAGGGAATTTAATATTTAAACATTTTGCTATTTGTTATATTCATATGTGGTTAGTGGGAAAAAATCCTATATAAATTTTAATCAATATATTTGCAAGTCTCTTATTATACAGATAGCAAGGAAAGTGGAAACACTTGTGGTCTAGACTCCACTAAAGACCATGATACTTGATTCCTGGTATAAAACTTATATCAGAAGCAGACCAATTAATGTGCTGAACCTTAATTTGGGATCCTAAGTGAGTAAGATAAAATACTTCTTACCAAGGACTGTTTGTAGAAACACATGGAACAATAGTATGAAATCTTCATAAAATAGTAAAACCATCAATGAATATATAATGTCACTTTTAAGTGCCTGTTCTCTAGATATTTCTCATTTATTACAATAAATATTAGATCAAAAAAACATTTTAAAATTTAAAGTTAAAATATATTGTGAAAAATTTGTGATATGGAAGAGTTATAAAGGCAAGAGTAATGAAAACATTAGTATGGTGTATCAGTTGACCATTAGACAAAAAAATTCAAAAATGTACATTTTATACTATTAATTTAAAAATGAATTTTAGGGGTGCCTGGGTGACTCAGTGGGTTAAAGCCTCTGCCTTTGGCTCAGGTCATGATCCCAGGGTCCTGGGATCCAGACCTGCATGGGGCTTTATGCTCAGTGGGGAGCCTGCTTCCTCCTCTTTCTCTGCCTGCCTCTCTGCCTACTTGTAAACTTTGTCTGTCAAATAAATTTTTAGGAGGAGGAGTCAAGATGGCGGGGAAGTAGCAGGCTGAGACTACTTCAGCTAGCCGGAGATCAGCTAGATAGCTTATCTAAAGATTGCAAACACCTGAAAATCCATCAGCAGATCGAAGAGAAGAAGAACAGCAATTCTGGAAACAGAAAAACAACCACTTTCTGAAAGGTAGGACCGGCGGAGAAGTGAATCCAAAGCGACGGGAAGATAGACCCCGGGGGGAGGGGCCGGCTCCCGGCAAGCGGCGGAGCAACAGTGCACAAAATCAGGACTTTTAAAAGTCTGTTCCGCTGAGGGACATCGCTCCAGAGGCTAAACCGGGGCAAAGCCCACACGGGGTCAGCGTGGCCTCAGGTCCCGCAGGGTCACAGAAGGATCGGGGGTGTCTGAGTGTCGCAGACCTTGCGGGTATTGGAACGGGAAAGCCGGCTACAGAGACAGAGCCGACAGTAAGCTCACAGCTCGGTGTTACCTTGAACCGGTCGCAGGCTCGGAGAGCTTGGAGCGCGGCTGGAGGTCAGGCAGACGGGAGTAACTGGGCACTGTTCTCTGAGGGCCTACTGAGGAGTGGGGCCCTGGGCTCTCGGCTCCTCCGGGCCGGAGACCAGGAGGCCGCCATTTGTATTCCCGTCCTCCGGAAATCTACGGAAAGCACTCAGGGAACAAAAGCTCCTGAAAGCAAACCCGAGCTGATTACTCACCCCCGCCCCTGGTAAAGGTGGTGCAATTCCGCCTGGGGCAAAGACACTTGAGAATCACTACACCAGGCCCCTCCCCCAGAAGATCAACAAGAAATCCAGCCGAGACCAAGTTCACCTACCAAGGAGTGTGGTTTCAATACCAAGGAGAGCAGCAGAATTCCAGAGGAGGAGAAAGCAAAGCACGGAACTCATGGCTTTTTCCCTGTGATTTTTTTTAGTCTTGCAGTTAATTTAATTTTTTTTTTTTCATTTTTTGGTTTTTTTTTTCGCCTTCTGGTAAAATTTTTTTTTAACTTTTACCTTTTTCTTTTTTAACGTTTTTTAACTAGTTTATCTAATATATATATTTTTTTCTTTTTTATATTTTTCTTGTTTTCTTTTTTTTTAATTCTTTTCTTTTCTTTTTTTTTTTCTTTTTTCTTTTTTCTTTTTTTCTTTCTTCCTTTTGAACCTCTTTTTATCCCCTTTCTCTCCCCTCACAATTTGGGATCTCTTCTAATTTGGTTAAAGCATATTTTCGTGGGGTTGTTGCCACCCTTTTAGTATTTTACTTGCTCCTTCATATACTCTTATCTGGACAAAATGACAAGACAGAAAAATTCAACACAAAAAAAAGAACAAGAGGCAGTACCGAAGGCTAGGGACCTAATCAATACAGACATTGGTAATATGTCAGATCTAAAGTTCAGAATGACAATTCTCAAGGTTCTAGCCGGGCTCGAAAAAGGCATGGAAGATATTAGAGAAACCCTCTCGAGAGATATAAAAGCCCTTTCTGGAGAAATAAGAGAACTAAAATCTAACCAAGTTGAAATCAAAAAAGCTATTAATGAGGTGCAATCAAAAATGGAGGCTCTCACTGCTAGGATAAATGAGGCAGAAGAAAAAATTAGTGATATAGAAGACCAAAT
This sequence comes from Mustela erminea, assembly GCF_009829155.1. NCBI lineage: Eukaryota > Metazoa > Chordata > Mammalia > Carnivora > Mustelidae > Mustela > Mustela erminea. Next base: position 198,524,626 of record NC_045614.1, on the reverse strand, counting down.
GACAGAGAATAAAGAAGCTGAGCAAAGAGGGACAAACAGCTACTGGACCACGAGGGGAGAATTTGAGAGATAAGTGACAACATAATACGAAACAACATTAGAATAATTGGGATTCCAGAAGAAAAAGAAAGAGAGAGGGGAGCAGAAGGTATACTGAGAGAATTATTGGGGAGAATTTCCCCAATATGGCAAAGGGAACGAGCATCAAAATTCAGGAGGTTCAGAGAACGCCCCTCAAAATCAATAAGAATAGGCCCACACCCCGTCACCTAATAGTAAAATTTACAAGTCTCAGTGACAAAGAGAAAATCCTGAAAACAGCCCAGGAAAAGAAGTCTGTAACATACAATGGTAAAAATATTAGATTGGCAGCTGACTTATCCACAGAGACCTGGCAGGCCAGAAAGAGCTGCCATGATATTTTCAGAGCACTAAACGAGAAAAACATGCAGCCAAGAATACTATATCCAGCTAGGCTATCATTGAAAATAGAAGGAGAGATTAAAAGCTTCCAGGACAAACAAAAACTGAAAGAATTTGCAAACACCAAACCAGCTCTACAGGAAATATTGAAAGGGGTCCTCTAAGCAAAGAGAGAGCCTACAAGTGGTAGATCAGAAAGGAACAGAGACCATATACAGTAACAGTCACCTTACAGGCAATACAATGGCACTAAATTCATATCTCTCAATAGTTACCCTGAATGTTAATGGCCTAAATGCCCCTGTCAAAAGACACAGGCTAACAGAATGGATAAAAAAACAAAACCCATCTATATGTTGCCTCCAAGAAACTCATTTTAAGCCCGAAGACACCTCCAGATTTAAAGTGAGGGGGTGGAAAAGAATTTACCATGCTAATGGACATCAGAAGAAAGCAGGAGTGGCAATCCTTATATCAGATCAATTAGATTTTAAGCAAAAGACTATAATAAGAGATGAGGAAGGACACTATATCATACTCAAAGGGTCTGTCAAACAAGAAGATCTAACAATATTAAATATCTATGCCCCCAACGTGGGAGCAGCCAACTATATAAACCAATTAATAACAAAATCAAAGAAACACATCGACAATAATACAATAACAGGGGACTTTAACACTCCCCTCACTGAAATGGACAGACCATCCAAGCAAAAGATCAACAAGGAAATAAAGGCCTTAAATCACACAGTGGACCAGATGGACATCACAGAATATTCAGAACATTTCATCCCAAAGTAACAGAATAAACATTCTTCTCTAGTGCACATGGAACATTCTCCAGAATAGATCACATCCTCGGTCCTAAATCAGGACTCAACCGGTATCAAAAGATTGGGATCATTCCCTGCATATTTTCAGACCACAATGTTCTAAAGCTTGAACTCAGCCACAAAAGGAAGTTTGGAAAGAACCCAAATACATGGAGACTAAACAGCATCTTTCTAAAGAATGAATGGGTCAACCGGGAAATTAAAGAAGAATTGAAAAAAATCATGGAAACAAATGATAATGAAAATACAACGGTTCAAAATCTGTGGGACACAACAAAGGCAGTCCTGAGAGGAAAATGTATAGCGGTACAAGCCTTTCTCAAGAAACAAGAAAGGTCTCAGGTACACAACCTAACCCTACATCTAAAGGAGCTGGAGAAAGAACAAGAAAGAAACCCTAAGCCCAGCAGGAGAAGAGAAATCATAAAGATCAGAGCAGAAATCAATGAAATAGAAACCAAAAAACAATAGACAAATCAATGAAACTAGGAGCTGGTTCTTTGAAAAAATTAATAAAATTGATAAACCCCTGGCCCGACTTATCAAAAAGAAAAGAGAAAGGACCCAAATAAATAAAATCATGAATGAAAGAGGAGAGATCACAACTAACACCAAAGAAATACAAACTATTATAAGAACATACTATGAGCAACTCTACGCCAATAAATTTGACAATCTGGAAGAAATGGATGCATTCCTAGAAACATATAAACTACCACAACTGAACCAGGAAGAAATAGAAAGCCTGAACAGACCCATAACCAGTAAGGAGATTGAAACAGTCATTAAAAATCTCCAAACAAACAAAAGCCCAGGGCCAGATGGCTTCCCGGGGGAATTCTACCAAACATTTAAAGAAGAACTAGTTCCTATTCTCCTGAAACTGTTCCAAAAAATAGAAATGGAAGGAAAACTTCCAAACTCATTTTATGAGGCCAGCATCACCTTGATCCCAAAACAAGACAAGGATCCCATCAAAAAAGAGAGCTATAGACCAATATCCTTGATGAACACAGATGCGAAAATACTCAACAAAATACTAGCCAATAGGATTCAACAGTACATTAAAAGGATTATTCACCACGACCAAGTGGGATTTATTCCAGGGCTGCAAGGTTGGTTCAACATCCGCAAATCAGTCAATGTGATACAACACATCAATAAAAGAAAGAACAAGAACCATATGATACTCTCAATAGATGCTGAAAAAGCATTTGACAAAGTACAGCATCCCTTCCTGATCAAAACTCTTTAAAGTGTAGGGATAGAGGGCACATACCTCAATATCATCAAAGCCATCTATGAAAAACCCACCGCAAATATCATTCTCAATGGAGAAAAACTGAAAGCTTTTCCGCTAAGGTCAGGAACACGGCAGGGATGTCCATTATCACCACTGCTATTCAACATAGTACTAGAGGTCCTAGCCTCAGCAATCAGACAACAAAAGGAAATTAAAGGCATCCAAATCAGCAAAGAAGAAGTCAAATTATCACTCTTCGCAGATGATATGATACTATATGTGGAAAACCCAAAAGACTCGACTCCAAAACTGCTAGAACTTATACAGGAATTCAGTAAAGTGTCAGGATATAAAATCAATGCACAGAAATCAGTTGCATTTCTCTACACCAACAGCAAGACAGAAGAAAGAGAAATTAAGGAGTCCATCCCATTTACAATTGCACCCAAAACCATAAGATACCTAGGAATAAACCAAACCAAAGAGGCACAGAATCTATACTCAGAAAACTATAAAGTACTCATGAAAGAAATTGAGGAAGACACAAAGAAAAGGAAAAATGTTCCATGCTCCTGGATTGGAAGAATAAATATTGTGAAAATGTCTATGCTACCTAAAGCAATCTACACATTTAATGCAATTCCTATCAAAGTACCATCCATCTTTTTCAAAGAAATGGAACAAATAATTCTAAAATTTATATGGAACCAGAAAAGACCTCGAATAGCCAAAGGGATATTGAAAAAGAAAGCCAACGTTGGTGGCATCACAATTCCGGACTTCAAGCTCTATTACAAAGCTGTCATCATCAAGACAGCATGGTACTGGCACAAAAACAGACACATAGATCAATGGAACAGAATAGAGAGCCCAGAAATAGACCCTCAACTCTACAGTCAACTAATCTTCGACAAAGCAGGAAAGAATGTCCAATGGAAAAAAGACAGCCTCTTCAATAAATGGTGCTGGGAAAATTGGACAGCCACATGCAGAAAAATGAAATTGGACCATTTCCTTACACCACACACAAAAATAGACTCAAAATGGATGAAGGACCTCAATGTGCGAAAGGAATCCTTCAAAATCCTTGAGAAGAACACAGGCAGCAACCTCTTCGACCTCAGCCGCAGCAACATCTTCCTAGGAACAACGCCAAAGGCAAGGGAAGCAAGGGCAAAAATGAACTATTGGGATTTCATCAAGATCAAAAGCTTTTGCACAGCAAAGGAAACAGTTAACAAAATCAAAAGACAACTGACAGAATGGGAGAAGATATTTGCAAACGACATATCAGATAAAGGACTAGTGTCCAGAATCTATAAAGAACTTAGCAAACTCAACACCCAAAGAATAAATAATCCAATCAAGAAATGGGCAGAGGACATGAACAGACATTTCTGCAAAGAAGAGATCCAGATGGCCAACAGACACATGAAAAAGTGCTCCATATCACTGGGCATCAGGGAAATACAAATCAAAACCACAATGAGATATGACCTCACACCAGTCAGAATGGCTAAAATCAACAAGTCAGGAAATGACAGATGCTGGCGAGGATGCGGAGAAAGGGGAACCCTCCTACACCCTTGGTGGGAATGCAAGCTGGTGCAGTCACTCTGGAGAACAGCATGGAGGTTCCTCAAAATGTTGAAAATAGAACTGCCCTATGACCCAGCAATTGCACTATTGGGTATTTACCCTAAAGATACAAACGTAGTGATCCAAAGGGGCACGTGCACCCGAATGTTTATAGCAGCAATGTCCACAATAACCAAACTATGGAAAGAACCTAGATGTCCATCAACAGATGAATGGATCAAGAAGATGTGGTATATATACACAATGGAATACTATGCAGCCATCAAAAGAAATGAAATCTTGCCATTTGCGACAACATGGATGGAACTAGAGCGTATCATGCTTAGCGAAATAAGTCAAGCAGAGAAAGATGACTATCATATGATCTCCCTGATATGAGGAAGTGGTGATGCAACATGGGGGCTTAAGTGGGTAGGAGAAGAATAAATGAAACAAGATGGGATTGGGAGGGAGACAAACCAACCATAAGTGACTCTTAATCTCACAAAACAAACTGAGGGTTGCTGGGGGGAGGGGTTTGGGAGAAGGGGGTGGGATTATGGACATTGGGGAGGGTATGTGGTTTGGTGAGTGCTGTGAAGTGTGTAAACCTGGTGATTCACAGACCTGTACCCCTGGGGATAAAAATATATGTTTAAATGGTTGTATCATTAAAAAAAAAAAAGAAAAAAAAAAGAAAACCAAATAAACTATTAAGACTTCATCAAAAAAAAATAAATTTTTAAAAAAATCTTTAAAAAATAAATAAAAATAAAAATGATTTTTTTAAAGATTTCATTTATTTATTTGACAGACAGAGATCACAAGTAGGCAGAGAGAGAGGAGGAAGCCGGCTCCCCACTGAGCAGAAAGCCCAATGTGGGGCCTGATCCCAGGACCCTGGAATCATGACCTGAGCTGAAGGCAGAGTCTTTAACCCACTGAGCCACCCAGGTGCCCCAAAAATGAATTTTATATAATGTGTAAGTACACTGAAAACTATATCATAAGAAAATAAATACAACACTTTCAGGTCACTGGAAAATCACAAATATATGTCAAAATATTTTCTATGTTTCCTATATCAAATTTCTAAGTTGGAAATCAAAATGATAATATTCTAGAATTTGATTTAATAAAATTAACCACAGTGTATCTAATGAAAAATGAACATATCTGCAAAATATCAAAGATAAAAATATTTGCTACACATTTTAAAATATGTAATATCATTTAAAATTTCATATAAATATAAATATAAAATATAAAATAATTTAAATTCTAAATATAAATAGGCAAGCATAATGAAACATTTATGTAAATTATTAGAAGTTAATAGGCAAAGATAGAGAAATGCTAATACAAGGTAGGGATAAGTACATGAATATATTAAAATGAGAAAGTAGGATTCATTTAGGAAAATTGCACTGGTTTTATGTAACCACATAGGCTTTAAGGTTGTGTAGTGATAAGAGTTAAGATTAAAGTATAATAATTTACAGGTGCTAGTGTGCAATGGTGTTCATATATTCTTTGTCATGTCAGTTTGTTATGATATTTAAGTTCTTTCCCTAAAAAAGGTAGATTGATGTGTCTGACAAATGAGCATAAGAATCACGTGTGCAATTTTAAAAGATCACCAAGGAAATTTATGCCAACCAAAAACAGGAAAATACAGTAGCCCCCAAAAATATCTAGCATTTATAATCAATATCATCCTCACAGTATTTACTAATAAGAAAAAATAGAGTTTTAAAATAGTTGAAAGTTAGTCAGCTTAGTTAATTAAGAGGTACAGAAGTCAAAGTCCAATGAATTTCTGGATGGAGACTGTGAGTCTCCACACACCCACATTCACATATGAAACTCAAATCTGGGACTCTAGAAGACAATATCCTATGGGTAAGAATGAATGGGAAAGAAGTTAGTCTTCCCATGGGCTTGCAGGCCTAAGTAGTTCTCTAAGATGTGAGGAACCTTAATTCTTGAATTTGCTGGTTTAAAAGGATATGGACTTCTGGAATATGCTGGACTCCTGACCAAAAGCCCATGTTAATTTTCTTCAGCAGATCTTTTGTACCAGACTTCAAATTATTTTTACAAATGATTTTTCAAATACATGGGCATCAGTCAAAGATAACCAGAGATACAAGGAAAAAAAAATAAAATAGAGAAAATATGATGATCAAGAACCAGCAGTAACAGTCATGCATTGGCTTCCAAATTAGAATTATACACAGACTATGAAATAGTTGAAGGGGATTAAGAGTACATTCCTCATGAGGAGCACTGAGTAATATGTGTAGAATTGTTGAATCAGTATATTGTACACCTGTAACTAATATAACACTGTATCTTATCTACAATGGAATTAAAATTTAAAAAGTAAAGAAAAAGAATGAAGAAGAACTATGTTTATAATCTATAAAGAAATAAAAACAAGATTAAAATATCTTCAGGAAAGAGAAAACTATAAAAGATTATGTAACTTATTAAAATAAGTATAACTAGTTTAAAGGAAAAATAACTGAAATTAAGAATTCAGTAACTAGGGGCGCCTGGGTGGCTCAGTGGGTTAAGCTGCTGCCTTCGGCTCAGGTCATGATCCCAGGGTCCTGGGATCGAATCCCACATCAGGCTCTCTGCTCAGCAGGGAGCCTGCTTCCCTCTTTCTCTCTCTGCCTGCCTCTCCATCTACTTGTGATTTCTCTCTGTCAAATAAATAAATAAATAAATAAATAAAATCTTAAAAAAAAAGAATTCAGTAACTAAGATTTGTAAGAGTTTAAACAGAACAAAAGTGGGAATTAATTAATTATAATAAAAATAAAATATTTACAACTTTACTCTGATGATATAACCAATATTCTTAGAAAAGAGTAATAGTCTCATTTCTCATATTTTTATTAAATATTGATTTATATGTATGTGTTACTTATACTAAGTATACCATTTATATAGTAGTCCCATATCTAAGATACTTTAGTCAACACATGATACATGTATAGAAATTTAACAAAACTAAAATGCAAAATGTACTAAATTTGTTAAGATTTTATTTCCATAATTTTAAGCAGATACACAGTGGAGCTGACAGCTTATTCAAAAAGCAGGAAAATTAAGAAAAATATTGCATCTGACATTCCATATTTCCTGATTCTTCCTAGAAATAAAACAAGAATTAAAAAACCTGTATTTGTTTCCTTCATCAAAGGTACAGTTCTACAGATCACATAAATACAGAGACCTAGAATTTAACAAATGGATATAACTTTGTTATTGATCAGGCTTGCAGAGATAAATCTAGACTCAGTATTTATCTGAAAATTTTATGAAACTCTAGCAATGAACTATCTTTGTTACCAATCACATTAATCTTCCTCATGCTATGTGTAGGAAGTTTAAAACCTAAACTCTTGGGTTATTAATGATAATTATCAAGACTCTCAATGGTGTGAGGTTATTTTCATATTTATGTGTTGTTTTATCATAATGAAAGGGACATTTTACAAAGCCTACCATGAATATATTTTCTCTTCTCATGACCTTTCCATCTAGCACCAATGATCTTATAAAACAGACTTTAAAATCAATGTTTGGTTTAATTTATACATTGTATATATAATGAATATATGGTATCATTTAATTATATAATATGTAATATATAAATATACAATTTGTAGTATACTGAATATGTAATAAATATGTAATAAAATATAAAACAAACTATTTCCCCGTATTATTTATAACTCAAGAACGCGATTCATCTTAGACCTTAAAGACATTTTGTAAAAACCTTCCATCTGAATACTTTTTGATCATTATATTTGTTAAAAGACAAAAGAATAAAATATTGGAGTCCTTGAACAAAATGTATTTTATATATACATATATATATTTCTAAAAATGGATTGCCCCACTTTTTCTATTCTCTGATAGTAGATATATGTGTATTGGAAACAAACCTTCCCAGCCCCCCTATATAAGCATCATGCTTAAGTGTTCTGTGAATTCATGAAATAATCAAATTTGACCACTTTAAATACTTTTGAGAGTGCTGATTTCTTGTCTTGGTGTCAAGAGCTTAATTATTTAGAAGTGTGGCTGATAAACACGGCCCTTCCTTACTTGATTTCTGAGAAGAAAATCATCAAGAAAAAAAAAATCTATTTTGCTGTAGCTTCTGTTTTATAGAAGACTATTGCACCCAAGGAGAAACTGTACAGTTCCTTAGGGTGTGTGTGTTAGTGTGTGTGTATGTGTGTGCACTACATGTGGGGGGAGGACATAAGAGAGATTGAATAGCTATAAAATTTGATTAATAAATATTCTAAGAGCCAGTATTCTCTACCTAACGATGATAACTGTTCTTCATATGCTCTTAAGTTGGAAAAATAAATGACTTTCATTTGAAAAGAATGAAGCATCATTGATAAATTTAGCATAGTTAATATATTTGAACTTGACTGTCTTGTGACTGCAAGCTTACTATACCTTGGTCCTGAAAGCAACGAGCTATATTGTTTGGACATACTGCTCCAAAAACAATGTTAAAAGATTTAACAGAAATTGATTTGACAGTACATATATGGCAGTCAGATTTTAACTCTGTCTCTAAGCAGGTCATGTTCATTCCTGGTCGAGGATGTTTAGATTCTCCCTATCCACAGCTTCAGGATGAGGAAGACCTATCACACTAGTCCTGGAGAATAATTACATAGAGCAGAACCCTTTTGAATGTTGAATTCAGTGGATGGACAAAGGCGAAGAACACTTTAAGACAATTAAGAGCAGACAGGATGCCAGGTCAAGTAAGAACTATAGTGTAAATCACATTAGTTCAAGAGTTCAGTTATTAGGTGCCTGGGTGGCGCAGTGGGTTAAGCCTCTGCCTTTGGCTCAGGTCATGATCTCAGGGCCCTGGGATGGAGGCCCACATCAGACTCTCTGCTCAGCAGGGAACCTGCTTCCCCTCTCTATCTCTGTCTGCCTACTTGTGACCTCTCTCTCTGTTAAATAAATAAATAAAATCTTTTTTAAAAAATGAGTACAAAATTATCTATTGTAACATTATATTTATGATTTTGATGGAAACTGGCATCTTAATCTACTTTTAGGTCTATGTAGAAGGGATTTTAAGAGCACTATCTTTGAAGTCCAACTTGTCTTGGAACTCTATTTAGTCACATCTGTGTTCTTTTTAAATGCCAACACAATTGTGAAAATTAAAATATATAAATTACTTAAAACAAGATATGACACATTGTAAATACAGAGTCTGTATTATCCATACATAAGTACATTTAGTGGCTAATACACTTGTACTTTTCTATGGATTAGTTGATAATATCCTCTCTCAAACCACATAGGAGAAGCACCCTTACAAATTCCTTTGAAATTGTAGTAACGCAAGGCAACTGAGAAATAGTGCATGTGACTTGCTTAACTCCCATAATTTGAAAGTGACAAAGCTAGAATTTGGACTCAATTTGACTATATTTTTTATTAACGTAGTAAAAGCTTGTCCAAGCTGCCCACTATTTTGAAAACTATAAAGACAAATGGATGATAGATTATGGAAAGATTAGGTAGACGACAGATGACATATAGATAGATGATAGATGATAGATAGATAGATAGATAGATAGATAAGAGACACTCAGGCAGACATGGACAAAACGAGGTCAACAGAACAAGGACAATAGAGGAACAGTATTTGAAAATTCATACTAAGTTGGCAATTAGCAGTCTGCCTATTTTCCACTTAGATTTTAAGACCTTACATACAAGAGCATATTTTCACACTGTTGAAAACCATGGAGTGTTCCTTGTAGCCCTAACTAATAATGTTATGGCTTCTTTTTGTAATTTAGTCATGGTGTGACTTTTTTTTTTTTTTTTTGGTTATTTGGCAAAGAACAACTGTAAGTACACTGACATCACCACTAAATTACTTGTGACAGTGGCTGTGAATTAATATAAACCTATTTTCCTCAAGGACATGCTTCTGAAAATTTCACACCAGGAATTAAAAGTTAAGAATTCTGTATGGTCTATAGGAAAAAATATAAAAGGCAACAATATTAACATCACTGATGTTAAAGGTAGTGTTAAAATTTCAGATAAGATTTTTACCCTATAGGGGTGCCTGTGTGGCTCAGTGGGCTAAAGCCTCTGCCTTCTGCTGGGGCCATGATCCCAGGACCCTGGGATCCAGCCCTGGGGTGGGCTCTCTGCTCAGCAGGGAGCCTGCTTCCCCCTCTCTGTTTCTGCCTGCCTCTCTGTCTACTTGTGATCTCTCTCTCTATCAAATAAATAAATAAAATATTTTAAAAAAAGATTTTTACCCTATAAATATTTAAAAATGATTCAAAAGAAAAAACTTTTTCCAATTGATTAGATTGATATTTTATATCAATATATAGTCATGAATTTTGATGAAATGTTTCATTTATATTTCCATGCATTTTCATCATATTGAATAATCTCCTAGAATTCTATGTTAGAGAAGACATTTGCAATAATATAAAAATGATTAAACTAGCATTTAACTTTTACCAAACCATGTTAAATACATGAATGAATTAATGAACAAGGAATTAAAGATCTGGTGATGATACATTCATATAACAATATGAATTTCCTTTCTTGAAATTTGAGTTATTGTTATCCTAAAACCATAAAAACACTTAAATGATACAAAGTTTATGTTTGAGGACATTACACAAACATTGTAGGGCAAGTCCAGAATTAACTTAATTGCAGTTTTTGTCATCGTTTCTTATACATTTTGCTGTGGGTTTTATTATTTGTTTGCTTTTAGGACATCCCAAGTTTATACCTCTTTGAGTGGAACACTAATAATGATAATTATTTTTACTAATAATCTAATTAATAACAGAGTCATTGAGCTTATATGTTTTGCTGTAGGTTTTATTATTCTTTCGTTGTTGTTTATATGTTTTGTTGGGAGTTTTATTGTTTGTTTTTTAGGACATTCCAAGGTTATATTTGTTAGATTGAAACATTGATAATAATTATTGTTACGAATAATCTAATTAATAACAGAGACCTTTCCATTCACAAAAGTGCCTATTTCAAAAAATAATTTATATGATCATTCTTTTCTTTCTATCATCTACCTATCACCTCTGTCATCTATTGACCTATTTTATAAATTGCTTGTAGAACCTGATTGGCAATAATTTCTAAAATAGAAAATTACATACTGTGTATCTCTAAAGACTATCTCTTAAGCTTGTCTCTAAAGGCAATTTGTTTTCAAGTTTAACAAGAAATATTTAAGAATGTTCAAGGGAACAATTTTTAAAATAGGTAAAGTCTGATAAAAACATAGATACTAATACATAAGTCAAAGGATGTTTAAAATATGGTATATTATTGTCATGCTGTATCATATAATAGTTAAGACGAATGATTTATAGAAAAATAATTTTAAAGCCGCATCATTGTATATAAGATCATCTTGTGTAAAAAGCTAAAGTAAGTCAAAAGTCAAAAGTATATGTTGTGAGTATATGTATGGGTGCTATAAATTTCATTTTTAAAAAGTGAAATTATTAGTGTCAGCATTTAGAAAGTGATCTTATCAAAATTAGGATGGGATGAGGATGCAAAGAATAAATACTCCACTCCAAGGCCTTAGCTTGTCGGTGTTGATGTGGGTGTGAGTGGTTTTATAAGTTCTTATTGCATCATTAAAATAAATAATTAACCATAAAGCAGATTATAGGTAGACATATGATGAGTGCATGTGTGTGTGTGTGTGTGTGTGTGTGTGTGTGTTTAAAGGATTTTATTTATTTGACAGACAGAGGTTACGAGCAGAGAGAGAGGAAGGGAAACAGGCTTCCTGCTGAGCAAAGAGCCCGATGCGGGGCTTGATCCCAGGACTCAGAGATCCATGACCTGAGCTGAAGGCAGAGGCTTAACCACCGAGACATCAAGACACTTGATGAGTGTATTTTGATCAAGAATTATGATAAATTCACTTCTATAGACAGGGATGCCCACCCAACATATCCATACATACAGACCACAGACATACATAAATATCTATAATCAATGCTAGTTGATACTAACACTAACAAGCAAATGTGAATCAATTACACTAAATGTGATTATCATGAGAGCTGTTAGTATTATTAAGCATAAAATATTTAAAGGTTATATTCGACAAGGAAATTATGTCTCTAAATTGCAAAATATTTATGGGTCATGTCTTATTTTGAGATTATGAAAATGAAAATTCAAGTTCAGTTTTAGAAATAATAGACATTTAAAGGATTCACTTGTCTCTATTTGTAACTGCCATATTCCACGTTACAACAAGCTGTGCTGTTTAGATTCACAGTAATAAAACCAGTGCCACTAACATAAACTGATCTTTTTAACATATACTATTTCTACTTTTTTAAAAAATTGGTGTTGAATTTGGAAGGTGTACCTTCACTTTTAAAAGATTTGAGCATATACATCTCTCTCAAATAATCAGTGGTCTCTCATGGGAGCAATTAGGTTGCACAGCCTTTCTTATACAAGATATAAAACTGGCTTCAAAATATGTTTTTCCTTTAAAGCTGAGAGCACAATAAAACGTAAAAGATATTTTATGTAGTGTACTATGTCCTTTAATTAACAGAAGTCACTATAAATTATGAACCATCAAACACAGGAATGAGCAGATAACTAATTCAAATGGGTATCTGAGATTTGGACCATTTTTAATTGAACCTCACATTACATTTATTCAAAAGTGACACTGATATTTTCAGATTAGTCAATTAATTTGTCATTTAACTAATGAAAAATGAAAATAGGCAACCTGATTTATTTTTACATGGTAACAAAAAAAAATATGTCTTGGATGAACTCATACTTTCTCTTTTTTTAAATTGTAGTAAAATATATGTAAAATTTACCAATTTAACTTTTTTAAGTGTACATTCAATACTGTTAATTGCACTCACCTTGTGTATAACTATCAATACCATCCATCTCCAGAACTCTTTATATCTTGCAAAACTGACACTCCATACCCATTAATAATAATTGCCCATTCCTGGTCCCCTCAGTGTCTGACCCTTCCCAATCTTTTGTAGTACTTTTGCCCACACCTAATGATAGCATTTATTCTTCTTTTTGTTTTTGTTTTGGCCTGTTTGTTTTGCTCAAACACCATTTATTCCTAACAGTTCTGAAGTGCTGGGAAGTCCAAGATCATGGCACTGCAAAATCAGGTGTGTGGTGGGACTTTTCTGGTTCCTTGGTTGGCGTTCCCCCTGCATCCTACATGGTGCAGAGCAGAGTGAGAGAGAGAGAGAAAGAGAAAGAGAAAGAGAAAGAGAAAGAGAAAGAGAAAGAGAGAGCCCTTTATTCTTCTCTTTTTATCTCCGCAGCTTCACCGAAATATCATTGATAACCAAAAATTGTATAAATTTAAGAAATACAATCTGATGCAAATTGTCCTGAATTCACATAGAAACAGATTAGATTTCCTTTAATCTTGTTACAATAATCTCTTGCCAAATAAGTTGATATTTATTTTATTTCTTTATTAACATATAATGTATTATTAGCCCCAGGGGCACCACCCTCTCCCTACCCACCTCCCCACGGCAACCCTCAGTTTGTTTTGTGAGATTAAGAGTCTCTTATGGTTTGTCTACCTCCTGATCCCATCTTGTTGCATTTATTCTTTTCCTACCACCCCAAACCCCCACATTGCCTCTCAACTTCCTCAAAATTGGTATTTATTTTAATGTTACTATAATGAACAACTTTAACAGAATTCGTTTAAAAAATGTTTAAATGTATTATTAAAAAACATTTAACGCAGATATTTTTCAAAATAAACAGAAATATACAAATGTAGATGACTAAAATTTGTATAAACATTTCCATTTTTGAAAACTGAATAATAATTAGTAACAATTAACTAGAAATATTGTGTTATGAAAAAAATATTTTAAATGAAAGAATAACAGAGTAAAAGCTCTGTAAATAGGCATCCTGGAAAATTCCCTTTCAATGATTTGTTGCTTATGTTCTTGCCTATTCTAATAATTTAAGAAATAAATATTTTAAGGAAACTGTACTTGGTACTTTGTACTGGATTAGTTTAGAGTAACTCAAGTTATGTTTTCCCGAATATTAAAAGTTAAGTAGTTAACCTTGAAGAGTGAGTTTAATGATTACCTATGATGCTGATTTGAACCCATTTTCTTTCTCTCTGTGTTTACATTTTTAAAAAATGTTTTGTGGGAGAATATGGAGGGCGTTTGTTGGAAGTCATCACAAAAAAACTGGGAAGAGAGTGCAAATCGGCTTTTAAAAATATCTATACCTGTGCATATTGTTTCACTGTCTTTGGAGCTCAAATAACATATATGCATTTATTTCTAAGGTTTTTATTCTATGACACCTCACACAGTGCAGTTCCCTTTAGCCACACATCTGTTGAACTGATATTTAATCTTGGCTGCAGGATATTACAGCCAACTATCAGTTATATAAGATTTTACTTTCTTACTTTCCATTTTTAATTATTATTTTGTTTGACTATTGTATTAGACACCTGGGAAGAGTGAAATTCCGGTTATAATATAAGTAAGTTGGGGATGTAATATATAGCATACAGAATACAGTCAATAATATTATAATGACTCTGTATGGTGACAGATGGTGACGAGAATGATCATGGGGGTCATTTCATAAAGTATAAAAATAAGGAATCACTATGATGTACACCTGAAACTAACAGGATATTGTGTATCAATTATCCTTCAATAAAAATAAATAAAATAAGTATTTTTTTTAGAAAGGAAGCAAAATTGAAATGAATCCGAGACTTTTATTTTCAGTTTCAAGCTTTTATTTAAATTCTACTTGTTAATATATTGTGTAGTATCAGTTTCAGGAAGAAAAGTCAGTGATTCATCACTTCTGTACAACACCCACGGCTCAACATAACAAGTGCCCTCCTTAACCCCATCACACATTTAACCCATTCCTCCATCCACTTCACCTGCAGCAACCCTCAGTTTGTTCTCTAGAATTAAGAGTCTGATTAATGGTTTGCCTCCCTCTTTTCTCTCCACCTTCCAAGTTCATTTTTTTTTTCCTAAATTCTATGTATCCGTGAAATCATGTGGTGTGTGTTTGTATTTCTCTGACTAACTTATTGCTCTTAGTGTAATATTTTCTACATCTATATACATCATTGAGACTATTTCTGAGGAAAAAAGGAAAACATATCTGTGGATATCTTACCTCATCTCTGTTTAATACAAATCAATATTTTATTCCTTGAAAAGGAGCCTTGCTGAGCTCTGTCTCTGGCTGTACCAGCACTCCACTCACATCTAAACTGACATCGGTGTTCTGTCAGTGGTAACACTGCCCCATTTATCATTTGGATCACCTTTACACCAACGTTTTTATAAACAGTAATTCTTAGAGTTCTTTAATGACCCACTTCTCTGTGCCAAATATGGTATCTTTGCTACCAGCTTATAATAGAGTTCATATAGAAACTACATGCATGTTCCTTATATCTTGATTTTATGCCTTCAAAATAAACTTAACAACCTTTTAATAGATAAAAATAAGTATTTCTTACTCTATTGCTTCACCAAGAATTTCCCTGAGAAGACTGTATCTACCATAAATTCAAGCTTTAATTAGGAGGCCATCGGTCTCTTTTATGTGTTTTGATGGATTTATGACTCCCACTATGGAAGTGAACCAAACCATGCAAAGCTAATCTTCCTAGCAGGAATAAGCCTCCAGTACAGGACAAATGAAAGACACCTAAGTAATACAGGTTCCCTATGTTCTTCATCAAATGTGTGGGGAAGTGTTTAATCAAAGAGAAGTACCACATAATATTAAACAGAAGCATTATTTAATATACCAAATAAAGCCTCAAAATCCTACCACTTGTAGAAGATGTATGTAGAGTACGTAGACATAGCAATTCAATTGTGGCATTTAAATTTTAGTTAATTAATTTTTTCAGAATATTTTTGTGTCACCATTTTTTCAACTTTTGTAAAATAAAGTCACTTAATAGCCTAGCAGGATTGCAGTTTGTTAGCATCTCATATTTATAAATCACTTTAAGGCATCATGAATAGTCTCTTGTCTTCCCCTACATAATCCTCTTAGCTATCCCCTTAAAAAAGCATAAACGGATATTCAAAGACAATGAAGTAATTACTAAGTATGTAAAAAATAGAGTCTCCCTAAGAAATACTTTATGACTCAAATTGTTGAGGGCAAAGATAAAGTAGAAAGTAATACTGGAGAGAAGATGCATGAGGCTGATAAATTTTAGAAGTGCAGCTTTATGAATTCTGTTTCTCTCTTTATTTTTTTTTAAAGATTTTATTTAGTTATTTGACAGACAGAGATCACAAGTAGGCAGAGAGGCAGGCAGAGAGAGAGGAGGAAGCAGGCTCCCTGCCGAGCAGAAAGCCCAATGCGGGGCTCGATCCCAGGACTCTGGGACCATGACCAGAGCTGAAGGCAGAGGCTTTAACCCACTGAGCCACCCAGGCGCCCCTGTTTCTCTCTTTAAATATCTCTGTTCTGTTGGCATCTTGCCTATATTTGCTGCTTTTTCCTCCCAATTTCCATTTTGAATTATTTGATATTTCACGTGCTCATGAACATTGAGTCATTGTATAGAATTATTTTATATATTTCTCTTTGTATTATTTCTGCATATCCCCACTATAGTTCTTGGTTAAAATATCTATTACTAACTCTCAATTTCAGCATACTTACTTTTAATGCCAAAGTAATATTCTTCAATTTCATAAATAGGTAAATATTTTATTTATTTTTACCAATCTTTATATCCTAATGTTACCACTAAACTGATAACTCTGAATAGTATTCGTGTCTCTCTTAGAAATGTATATAATTGAAATCATATAGTCTGTCCTATTTAGTGTGTGACTTTTTTTGCTCAAGTTGATTTGTGTGTAATTTATCCCTTGGCCTGTTTGTATGTGTGTGTTTTTACATGTAATAATATGTTTCTCTTTCTTATTGATGCATAGTATTAGACGGAATGAACATATGGAAATTAATATTTAATGTTATGTTAATTAAGTATTAATTATATTAAATCAATACATCAAGTTGCCAGGCATACCATGTTTTATTTTTCCCTAAATTTTATTTTAGAAATATTAAATTTACAGAACAGTTACAAGAATGTTGGCCACCTTATTATGCTTTCTCTCCTTCATATATACATATATTTTATTTTGCTAAACCACTTAAATATATGTTGTAAACACCTTTAAATTTTAACCCTAAATATTTAACATATTTCTCCTCAGAGGGGAAATAAATTTTCTTCCATAATTGGAACAAAGTTATCACACACAAAATGTTAATGATATTACAAAACCTTTATCTGATGAAATATTCATATCCAAATTTCTCCCATTATTCAGTATTATAATTTTAATATAGTTTATCATCATTGTTTGTTCTCTGTTCTATTTTTTATTTTTTTTAAGATGTAGGATTTAATTTAAGATACTACCTTGCAGTTAAATGTCAAGATTTCATAATGTATCATCTAGAACACTGCCTCTGATATCCTTTATTTTTTACCTTTTGCAATTTGTGCCCAACACACTTGATGAAAATAAAATAAAGCAAAAGAAAAAATACAGTGTCCTCTGAAAGAAATTTTAAGAATGAGCTATCACCTACTGTTTATGTATGACATGCTTTTGGGTGCTGGTGATGCAATGCATGGTAGAGCCCATTTATAACGAGGTGGACAGAAGATCTTCACAAAACCCACATTAAAGTAATCATGTTTCCAGCATTAAAAAGAAAAATGAGGTATCATATAAAGAGAAGATATCAAGATGGCCAACAGACACATGAAAAAGTGCTCCATATCACTCGGCATCAGGGAAATACAAATCAAAACCACAATGAGATATCACCTCACACCAGTCAGAATGGCTAAAATCAACAAGTCAGGAAATGACAGATGCTGGCGAGGATGCGGAGAAAGGGGAACCCTCCTACACTGTTGGTGGGAATGCAAGCTGGTGCAGCCACTCTGGAAAACAGCATGGAGGTTCCTCAAAATGTTGAAAATAGAACTGCCCTATGACCCAGCAATTGCACTATTGGGTATTTACCCTAAAGATACAAACGTAGTGATCCAAATGGGCACATGCACCCGAATGTTTATAGCAGCAATGTCTACAATAGCTAAATTATGGAAAGAACCTAGATGTCCATCAACAGATGAATGGATCAAGAAGATGTGGTATATATACACGATGGAATACTATGCAACCATCAAAAGAAATGAAATCTTGCCATTTGCGACAACATGGATGGAACTAGAGCGTATCATGCTTAGCGAAATAAGTCAAGCAGAGAAAGACAACTATCATATGATCTCCCTGATATGAGGAAATGGTGATGCAACATGGGGGCTTAAGTGGGTAGAAGAAGAATCAATGAAACAAGATGGGATTGGGAGGGAGACAAACCATAAGTGACTCTTAATCTCACAAAACAAACTGAGGGTTCCTGGGGGGAGGGGGGTTGGGAGAGGGGGGTGGGATTGTGGACATTGGGGAGGGTATGTGCTTTGGTGAGTGCTGTGAAGTATGTAAATCTGGTGACTCACAGACCTGTACCCCTGGGGATAAAAATATATGTTTATAAAAAATTAAAAATTAAAAAAAAAAAAGAAAAATGAGGTATCATATAAAGAGAAGCAATTCTTTACTTTTTGGTGTAAAATGTCACTACTGTAAAGTAGTCTTTAATCTCTCTAAGAATAAGAGAAGATGAAAACAAATATGGAATTCATTGTTAATATACATCTTCTGTGAGTTAATTAACTCCCTGAGTATAATTTGGGTTTCTAGTCATTGGGGTTCTCTGTCTTGGCACATGTGCTTTCTGTGTCCTTTAGTCTCTTATGTCCAGTAACTTCAGAGAAGATTAGAAAACCTGAAAACTGCACTATCAATATGGTAAGACCTAGAAGAGAAGACACCTCACTTTTTTTCTTCAAAGATTTAAATATGTTTATAACAAAATAACTTAGAAACTGTTAATACATTATGTTCAATATTAAAACAATGAAAAATAAAATCCTAAAATTATTTTTACATTTGTTTTATTAGTATTATGTATCATTCCTAACGACATAGGCTCATTTTTTTAAAAAAAATTAAGGTGAAATCGGTACATGACAGGATATAAATTTCAGGGGTACAACTATTATAATTCAACATCTGTATACACTACAAAATGATCACCACCAAAAGTCTAGTTACCATCTGTCACCATACAATTGATCACCTTACTCATTTCATCCAACCCCCCAACCACCTTCCCCTCTGATAACCAACAATCTGTTCTCTGTATCTGTGAGTTCATATATTATTTGTTGTTTGCTTGTTTGTCTTGTTTTAGATTCTACATATAAGTGAAGTCATACAACATTTGTCTTTTTCCATCTCACTTATTTCACTAGCATAATATCTTCATGTTTCAATCATGTCATCACAAATAACAGTATGTCATTCTTCTTTAGGGTTGAGTAGTATTCGTGTGTGTGTGTGTGTGTGTGTGTGTGTGTGTGTGTGTGTACCATATCCTAGTTATGTCCTCATCTATTAAGGGACACTTGCATTGTTTCCATATCATGGTTATTATAAACAATGCTGAAATGAACATAGGAGTGCATATATATTTTCAAATTAGTGTTATATTCTAAACATATATACCCAGAGTCGAATAACTGGATCATATAAGAGATCTATTCCTAATCTTTTGAGGAAACTTCATACCATTTTCCATAGTAGCTGCACGAATTTACATTTCCACCAACAGTGAAAAAGAGTTCCCTTTTCTCCACATCCTCTCCAAAACTTATTATTTCTTGTCTCTTTCATACTGGCCATTCTAACAGGTATGAGATAACATCTCATTGTGGCTTTTATTTGCATTTACCTAATAATTAGTAATGTTAAATATCTTTCAGGGGCCTATTGGCCATCTGTATATATTTTTTCAAAAATGTCTGTTCAGAACCTCTGTCCATTGTATAATTGGTGGTGAGTTTTGATGTTGTTGTTAAGTTGTACAAGTTCTTTATTTATTTTGGATATTAACACCTTATCAGATATATAATTTGCAAATATGTTTTCCCATTCAGTAGATCGCCTTTTAATTTTGATGATGGTTTCTTTTGCTGTACATAAGTTTTTTAGTTTAATGTAGCTCATTTATTTACTTTTGCTTTTTGTTTCTCTTGCCTTTTGTGTCAAATCCTTGAACATACCACTAAGATATATATCCAGGAGCTTACTGCTTATATTTTCTTCTTGAATTTATGGTTTCAGGACTTAAATTCAAGTCTTTAATTCATTTTGAAGTATTTTTATGTAAGTTGTAAGATAGTGGTATAGTTTTATTCTTTTGCATGTAGCATTCCAGTTTTCTCAGCACCATTTATTGAAGAGACTGACCTTTCTTAATGTGTGTTCTTGACTTCTTTGTCTTTAATTAGTTTTCTAATTATCTTTGGGTTTATTTCTGGCTCTCAATTCTGTTCCATTGATCTGTGTGTCTGTTTTTATGCTAATACCATACTCTTTTGATTATTTTTTTAAATTTTTTTTTTAATTTATTTGAGAGAACAAGTGGAGAGGAGAGACAAGAGTGAGAAAGAGAAACAGGCTCCCTGGTAGCAGAGAGTTGATTCCAAAACCCCAGGATAATGACCGGAGCTGAAGGTAGAGACTTAACCAGCTGAGCCATTCAGATGTCCTTGTTTTGATTATTATAGCTTTATAATATGGTTTGAAAACAGGGAGCATGATACTTCCAGCTTTGTTCTTCTTTCCCAACATAGTTTTGGCTACCTGGGATTTTCTGTAGTTCCACACAAATTTTAGAGTTATTTGCTCTACTTCTGTGAAAAAAAAAGATACTGAAATTTTGATAGTGATTGCACTGAATTTGTAGTTGCTTTTGATAGTATGGACCTTGTAACAATATCAATTATTCCAATTCATGAGCATGGAACATCTTTCCATTTATCTGTGTCTTTTTCAATTTCTTATATCAGTGTGTTAGAGTTTTTAGTGTATAGGTTTTGCAAATCCTTGGTCAAATTTATCCCTATGTATTATATTCTTTTTGATGCAATTATAACCTATACTTCTTTGTTAATTTTTCTTTCTGATAGTTCATATTAGTGTACAATAATGCCACAAAATACTGTGTATTGATTTATATTTGGTAATTTATGGAATTTGTTTATTAGTTCTAACAGTTTTTAGGTGAAGGCTTTAAGATTTCTCAATATAGTATAATATCATCTGCAAATAGTGAAAGTTTTGTTTCTTTTTTACCATTTTCAAAGCCTCCCATTTTCTTTTCTTGTCATACTGCTGTGGTTAAGACTTCCAATTCTATGTCGAATAAAAGTGGCAAGACTGAGTATCCTTGATTCTGGTCTTAAAGGAAAATGGTTCAGCTATTCATCATGAGGTATGATGTCAGCAGGGGGTTTATCATAAATGGCTTTTATTGTGTTGAGATATGTTTTCTCTATACCCATTTTAAGTATTTTTCATAAGCTAATGTTGAATTTTATCAATTTATTTTTTTGCATCTATTGAGATAATCATATAATTTTTATTTTTTATTTTGTTAGTGTGGTGTGTCACATTGATTGATTTGTAGATATTAAAACTTCCTTGGATCCCTGAAATTAATCACACTGGATCATGGTGTAGGATACTTTTTAATGTACTGTTGAGTTTGAATGGCCAATATTTTGTTGAGGACTTTTGTATCTATGTTCATCAAGGATATTGATCTGGAGTTATCAAGGATATTGATCTGGAGTTAATGTTTTTTGTGACTTCCTTATCTGGTTTCAGTGTTAGAGTAATGTTGGTTTCATAAAACAGGTTCGGAAGTGTTCTCCTCCTCTTCAATTCCTTGGAATAAATCTTACTTGAATGTTTGGTAGAATTCACCAGTGAAACTATCTTGTCTTGGGCTTTTGTTTGTTGGGAGAATTTTTATTACTTCCTCAATTTTCTTACTAGAAAATGGTCTATTCAGATTTTCTACTTTTTTATGATTCTGTCTTACAAGGGCATGTATTTCTTAGAATTTATCCATTGTCTCAAGTTGTTCTGTTTGTTGGCTTTGTAGTTTCTTATTGTAATACTGTCATATTTGTTGTCACTTCTCTTTCATTTCAGATCTTATTTATTTGAGCACTCTTTTATTCTTTGTGATTCTAGCTAAAGACTTGTTAATTTTGTTTATCTTTAAAAAAAAAGCCTTTAGTTAATCTGACTTATTGATCTTTTATATTTTTGATCTTTTTTATTGATCTTTTTTATTTTCCTTTTAGTTTCTATTTAAATTTTTTCCTCTCTATCTTTATTATTCTTCCTTCTCCTAACTCTGTTGTTTGTTTGTTCTTCTTTTTCTATTTCTTTTAGGTTTAAAGCTGATGGTTTTTTTTTTTTAAGATTTTATTTATTTATTTGACAGAGAGAGATCACAGTAGGAGAGAGGAAGGGAAGAGATCACAGAGAGAGAGGAAGGGAAGAAGGCCCCCTGCTGAGCAGAGAGCCCGATGTGGGACTCGATCCCAGGACCCTGAGATCATGACCTGAGACGAAGGCAGCGGCTTAACCCACTGAGCCACCCAGGCGCCCCTAAAGCTGATGGTTTATTTGAGATTTTTCTTGTTTCTTAAGGCTGACCTATATCGTTATGAAATTCCTTCTTAGAAATGCTTTTGCGGCATTTCATAGATTCTGGTATGCCATATCTGTTGTTATTTGCCCCTAGGTATTCTTTTTATTTCTCCTTTGATTTATTCAGTGACCCATTGGTTATTCAGGAGCATCCTGTTTATTCTCCACATTTTTCCCACTTTTCTTCTTACAATTGATTTCTAATTTCATACTATTGTGGTTAGAAAACATTTTTTATATGATTTCTATCTTCTTGAATGTACTGAGATTGTTTTGTAGTCTAACTTGTGATATATCCTGGGGAATGTTCCAAGTGCACTTGAGAAGAATTTTGCTGCTTTTGGATGGAATGTTCTATAAACTATTAGTTTATTGGCCTAAATGTGTTGTTTAAGGTCATTTTTTCCCCTATTGACTTTTTTTCTATCTAGATGATTTATCCAATGATATAAGTGGGGTATTGAAGTTCTCAACTTTTGTATTGCTGCCGTTTTCTCCCTTAGGTCTCTTTATATTTGCTTTATATATTTTGGTAATACTATGCTAGATGCATATGTACTTATAAATGTTGTATCTTTTTGTTGGATTGATTCCTTTATCCCCATGCAGTGTCTTCCTTTATTTTTTATTACAGACTTTCTTTTTAACTTTCTTTTGTTTGGTATGAGGACAGCTACCCAACATTCTTTTCATTCTCAGTCACAGGTAATAACTTTTTTTATCCCTTCAGTTTCATTCTTTGTATGTCCTCACTTCTCATTTCTGCAGTCTCTTGTAGGCAGCATATAGATGAGTCCTGTTTTTCAACCCATTTAACCATTCTGTTTTTTGAGCAGAATATTTGGTCCATTTACATTCAAATTAATTTTTTATAGGTATTTACTTCTTGCCACTTTGTTAATTGTTCTCTGGTTTTTGTGTAGTTTCTATTTCTTTCTCCTCATTCTTTCTTTGTAATTTGATGGGTTTCTTTACCTGCTCTATTATTTCACAAGGAAAATGGAGACCTTATTGCTTTCTGATAATCTCTAATTTTTACATGATAAAACAGGAGCATTTACAGCATGTCTCAGTGAAACTACTATACTTTGATAAGTTTTACTTTCATTCTGTTTTTATTAGCATTTTTCAAAACATTTCATTCATTTGGTTTCTTCATAACTATTTCATATGTGCATATAAGGACCTTTGAGATTTTGTATTTATTTATTTATTTCTGAATTCAAACTAATGTTCCAGGGACTAAAAAAAATTTTGAATTCCCTAATAAAAATTTACATGAACAATTTGTCATAAGTAAATACAATGATATTATACTCTTCGTTTTTATTTCATTTTTAAGATATTTTATTTATTTATTTGACAGAGAGAGATCACAAGTAGGCAGAGAGGCAGGCAGAGAGAGAGAGGAGGAAGCAGGCTCCCTGCTGAGCAGAGAGCCTGATGCAGGTCTTGGATCCCAGGACCCTGGGATCATGACCTGAGCCGAAGGCAGAAGCTTTGACCCACTGAGCCACCCAGGTGCCCCTAGACTCTTCCAAAGTAGAGGAAAAATACTTCACAATAACATTGACTTTTTAATGATGTGTTTGAATTTTCTACATTTACTTTACATAAACTTGGCTGTAAACTTTGTTTATTTTTTCCACCATTTGAATCGCAGTTTCAGTGTTCAGTCAAAATATGGGATAATTTGTCATATGATGTTAAATACTGCTTCATTGAATATTGCCCTAAATGTTAATATGTTTTATGTGATGTTTCCTGCTGTGAGTGTTGAAAAGTAGACAAAAGTACTGGCAAATTAAGAGACTTCTGTCAGCTTTACACAGAAATCACTGTCCTTATCAAAGCAGGCCTGTCATTCATCGTGTACATATACTTGGTTATTTTATATGACTTATTACATTTTATTCATTAAGGATGATATATATTTTTGTATTTGCATGTAATTACAATTATTTTACAAAATATTGGAATATATAGGTAATCTGTGGCTAAATAGCATATGTTGTCTTGATGTTGAAAGAAAATATTCTTCCAAAATATTTATGGAACACATGATTTCTGAATCTGGGATTTCAGATTAATGCAGTAAAGAGGAGTGGGTGATAATAGGGATAAAACAATATTATCCTTGAGTGGAGAAGTGTTGAAGCTGAATGGTAGGTGTATAGGGATTTGTGTAGATTTGCTGTGTTTTTGTATATGTTGAGATCTTCGTTAAAAAAAGATAAAGTTTGGGCACCTGGGTGGCTCAGGCAGTTAAGCAGCTGCCTCTGGCTCAAGTCCTGCATTAGGCTCCCTGCTCAGTGGAAAACTTGCTTCTCCCTCTCCTTCTGCCTGCTGCCCTGCCTACTTGTGTTCTCTATATAAATAAATACAATCTCTCTCTAGGGAAAAGAAAAAAAAAGGTTTAAAAAAGAGAGAGAGATATTGTTGGTTAGAGAATGTTTTTCTTTCCTCCGGTGAAAAACTACAAATGATCCTCGGAATTTTTATATCAGCCTCTGAGTTCAAGGTTTTGTTTTTCTAATATACAAAATACTTATAAGAATTATTCTCAAAATAATAAATTTCTTTGTTTTTCAACGCTGTTGTCTGTATGGACATCTTGCTAAATTAAAGGAAAGAAATGTGTGCATTAACGGGAGCCTACCCTCCATGATAATAATACAATATCAACTTGGTAAAGGAGAAAAATCAGGAAGGATTGAAGCAGTAGACAAATAGTCAAATACAAAGATTAGATGAAAGGGATGAAGAGGAAAGCCAGAGAAAGGAAAAACTGTCTCCTTCTCCTTCTCCCCAACACACAAAAATGCAAAAACAAGGGGGGAAAAAAGATTGGGCAAATTTTTTATTCTCTATGATTTTCACGTAATAACAATTGCCTCCATCCTGCCTAGCTTGAAGACTTGCAAACAAAGCTGGTTGAGTTATATGTGAGACTGCTCAGAATATTCTGTGAAAAAGTAGGTAAAGGATTTCAAATTTTTCATGTAGAATTTTGAACAGTTGCTTCTTAAAACATAGCTTACCTCTATTAAAAAATTGAAGTAGGAATAAAACATCCTTTGGTTTGGTGGGAATTTTTAAAAATTCTTCCCAAACCATCTCAAAGTAGTTGGCCCAAAGAACAAAAGTTTTATCCTATATTTTGTTGCCTCTTTCACCATTTTGCCAATTTTATGCTGGCCCCAGAGGACGCTGCCTCCTTATTTTATGCCACCTTCAGGTTCAAACTGCTTCTTAACTCTGATTAGGGTTCGATTCTTGAATATGCTCATGTCTATTTGAGAGTATATATGCTACAGTTATTAAGCTGAAGGCCAATGTTCCAGTCTTTCCAAGACATCTGCTCATTTTATTAGAAATTTCTTTTTCCTTGCCATGTTAATAATTTCCTTGCTGCTGATCAGTATACTTTGCAAGTCTAGCCTACTCCATTTATGTTTAGACATCATGACTCCCATGGTAGTGTCCTGGCTGCCTGCCCAGAATGTGTTATTGGTGACCCTGTTGTTCTCTTTTTTAAACACAAAGTTAATTATGACTTGTTGGAGCCTCTAATGATATCTGATGACCTTTGAGACATCACACATTCCCTTGCTAATCTTCTAACAAGTAGATCAGATTCTATGTGAGAAAGTATCCTCTAAAAAAGTGCCAAATCAGACCAAGGAAAAGCTAAATGGTCCCTTCTGATGAAATGATGCTATTTGTGGGATGTACATCCTTGGAATGGATTGAATTACATGGTATTCCAAGAGAACGGAACTCTTACCACCTCACCGCTGATCAATATGTGCTGAATAAAGTATGAACTAGAGTAATAGGGCTGAGAAAAAAGGATTTTATAACACTGGCTAATTTTTTCCAAGAAGTCTGGATTTTTAGAGGTTTATATGATATCCTAGTCCTAAATTAGATGAACTTTATTGGCTAATTTTGTTCAATTTGTATCTAGATGTATTAGATATCAGAAACAATTTTAGGGAATGATATTAAATTTCATTTTAGGTTTAAAGTGTTCCACACATATATAAATTAATACATGTTTTTGTCATGTTAATCTAGGGTGTGTCATAGCATTATGATCTTGAGGTGGTCAGTTTGTGGAACTGGCATGAGACACAGGTAGAAAAGGAATGAATGTGTTATAGTCTTGCTCTAGTACTTGGACAGAGTGAAGGCAGTAGTAGGGATGAAAACTTCAAAGTTAATTTGTTTCTTTGGCCCTTGGAAGTGCAAAATGAAAAATCCTTCTATGAGCCAAATAGTACTCAGTGCTTACTATGTAAGCCAGAGGCCCTGAATATTTCTTAAGTTTTCAAACATTTCTGAGAACTGCCAGAACAACCACTTTGGCTAATGGCTGTACTGATCCTCGTCCCAACAATGACTGAGTAAACCTATAATTCTGTCCAGTCAAGTCTTTCCTGTTTGGAATACATAGAGGGATTTCTAATTCCTGATTGAATGCAGAAGGGGTCAACCCCCAACGTATGTTAAGTCTTCTATTAAATAATCTCATTGTTTTATTATAACTATAATTAAATCACTAATCTGTATCTCTTTAGAACAAATATTAATTCCTTAAAGACAGAGTCTGTGTCTGGCTTATTGTTCATTCTCTATCATATGCTATAATATTTACAGTTTTTGAAGTTTTACTCAATAAAAATGTCAAAATAAATAAGTGGATGAACCGATGAATATCAAAACATGTTATTACATAAGGGACACCCTCTGAGATGGTAGAATTAGCCTAAGGCAATTTACAGGCTAAGGAATAAACTCTGTGTATAGCAAGCTTTTTTTTTTTTTTTAAAGATTTTATTTATTCATTTGACACAGAGAGATCACAAGTAGGCAGAGAGGCAGGCAGAGAGAGAGAGAGGAGGAAGCAGGCTCCCCGAGGAGCAGAGAACCCGATGCGGGACTCGATTCCAGGACCCTGAGATCATGACCTGAGCCAAAGGCAGCGGCTTAACCCACTGAGCCACCCAGGCGCCCCATAGCAAGCTTTTAAGGGCAAAAGAATAAAATGACAAAGAAAGACAGGAGGTATAGGAAGAAGAAATATAAATAGTGAGGTGAAGAATTTGCATGATGTGCAATAGAGATCAATAAAGATACTTCAATTAAAAATGAGTAAATTTATTAAAGTGCATTATATATAATTTTACATTTTTATTTATCTTCTATTTCTGACATTGACTATTTTGTTTCATTATTTTCACATCTGTCTGGAATGGGATTAGCTGCTTTTATAACTCAAGCATTGGAAGAAATATTACTTTTCTATAAATTTGCATGTGTTATAGCAATGAAAAAAGTAAAGATAGGGTGCCTGGGTGGCTCAGTCATTAAGCATCTGCCTTCGGCTCCGGGCATGATCCCAGGGTCCTGGGATCAAGCCCCACATTGGGTTCCCAGCTCAGCTGGAATCCTGCTTCTCCCTTTCCCACTCCTCCTGCCTGTGATGCCTCTCTTGCTGTCTCTCTCTCTCTCTCTCTCTGTCAAATAAATAAATAAAATATTTAAAAAAAAGAAAAAGAAAAAGAAAGGAAATCTGCTTGGATAATTTCTTTTTTTATTAGGTTTTTAGAAATCCAAATAAAAGAAGAAAATGTCAAATGAATGTCAGATCAGAAACTTAAAATAAGTAAATATAAATGGGTTTTTAGAGGTTTTCCACTAAAAAATTTGATTTACATGTTAAGACAGGTTTAGAGACTGTGAGGACTCTGTAAGAGGCAGTTCTGAAATCCACTGTATTTATCATCTCTCAGCTAATTGTAATGGTAATAACAACAATAGAAAGACCGAATACTCTGTTACCAGTGGCTTGACATTGATGACTGGAATGCCAGGTGTATTGGTTTGCTCCAACTATAAGTCTGGGCTCCCTTTCTCTTTCTAAACTTCAACCACTAAAATGCATGAAATTTTATGGGCAAAAGATAAATTATCAAGTCTTATTTTAACAATTTAAATGATTTTCCATTTCTGGAATGCTCTTAAGTCAAGTTAATGCTACTTACAGGTTTTGCACAGAAGAATTCTTGCTCATTGGTTTCCTTTTGTTTTGATGTGCGGTTTCACTAACTGATATTACACATCACTTGTGACCAGGATCAATGTTGCCTGCACATTGCTCTTGAATTTTGAAATAGCAGCAGTGGTACATTTCTGACAAGAAAGGGGGAGAAAGAAAAACTGAAACTATATGTGTGGGAGATAAGATGATGTTTAATAAATAAATGGTCAGAAAAATAGTGATTCACAAACAAAAGAAAAGAGAATTAAGAGTAAGTTTAAGGTGACACGTGTTGGACACCTTCTCCTTGTTGACCACTACAGTTTCAATGCAAGTTGGAGAAGCAGAAGAAATTCATTTAGGTCTTTTGAGGTTGTTTCTCAAAGAAAATAAAGAAAAATGGTTGAAAATTAAATTGTGTTGAGTTGATTAAGATGAAACCAGTTAAGTAAAGGTACAGTGTTCTGTTTTGTTTTGTTTTGTTTTTTCCCTAAGAAGAAATCTTGTGATTTCTTTCTCCTCCAAAGACAAAGTTATTGGTTAATTGTATTAGTTTCTTGTAATTGCTGTTAAAAAATTAAAAAAAAAAATTAGCACAATTTGGGAGACTTAAAGCAATGAAAATGGATTATCGAATACTTCTGGAGGTCAGAAGTTCTATTTGTATCTCACCAGGCTAAAATCAAGGTTTAAGCTGTGCCCCTCTAATGGTTGTATTTCTTAGCATTTTGGCTAATACAAGTCCTTATGTTTTTCTTCCAATTTCTGTTGACAGCTTATTGTCTACTAGCATTTAGTCATGAAGTAAGTTTTAGGCCAATCTGATTTTCTTCCTCCTTCCGTTTTTTGCTGAAAATTTGTGGGAGTTATTTTAATGTATGAAAATTATAATAGGATTTCCTTTCCTCCTCCATGTTTACCCTTAAGTTTGTAACTAGAGTAGGAACATTCTCTGTTACAAATAGAGGATCTGAGTTTTTTTGGAATTTAAAATTTCCATTGGATAAGTATCTTAGATTCATTTTCCTTATCTTATATATTTATAATACTTTTTAAATCTATTTTCTAACTTTTTTCATTTTCTTTTTTCATTTAAGTTCTTGGAATGATTTTGAGTTATTTTCAATGTGATTGCATTATTGGCATGAAATTGATCTATTTTCACTGTTTTCAAGGTGAATTTAATGTATTAATTTAATTTAATTCATTCATTTTTATTCATTTTAATGTGTTGAATGTACCTTTTATGTTCAACTTACTTTACTGCATTAAAATTTTTCTTATTAGAATTTGTCAAGGCTTTTTAGCATTTTTGATAGCTTTTTAAATACATTTACATTTGAATGAATTGAGACATATAGCTTACACACTGAAATATGTTTACTATACATTTAATCTGAGATACATTGCACAAATAGTGGTATATTTAAGTAAGAAAAAAAAATCACAATTGGGCTCAATAATCACAACAACTTCATGCCACACTTGTGGAAATCCAGTCTTTAGGGCACCTGGGTGGCTCAGTTGTTTGAGCATCTGCTTTGGTTCAGGTCCTGGCATCAAGCCCCATGTTGGGCTATGTGCGCAGTGGGAATCTCCTTCTCCCTCTCACTCTCCTGCTGTGCTCTCTTTCTCTCAAATGAATAAATAAATATATTTTTTTAATCCGTCTTTACCTACCTTAAAAGTTTTAAATTGTCTTTGTCTCTCCTAACTCAACTCATCTTTGAACTGATCTCCTAACAATCCTCACTTTCTCATGTGCTCCAGAAACACTAGCTTCCTGTCAGGCCCACACCAGCTCAGGCTCATCGCACTTAATATTCCTTCCACGTGGAACACTTTGCTGCCTGGTATCTCTGATTTATTTCCCTAAATTCCTTAGTTTTCTGCTTCAGTTTTACTTTCAGAAGGGTCTTCTGACTTCCCTGTCTCAACTGGAACTCCCTCCTCTTGACCCATCAAAACGGTCATTGTTTAGCTCCTTGTTTATTTTTATTGGGAGTTCCTTTCACAAGTTGACATATTGTATACGATTTTCTTTGTTTCATTGTCAAATCCACAAAAATATAATCTAGCTATAAAATCATTGTTATTTTGAATAACTAGTGTTTTTCCAATGCTTAGAACAGTATCTGACATATGAAAGGCTTTTAATTAATATCTGTGAAATAGTTGAATGAAATAAATTGCATTTTAATTTGTATTCCCAATATTTAATTACTTTGCTTTTGTTCAGAGTGATATGCCAACATAATGTGGTATTTCTTAATTTAATAAAAGTATTTTTAAAGAAGTTACTGAAAAAATACGTTCTCTGGCTAAAGCGGTTCTTTTGCTGTGAGATAATAAATAAGTTATGACTTCCTAGTGCCTCATTGAACTGCCAGAGGGTAATCATGGTTACAAGAAAATAACAGAAGCTTGTTTAAAATTAAACATTGTGTATTTTATAAATTGAGAAAGCTGTAATAAATTCTCTATCCTCTATACCACAATATGGTAAAGAGGCACTTTCTAAATCAAAGTTTTTACTATGTAAGTGGTAAAATAAATCAAGCCATTGACCAACACAATGTAAGTTATTGAATCTTTGTTGAAGAAAATGTCATTTCAGTCAGAGACCTCCTTTGTCAACATGGCACCATCGAGGTAACTTCAACCAACACTAAATAAAGACTTGCAGTTACGTTGAGTGGCTTTATAAATAGTATTCTTCCAAAGAAAAATTCCACTTTATGAAAATGACAATACTCAGCAAAGTAGCAGCTATTCTGTAGCACTAGTCATTTAAGAAAATAATAGAATTTAGATGATGAGCTATTCGAGGTAGAAAGAGAATTAATGTGACATTTTTATCAAGAGAAACACGACAAAATAATAGAATAAAGAAAACAGGCAACAGCAAATCAAATCTTTCCATCTTGACCGTAAGATGAATGTTGGTGAATCATTAATCTTCTAAAACTGTGTTTTGGGAAGAAATTAGGTTGTCAAAAGCATTCGTTACACTACTCAGTGCTGCATTTATGCACTATTAATATACCAGACACTGGATTCTCTCTTCACCCCAGCAACTTTAACTGCTGCTTCTCATTTTCCTATTGTGGCTGAAACTTGTATCCTGATGAAGGTGTTACCATATGAAAGGAGTATTTGTAACTAGAAATGACAAACTGCCCCAATATATCACAGTACAACCATCTATTCTAGAGTAGCATTAGTTAAGGCCATAAATGAAGTCTTCCTTCTGCTAAACAAGAGAACATCAATGAAATTAACTGTCCAGTTGGAAAAATACATACGTGAGTATTCCCAAAGGACATCTTAGATGATTAAAAAAAAAAAAGTCACTTCTTAAAGACTGTAATATGAATTCAAAACACATCCTTAAAATTGCCAAGGTCGATACATTTCCCATGTAGAAGTTTGCTGTTTAGATAATGCAAGTCAAGAATACAAAGTGATATTCGCCCATGATTTTTTTAACCTATGCTATATATTTCAGAGAACTCTATTTCTAATCATAAAATCATAAACAATTTTCAATATAGGCATTGTTTTGTGTCCATCTACTCATTTTTTTTCTTCAAATGACATTTGCCAAGGTGAAAAAAACAAACAAAACTTGTCATTGGTTATACTACCACTCTTGTTTTATCTATCGGTATGATTTTTCTCAACTGGTAAGATGCAGATGAGACCATTTCATTGGTTTTAGTAAAAAAAGAAGAATACAGATATCTTAAGGAAAGCAAATAATTAAGCTATCATAAAAAGCTCAAATACGATTACCACACTTTATCTCACATGTTGAAAATTAGGCGTATATTGAACGACGCCATTAAAACTATTGCTGTGACAAAATCAAAAATTGATTTTATGTTATTCTTTATTAACATGATTTTTGTTCACTGTAAGGTTATTTTGGGAGACTGCATTATATCCTTTTAGTAAACTGCTTTTTGTGTGAAAAAAATTCTTACAGCACCTTCTATCAAAGGGACAGACTCCTTCACTGCAAAAGATTTACTATTAACACCACATCTACATGTCTACTTATGCTTCTTAAGAAGCTGGATAGGAGAGAGTTTTCAAGAAACCTGTTCAGAACTGGGGTCTAGAAGGAGAGTTAGCCCAAATCTGGGACTGGTTTGGTTAAAGATATACCACCAGACAAAGTGAGGATTCTTTTTCTTCATAAAAGAGATGTGGACTTAGTTAAGTACATGAATGCCTGATTAATTAAATACATAAAATTATGAATCATATAGCATGTTCAGGGTAATTTTACCTTGAGAATTTCAAAATTCATGCTATTCAGCTCCTTAGAGTGGCATAAGGTTGGAAAAGGTCAACAATTCCCCCATGAAAAGTTAACTTTATGCAACATTGTGTCTCAATAATACCAGGAAAAAATTGCTTGTGAGAAACATCTGATAAGTATGTGAAAAATTAGGACTACTATAAACAGTATTAGAAAATACTAAGTATGGGAAGCATATAAAAAAGGAGATAACAATTTTATATAATTGATACTCAGAAGTTTTGTATTTTTTTGGCAATTCTTATTTTAATTCATACTTAACTGTACTAATGCCTAGTTAATGACTAGCACAATACATAGGATTTATACATTCTGGTTATTTATATTGGACAGCTATAACTTCTAAAAGTGGTATGCTGGTAATTTCTCTGGGGAGAGAGGATGGTAAACTCTGATTTGTAGGTTTGCCAGTTCCATGGTATAAATATTCCCAACATAGCCAATTTCAAAGTACCAATATGATGTCACTAAAAGTGGAAATGGGAGATCATAGCACACGATTATATAGTATTTTCACTATACAGACCTCAATACACATTTCACCAAAACAATATATTTAAATAACCTTGAGTTAGATAAGAGTAAACTGTGATAAAATAATATAAATTAAGAGCTCTGACTAGCTTTTATTTGTAAGTTTATAGTGCTTCATTTTTAATAGTGGTTGTGTGTAAGTGGTTAACAAAATTCCTGAAAATTTTATAATTGTCTCTTAAAAGCCTGTACAAACAGGTTCTAGCACATGAGAGATCATCAAAAAACAACAGAATGTAGAGAAATGTTTTTAATTAGAAGGAGAAGGACTTAAAAAAAAAGGCCAAACATATATTGACCCTGAGATTGCTAAACAGAGTAAAATTATATATAGGATATAAACCCTAATTGCATCTAGGCAACAATACTATAGACACAAAACTTTTCCTAAGCAGAGTCAAAGTCAAGAAAAAGTTTACAAACAAATAGCCACAGAACACGTGTCTGTGAAGGGATGTGAAAATAAATTGTTCCTGTTGACTTAGAATTGTGGCTAAATCCACAGAAGTAAACCAATTGCAGCTGAATACCCCTACATTTTAAAGAGAACTGCTAGACACATTTTTCTATTACTTATAAGAGTTAGCAGAACCTGCTTGGTACTTCATGAAACTACCACTCACCAATTATGCAAGCAGAAAACAGAGGAAGTCATGATTAGGGTTAAAAGTTGTAGACCCAAATAACGCAGTAACTCCCCTGCAACCTCAGCTACCTCTTGCCCACTTACTTTTTACCCTGGATCGATAGATATGTTGGGGCACACCGGCCAGACGTTGCAGAGGCTGATGTCAAACACAGGAATAATAGCCCAACATCCCCTTTTTTGCAGGAACTCCTATTTCTACAATCCCTTCCATGGAAGAACGGAAAAGAACTCATGTATTCACCCATACCTGGAGTTGATTGCAGGGGCATTAGGTAGGTAAAACAACAGTTATATCCACCCAGCTTCCCTCCCTGCTTTGGACTGAGTGTTTGTGCTCCTCCCCAAATGCATATCTTTAATCCTATGTCATGGATTTGGAGGTGGGGTGATGTGATATGATGTGATGTGATGTGATGGTATTTAGAGGTGGGGACTTGGGGAGGTGATTAGGTCATGAGAGGATTGGTGCCCTTATAAAAGAGACTCCAGAGAGCTCCCTTATATCTTCTGTATGTAAAGACACAGTAAAAAGATAACCCTAGTCCATAGGGTCTAGGAAGCAGGCTTTCACCAGACATTGAGTCTGCTGGCTCCTTCAACTTGGACTTCCAACCAGAACTGTGAAGAATAAATTTCTGCTCTTTATCAGCCACCCAGTCTGCGGTATTTTTGTTATAATAGCTTGAATGGACTAAGTTACTCCCAGTCTCCAATACAATAAAAGAGAAAGGTCCAAGGAAGGGAGAATGGTACAGAGTGAAAGATAAAACTGTTATCTTTCCGATTCTACATTCCTCGATTCAAGCTAGTAATGTGCAAGAAGATTTAAGAATATGAACCCAAAGTTCAAGAATTTGAACTTTATGGACTATTTTATGCACAAATTGTCAGAATCTCTGTGGAATCTGTTAAATATGCAGCAGCATATTTAATATATAAATATTATAGTATCTAACATATAAATATAAATAAATGGTGTATAAACATATTCTATATTAATAGATATGAATTATATATTAAGTTAATACATATGAATTACATATAATTATATATTTGAATGTGAATTACATGCATAATTCATATGTGTATATATTAAGTTAATATAGCAATTAATAAATCTATCTTCCAGAGAAAGTAATTAGTTTTGTAAAACTATAGTGAAACTTATGTTACCCACACAATATGTTGGTTTGATAAAAACGAATAACTATTTAATGTATGTTAGGAAAGAAATATGTAAAATTAAGATGTAGTAAAGAGGTATGAAGTCACCATCTTATGAAAATGAGAGAAATATTTATTTAGCCTCTCCATACTAGATCATAATCATGGAGTTATTTAGTCTCAACATGTAATAGCCATTCAGAAAGACCTTTCTATTTGTAATTCCATTTAAGACATTCTGTGATGAGAAAACTTATATTTAAAATGAATTCAAATAAAATGAATTCAAATAAAACTTTAATTTGTAGAAGACTTTGTATATATTAGAACCTCAAAATATATTATATGTTGATATCTATTTTAAATAGGGTCTAAATTAGATAATTATAAAGATGTTGTTTCCCTTCCTTGAATGCCCAGTGGTTATTTGAAATGTTAGTGGAATGTAAGGCATGACTTTCCTTGTAGTCTTCAAGCTTTCTGATCTAATGCCCACTAAAGGACAGTGGTGGTCTCCAATATCTGTGACAGCTGGAAACAACTCTATAAATTTACAAGCTATTTCCAAACAGCAGCACTACAGGCACTGACAATATAATGTTAGTGAGCTTTATAATGGGAATCAAGGTACTTGGGATGTGGGTGCCTGGGTGGCTCAGTGGGTTAAGCCTCTACCCTCAGCCCAGGTCATGATCTCAGGGTCCTGGGATCGAGTCCCACATCGGGCTCTCTGCTCGGCAGGGAGCCTGATTTCTCCTCTCTCTCTCTCTCTCTGCTTTCCTCTCTGCCTACTTGTGATCTCTCTGTGTCGAATAAATAAATAAAATCTTTAAAAAAAAAAAAAGGTACTTGCGCTGTAGTCCTGTCTATTACATCGTGTCTCAGTTAATCTCTTACTTAAAGATAGTTCCTGGTGTTAAAATTATTACTTCAATAATATCCAATTAATGAAAATCAGGGTATCAACAAATTATAAAAAGGTTAATTTCTATTTTCTCCTAGTAATTCCCAAATTCTTCAAATTTGAAATTTATGTGTGAACATCATTCAACAAAAAACTTACTTTTACCAGCTAGGTATTGCTTTTATTAAAGATAGCCACAATATGCCATCAAGATTGTATTTCTACAATTTGTTTAGGTTATATTCCATAAACCGCTTACAGCCAAAAAAGACATGGGTATTGATTTCTGTAAGTAAATTAAGTTTTGATTGTAAAGTGTTTGGCCATATGATTGCTCACGCGTTTAAAAATGACATCTTGCAGTACCCTAAT
The DNA here is from genome assembly GCF_009829155.1 of Mustela erminea. Taxonomy (NCBI): domain Eukaryota; kingdom Metazoa; phylum Chordata; class Mammalia; order Carnivora; family Mustelidae; genus Mustela; species Mustela erminea. Next base: position 198,487,741 of record NC_045614.1, on the reverse strand, counting down.
TGCTACCTTGGTTAATTTATTTCACATAGAAATACCGTTAACCACCTAAAGAAACCAAGAGAAGTGCAAAACATAATTGCATCTTAAAAATATAAGTATAACCTTCTGTATCATTCTAAGCTTCTTTTGAGATTACAAAGTAAAACATGTAATTTTCAATAGCTTTTAAAGCAATGGTGCTTTCCAAATAAGCAGTTACATTCTAGTGGTATTTTCAAAGCTTCACATGAATTAAAAAATAAAACAAGCTAATTTTTCATTGATGTATAAATTATTTCTGTTTTACAAGTCTAAAGATTTTTAAACTGTGCAGTCTGATTGTTTTTACTGATCCATTTGATATTATCAGGCAAAATACTTTAGCCATGTAGAATCAACCTTAGATATTACTCCCAATTATGATTTATTGATCAATGGATGCTTCCAGATGAAAGATGCCATCTTTTTTTATCAAGATTCCAATGGTCTTATGGCTAGAATGGATTCATAAACAGATAATTTGAATACTAAATGTGAAATGTTTATAAGGCATTATGGACTCATAAATTAAGAGACTATGTAAATGAGAGTAATTCAAGTGTTTATGAAAAGTAAATCCTAGAATAGAATACCTATGTATTCACATAATAAAAGTTTGTTTTTCGCTCACATGAAGTTCAAAAATGTTATTCCTGAACAGTTACCCAGGGAGCCGGAAATGGGGCAGTTCTCAGTTCCACTGAGTCACTCAGAAACCAGTTTCCACCAGTGTCTCTGGAGTAATCATTGTGATGATTTCAGGCTAGTAGAAATGAGTGGAGGTTAGGAAACTGTTTCCCTGAAAAACTTGGACTGAAAGTTACATAATCCATGGCTGAGACCTAGCCAGCTGGTCATCCATAACTTCAAGAGAGGCTGGGATGTGTAGTCTACCTGAACTTGATATTACACACATGCACACACACACATGCACATATACACACACACATGCACATATACACACACACACACACACAGAGAGAGAGAGAGAGAGAGAAGGGGGGAGTGAGAGCTTGCAGGGAGGGAGAGAGAGAAAAAGGAAAGAAGGGGAAAAGGAAAAGAAGAAAGAAAAGGAAGTCAACTTTGGAGACTACATAGCATTCTCTGTTATTTTCCTGAATTAAAAAAGAAAAAAAAAGTTAAATCACAGCTGTAAGCAATAGGAGATTTTAAAGTTTAATCAGAGAAGTAACATGATCAGTTGTGCATTTTAGATAGATCATTCTAGCACCTGTGTGTCTGAAGGAATTTGGGGTGACACATTTCTGAGAAATTATATTTTTAGCCATCAATTAACACCAAGCCTGAACAAGGAGAAATTAAACACAGCGCAAGTGTCCTCATCTAAATATTCTTCAACTGACGAAGTGGGGTGCATAATAGAAAAATCATTTCAGTGAGGGTCACATATTTCCATCAAACTCTGCCACCAGTTTTTGTCTTTAAAGTACCAACTCCTGACCCTTAAATAAATGAGAGGGTTTTGACAAGTCAAGCCAGGAACTCCCTTCCCTTCCTACTATTCCTACAGTGTATCTTGAGAAGTATCGTGCAGGATGAACCAGGACAGCTCTAACACTGCCCACTGGACTTTTCCAGGAACAGGCAAACCAGTCAGAATGGAAAGATTCTGATTCTGGCTAATTCCATTGTGCCTTTCTCACCAATAAGCAATTCTCTGGACACCAGCTGGGTGTCCTAAAATTCACCTCAATTCTGACATTATCTACCCAGAAATTGGATCAGATTCCACAGGTAAAGGATTCCATCTGACAAGACCTCCCATTCCCAGCAGACTAATCAAAAGACCATGTTGTCACCTGGGCTTCTGACCCAATCGCTGTAAATCAGAGGTTCTTGTGACCTCCTCCTGAGGTTCAATTAGTTGATCAGAGTGGCTCACAGAACTCAGAGAAATTAGATGACTAGTTTATATAAAAGGACCCAACTCAGGAACAGCCAGATAGAAGAGACGCACAGCGCAAGCTGCATGTGGGCTTAGAGCTTCCATGATTTCTCCCGGTGTGCCATTATCTCTGTATTTCTGCGTGTTCACCAACCCAGAAGCTCCTGACCGTGTCCTCTTGGGTTTGAATGGAGGTTTCACTACACAGGCATGATTGATTAAGTAATCGGTCATCAGCAATTGATTCAACCTCCAAGCTCTCTCCTCTCCCCGGAGGCAGGGAGTGAGACTGAACATTCCAACCCACAAGTCACATGGTTGGCTCTCCTGATAATTAACCTCCATCCTTAGGGTATTTTTCAAAAGTCACTTCATTCACTTACACACAGTTGTGATGAAGAGGAGCTTGAATAATAGGACACCCATTTCACCTTTTATGGTTCTGAAGCAATTGCAAGAACGGAGGACAGGAGGCCAAATATTATGACAATGCTCCCAATTCTCTTATGGCTTAGGGAATTCCAAGGGTTTGGGGAGTTGTAATCCAGAAAGTATAGAAGACCAAATATCTATGAGAAATATATTTTAGTCATCTGAGTAATTAAATATATATTATTTATAAATCACAATATCACAGAGTAATTTTGCAATGAATAGCAGCAGAATTTATGGTGGTCACTATAATCTGAGGTGGAGGATTTGAAAAATAAATATTTTATTCGATTTTAAAATACATGAAAGTAAGAAAGCAAGGTAATGCACTAAGCACAGAACCTGAGGCAAGTCATTTCATATAATTTCATGCCAGTTTATGTTGTAAAATGCAGCTTCTAATAGTGTTTACCAAATAGAGTAGTTGTTTTGATTAAACTAGATAATCCATGCAAAACAATCCACATATTTCATAGTATAGAGTAAGGGGTTAATGAAGGCTAGTAACTGTAGGTATTCTAAGTTAGGTATGTTCCACCTCTCTGTCCCCTAGGTCTAAAGGTGGGGTATATCAACTCCATTCTGACACTCTCCAGGTTAGCATCAGATTTCCAAGTTAAGGATTCAGTCCTACAAGACTGCCCCCTGCCTACCACCATAGACTCTAATCACAAGTCCAGGTTGTCACCCAGCCTTCTGACCAAATAGCTATAATTATCAATATTGCTTCTCCTAGCAACTTCCAGGCTCATCTTCCTCCCCTGCTCCTAAGATCTCCAGCCTCAGATCTCATGTCATTACACTATCCCACTGGCACTCAAATTTTAGGGTGCATCAGAATCACCTAGAATATCTGTTAAAATAGATAGCTGAGCATACCCAGAATTTTCAATAGTAGTCTGGGATGCGCTTAGAATATTGCATTTCCTAAAAGGTGCCAAAGATGCTATCGCTGCAGGTCCAGAGACAAGTCTTGGGAATCACTGCCTTAAAGCAAACACAGCCTCTCGTTGTCACTAACGTTTACAAACCTCCAAGACTCTCTTCATTTCCTCACTCTCCCTCTCTAGAATACTTCCTTCAGGCATTACGGCTTGTCTGCTCTCACCAACTCAAGAACACCACCAACAATATGCCTGTATCTCACCTAATCATTAAACACTTCCCTTCTACCAGGGATTATTTACTTTAACATTGAAGCATGTCTTTATCTTCCCATTTTTAAAGCAAGCAAAAATCCCTCTCAGCTTCTGCTGTGCTAATTCCCTGTTCCTTTTACTCCAGAATTCATTTAGACAGTTGTCTATTCTCATTGCTCCCAATCCTCTCCATCAAGTCCTTCTAATCCTATTTCATTTAGACTTCTACCAACAGGATTCCACGATCCTGCTCTTAACAAGGGCAATAATGACCTCTATTTCATTACTGTAATGGCCAGTTCTCACTTCTCATCTGACATGTCCTACAAGAAACATATAAAAAGGCTGGTTAAGGGGCACCTGGGTAGCTCTGTCGGTTAAGCATTTGCTTTTGGCTCAGACTCAGGTTATGATCCCAGGGTCCTGGGATTGAGCCTCTGTCTCTGGCTCCCTGCTCAGTGGGAAGCCTGCTTCTCCCTCTCTGTCCACTGCTCTCCCTGGTTGTACTTGCTCTGTCACTCTCTCAAATAAATAAATAAAATCTTTTTAAAAAAAAAAAAAGAAAAAGTGGGGTGCCTGGGTAGCTCTGTGGGTTAAGCCTCTGCCTTCAGCTCAGGTCATGATCTCAGGGTCCTGGGATCGAGTCCCGCATCAGGCTCTCTGCTCAGTGTGGAGCCTGCTTCCCTTCCTCTCTCTCTCTCTGCCTGCCTCTCTGCCTACTTGTGATCTCAGTCTGTCAAATAAATAAATAAAATCTTAAAAAAAAAAAAGTGGTCAAAATTTCAGTAGGCCTAAAGAACATCATTTTTTCAATGGTTTCTTGACTCCTTTTTCTGTCTCTAAAGAGATAGTTAATTGTCTCTTTGGTGGTTTTGTCCCATCTACCTAATTTCCATTTAATTCTGTTATATAACTAATATCTAAAATAGGATGGACACCTGGGTGGCTCAGTGGGTTAAAGCCTCTGCCTTCGGCTCAGGTCATGACTCCAGAGTCCTGGAATCGAGCCTCACATTGGGCTCTCTGCTCAGCAGGAAGCCTGCTTCTTCCTCTTTCTCTGCCTGCCTCTCTGCCTACTTGTGATCTCTGTCTGTCAAATAAATAAATAAAATCTTTAAAAAAAAAAAAGATTTTATTTATTTATTTGACAGACAGAGATCACAAGTAGACAGAGAGGCAGGCAGAGAGAAAGGGGAAGCAGGCTCCCCGCTGAGCAGAGAGCCCGATGAGGGGCTCGATCCTACGACCCTGGGATCATGACCTGAGCTGAAGGCAGAGGCTTTAACCCACTGAGCCACCCAGGCGCCCCAATAAATAAAATCTTTTAAAAAAATAAAATAAAATAGGAAGTGACACATAACCAGTGATCAAAAATACCTATGTTGAGGGGTGGCTTGGTGGCTTTTTGGTTAAGGGTCTGCCTCTGGCTACGTTCATGATCCTGGGGTCCTTGGAACCCTGAGTTGGGCTCCCTGCTCAGTGGAGAGTCTGCTTCTCCCTTTCCCTCTCCCCGCCATTCATGCTTTCTCTTGCACTCTCTCCCTCTCGCTCTTAAATAAATAAATAAAATCCTTTAAAAATCCATTTTTTGAGATCATTATTTTTTGGGGTGGTGGCGGGGGACAAAGGATCAGTGTATGCTTCAGGCTCTAAAGCCAGATTTGCATGGATTTAGATCACATCTCTATTCATTAATAACTATTTGACTGAAACTACTTAAACTCACTCTAATAGAATTTCCTTCTTTGTAAATTCCTAAGCAAGGATAATAAGAATTTAAGAGCATTGTCTTAAGATTTAAATGAGATAACATAGACGAAGTACACAGTGCATTAGCTACCATTATCATGAAGGATGATGTTGGATCCTCTAGTTTAGGGTCCCACATCACAAGGCTGCAATCAGGTGTTGGACAGGGCTCTGGTCTCAGCTGAAGCTCTGCTGAGGAACTGGCCTGGATGGCTACTGGCACCAATATTTCCTTGTGGACTGTGAAATGGGAGGCTTCAGTATCTTGCTAACTGTCAGCGAGGGCCCTTTTCAGCACCAATGCCATCTATGTCTTCCCAGTATTCCTTTATGCTTCCTCAAGTCAGGCAAGGGAGAGTCTTTCTGCTAGAAGGGAATTACAATTATGCACACAATCATATAAATCCTACTAAAGTATGCTGTATTCTACTGGTTAGAAGTAAGCCACGGTTTCATACCCACTCAAGGAGAGAAAACCATAAGACCCTGAGTACTAGAAGGCTGAATCATGGAGTCACCTTAAGAACTGTCTGCCGTAGTACTATTCTAAGTAATTTAATTATTTTTACTTGATTTTTTAATCCTCCTTTTAAAGATCAGAAAATCTTCTCCCTCTCCTTCTTCCTCTCTCCCCTGCTCATGCTCTCGCTTTCTCTCTCTCTGTTCGTATCTCAAATGAATAAATAAAAACAAATCTTTAAAGATAAGAATACCAAATCATGGAGAGTTTAAATAACTAGCTCAGTCCCATATCATTAGTTGCATGATAAGTGAGGTAGTCTGCTTCCAGTAGCCATCATTTTAGAGCAATACTGCACTAATTTGATAATTTTCTAGGAAAAGGTTGATCTGGGCTGAAAGTATTGAGAGTTTAATTTTATAGAAAAATTAAATTCAAAAACAATTTGAAGGAAAATAAAAAAAGACAATTTGAGGAAAAAATAGACCAAAGTTTTAATTAACTATTATATTCACATGAAAATTAGATATTTTCATTAAACACGAACCCAATAATATTAGGCGTATTAATTAAACACATCTAGCCTATTCAATTTATGTATTGAATACATGTATATCCATCCCTACTAATGCCATTATTTCAGGCACTGGGAATGCACTCATCAAAAATTGCACCAGCTGAAGTGACTCTTGTTTCCAATATTCCTTATATAGTGATAACTTGATTGGTGCTGGACAGGTGGCCTCCTAAATAGAGGTTGCATTTCCTACTTTTCCCTGCAGGTGGCTCTGACCATTGACTCAATTCTGATCTGAAAGATGTCAGTGGAAATACCACATACACATGCTGTGTAGGATCTGAAAAAGTGAGGGCATAGACTTTGCCTCTGCTTTTTTCCCTGTTGGCTGATTGAACTATTGAAGTAACAGGTCCAGTTGGGCAACTGTCTTAGACCATGAGGCAGAAGCTGTATTCTGTGAATGGCACACCAAAACAAAATAGGAACCAGAATCCCCGAGGTTCATAGAACTGCCATGCCCTGTGTGGACTTTGTTTATGAGAGAAAGAAACTTTAATTTTATTCATTACTGTTATTTAGGGTTTCTTCACTAACCAAAGCAACACCAAGCTCAGACTGATACCAATAAAATGAAAAGCAATGAGTGACATCTGACATTGTCCTGACCCTCATGGAACCATTAGTTCTCATTTACAATGTATTTTAAATACTATTTTTTTCAAAATCCTGAAGAGAAATTTTGTTGATAATTTAATACTAAAAATTATTTAAATAAAAATTAGTATTTTGCTGAAGGTTATTTGCACATGGCTATGATCAAGTGTAAAATAATACTGACACTGCCTATCAGAATGGTTTATTAAAATATAATATAGCTTATTGGTGAATAGGTTGTGAAATATTCTATAGTTATATAATTAAGGTATAGATATGTCCTACAGACTCTTTTGGCAGGTATCCAATTTGTTGAAGCCGTTGAACATATAAGTACATTCCAGTAGATTGTATCTATACACTGAGCACAAAATTAATTTTATGTCAGCAAACCACTGTTTTTAACAAGTTATACAATTCATAGAGCCATATAATTGTTCTGCTCTCCAAATATGCTGCTTTCAAACAGAGATAATGAAGATAGCTAAAGAGCAATGCAAGGGGAAAAAAAAAAAACACGTTATCTCTTCAGTGAATTGTACTTTACAGGTGGTTGGCTGAAAAATTAGCAGGTCCTATTTTCTGTGGTAATAAATCCTAATATTTGGAGAAAGCAAGTGCAGATAGATTACCAGTTCATCGCCACTTGCCACATTACAATGAAGATTTAATCTTTATGGTGAGAAATTCAATCTTTATACAACTGCTGTGGTGATATTTTTAATATAAAATGTCATCATTTCATTTATAATGTGGATATCATGCTTCTTCATAGTTTTGCCCAAAGAAGATACTGGCATTTTGGATAAGGTTGTAATTTTAAGTAATTGCAATGGTGTTTGTATGTGAGTTATATGCAAGGTTTTAAAACGGAGAAAGGGAATTATGGTTGTTAAATAAACATAACATGGTTCTAGTGTGTTTACATGAAAAGTTCTAAACCATTTAAAAGGCAAATGCATTTGTGTCAAGACAAGCAAATATTCCATGAGTGAGATTTTTGGAGCTGCAGGATGAATCAGCTCTTCTAAACATTCTGCAATGTCTGATCACACAATACTGGTTGCTCAGTTGTTCATGACCGCTCAGTTTTCAATATTGAAATCAAAGTTGCTTACTCTTTCAAGTAGTCACCTTTTTTAAAGCTATTTTCAGTAGATAATTTTTCAAATTTATTAATAAAAGTAATTTCCTAGGTGTAAAGTTCACCTTTTAGATAAAAACTATAACAAATTCCGAAGGTTGAGATGTTGTACATGGAGACCTGGAACAGTGGACTGGAGGTGGTATCCTGGAGGCATGGACCACACCAAACATTTTTATATGGTGCATGTTGTTAACATTTTTATATGGTGCATGTTGTTAACAAGTAGAAGGTGATGTTTGTCTTATGAAAATGGATTCATCAACACTTCGTAACATATGAGAATATTTTACCCCATTTGTATAAAGATCATAGATCAAATTCTAGAGTTGGTTGTTCGAAAGTTGTGTTTTGCAATGTATAAAATATAAGGTTGCTTTTGTATTCATCTTAATGGTCTCTCTCCTCTCTCTCTCCCTTAATTCTTCCCCTCCTCCTCTTTTTTTTCCTTACCCTTCTTTTCTGTTAATACACGTGAGCTTTCTAGTAACCACATAGTCATTATTTTTTTAAATGAAAATAGTATTTTTTGTAATAATAAATTGCTTTTTATGTTATTTCCACCCCAAGGTCTGTTTGTGATTCACACATTCCTGGCATTTGTTTTGTGGATGTTGTTTCTTAGGACATCTGCTCCCTATCAGAATCCTTATTGTTGTTGTTTCTCACCCATAGTGTAGGAAATTATTGAGATCTATTTAATAATGCCACTAAAAGTATAGATTCAAAGTACTTAATTTTCTGGGCCAAAAGACATCTCAAGTCTTTTTCTCTGTATTTACATCACAAAATGGTGGGCTTCTTGGTTACAGTCTTATTTCTTTTTCAAGTGAGTTAATCAACTGAGGCTATTTGATTGACAGAATTATGGTCTAGCTTTATTCTTAGCACCTACTGTGTCTTTTTTTTTCCAGTATATATACAGAGAAAAAGAATTTTTGAATATCCCTGTACCTGTTTCTTTGTTTCATACCTGATTTAATCATGCAAGCTGGTTACCTTGGAGCAATGCTCAATGTGTTTCTGTTTTCCCAGAGTTTTTTCCCAATTTAGCTTCCAAGTGATATTTTTATTTTCAATGAAATAATCTTACTTATAGTTCCATTAGGTTAGGGCAGGATGGACTTCTTTCTGTATGTTTGCTTATTACTGATTCTGCCATGATCTCTTCTATTAGTGATTGAGATGTTCCCATAATAAACGGAATTCTCAGTTGAACATGTGTACTTAAAGATGTGTACTGTTATTTTCATCTCCTTTCTCAATGTTTTTCTGAACTCATCTTAATGAACATTTCTTTTTCAAGCATACCATTCAGAATGTTCAGTGATGAAAGCAGAAAAAGCAGCTCTCAAGCAAAAGTGGCAAAAAGTAGCCAAGGCCTTTCTGGTGATGGGGGAGAATTACACCACACAGTTGCCCTCACTAGTCATTTGTCCAAGCCAGTATGCGTGGTCTGTCCACTGCTGGTAAGTCTCCAGCCTGCTGGTTGGTGAAAGCCATTTAGAAACAGAAACAAACAAAAAAATCAATTAGGTAAACATAAACTATGTACTGGAAATAGAGGATGCATTTTGTTCCTGTCAGATGTGAAGAGAATAGTGTAAATACTCTTCACTTTGTCAGTGATTATATATTCTAAACCTTTGCTATTTTATTACTAAAATAAATGCTTTTCAGGATTTTTTTTTTCCAAAAATCTTTAGGCAGCAATTAATGTGAACAAGCTTGAGTGCATGTTAAATGGAAAACTGAATACTAAATTTGTATCTTGAAAAGTCATTGCTGAACATTTAATCTGTAAAGTGTCTTTATTGATATTTATCATTCACCTTGACTACCATACCGATACCATAACCACAAGAAAGTCAAAAGAAGCCTAATAGCTATTTCTACTTTAGAAGTCAGTCATTTTCAGAAGCTTATACCCAAAAGAGACAGAGTTAAAAAATCTAGCCACAGAAAATACATTTACACGTTATCCTATGAGGAAAGAATTTCTGTTTAGATCAAATGATTGATTTCTTAAATTAATTTTTCTTATTTTTAAAAATTGAGTATACTGTTTCACATAGAGAAATTAAGTAACATCTATTAATGGGCTAGTTTCTTTGCCAGAAGAACTTCATGGTTAAGTGAGGCCCCACATCATCAAGGGCTTCATATAGAAAATCAAGTGAATTCCAACAATGGATTATTTCTTTTCATTTTTTTAAATAATTTCAGTGATATTAAAAACTATGGAATGTATTCTGTCACAGATGATTTGTTTGAAATTATATTGAATATATGGTAAATTGTAAACATTGTTAAAATTTCAGGAATGGAGATAAAATGATTAGTTTCTGCATTAATAATACAAATACTACATAAAGAAATCTATGCAGTAGACATGTACTTCAAATTGATAGTGATAAACATATCATCTGTATTGTATTTAAACACGCAAAAGTATTTTTCCAGTTGAAACTAAAGCTGTCATTGTCAAAATTTATAATCTTTCAAAAAACATACATAGAGTATCGAGCTATGAAATTTTCCTGATGAAACTGATATTGAATGTAGAAAAAGTCTTTAGCATTGCAAATATACTCTTTTTACTGTTCAATAGGAAGAAAATTTTGAAAATATTTGAAAGAATTACTTTATAAATCAACCTACATGTCCTACTAATGGGTTTGATCATTAGTGCAAAACAGTCCTCTAACTTAAGTTTTCATTTTTTCTAAACTAGTTATGAATTTTAATCAGTATTCAATAAGTCAATACCTCAAAATTTTCACTTTTGAAAGTGATAGACAATTTAATTACCAAAAATAGTTGTTTCAAATGATAAATTCAAACGTATCTATTAAAGCAAAAAATATCTAGATTTGTGGAAAAAATTACTGGCCAGAACTCCTATTTTTATCTGCATTAGTTTATATTTTATTCTGGAATGAAATGAAATTGATAACATATAGGGGCACCTGCTTGGCTTAGTTTGTTAAGCATCTGCCTTCTGCTCAGGTCATGAACCCAATGTCCAGGGTCCTGGGATAAGCCTGGCATCAGACCCCTGCTCAGTGGGGAGACTGATTCTCCCTCTCCCTTTGCTGCTCCCCCTGCTTATGTGCGCTATCCATCAAATAAATAAATAAATAAAAATCTTTAAAAAATAAATGAAATCAAGAACACTTTTAGCATCTTTATTTAGCAATATATTCTAATAATAGAAGTTATTTGAGAAGTTTTCTCTTTTTAAAAAACTGTTCCTTGAAAAATGATACCATATGTAAAGGCAAAATAACTTACCTAACAAAATATTTAGATGGAAATATTAATATTTAAAATAAAGTAGAAGAGAAAATATCTTCCAGCCGAATTTTCTGTGAGTTTACCAGGTACCTCTGTTCTTATAAAAATAATTTCTCAATTAAGTTTATCATGTTACCAAGAATAGAATCAATGAAGTATCATAACTTTAAATTTATTAACCAAAAACTGCAACTTTGAAGCAGGTTGTAGGCAATTACACAAAAATAACTAAAAATTATACCATATTTTAAAAAATGATTTTTTTAAATGAATGTGATATAGACAAAGATAGCTAAGAAGCAGATTAAAATACATGGCAGTGCATGCAGAATAGTTATTCTGCTTATGTTATATTTCAATGTTTAGATAATAAATTTAAAGTTTTTCTTTACTTCAGCTTTACATATATGGATGTGTTCTATTTATTTAAAAGGAATTTTGACTTATAATATTTTAACACAGCTGTAATGCAGGCCCACTAGTATAAAAACAATTTGTCAGTCAGTGAAACAATTGCCAGTAAATAATTTAAAAATTAAATGCATTATCTTAATTATTTTGCCATCCTGTTCTACTTTCAAAAGTTTTTGGTGTGGGAAAAATATTGTATGATGTCTTCATTCATATGCTGCATCCATATGGAATCAGGAAACTTCAGCATTAGGAAGTCATGTTGCTTCATCTCTCAGTATTTCCTCACTTCTCTACAGCTCTGATGTAGAGCTATCCCAGAGGCATATGCTCTTTTACCAAAATCTCTCACACATCTTCTATTTATTCCTTATCCCCTAAAATCTGTTGTCCAGGGACAACTCAATGGCTCACTCAGTTAAGTGTCTGCCTTCTACTCAAGTCATGATTCCAGTGTCCTGAGATTGAGTCCCACAATGAGCTCCTTGCTCAGTGATGATTCTGCTTCTCTCTCTGCCTGATGCTCCCCTTGCTTGTGTGCTCTCTCTCTCTGACAAATAATTAAATAAAATCTTAAAACACACACACACACACACACACACACACACATTTTGGGGGCACTGATTAGAATTTATTGCAAATATATAGTAAAACTATTTTGTAAATATATATATATGTGTGTGTGCATATATATGTGTATATATATATATATATATATATAGCCATATAAATCCTAAAATGTATGTATGTGAGTAACATATTTATAATACATTATATATGTATGTGTGCAATATCTATTATACATATGTACATAGGCATATATACACACACACACACATATATATAGTGATTTGATGGAAAAAGTATTGTTTGGAAGATATATAGAGATATACCTAATATCTACCTATCTATAGATATATCTATATATGTTTAGATATCTGTAGAGATGTTTATATGTCTATATATGGAGGGAATTGTATTTATATATATAAATCTACATAGACATGTGTATATCTACATGTAGCTATAAATGTATATAGACATCCAAGGCCATCCCCTTTGCACCAAATCTCAATCTAGTATGCAGAAAAAACGATTTGAACAAAACTTGGAAAAATATCAAACACCTCCAGTTTGAAAGATCTCAAAATTCACCAATAGGAATATGTTTAATATTATAAAAAATGAGAAACAGAATGAGGGATGTCTTTTTTTTTTAATTTCTTTTCACTGTTCTAAAATTCATTGTTTATTCACCACACCCAGTGCTCCATGCAATACATGCCCTCCATAATAACCTCTACCAGGCTCACCCAACCACCTACCCCACTTCCCCTCCAAAACCCTCAGTTTGTTTCTCAGAGTCCACAGTCTTTCATGGTTTGTCTCCTCCTCTGACTTCCCCCAACTCACTTCTCTACATTTCTCAATGTCCTAATTGTTATTCCTTATGCGCCACTAGTAAGTGAAAGATAATTGACTGCCTCTGCTTGACTTATTTCACTCAGCATAATCTCCTCCAGTCCTGTCCATGTTGATGCAAAAGTTGGGTATTCATCCTTTCTGATGAAGGGATAATACTCCATTGTATACATGGGCCATATCTTCTTTATCCATTAGTCCGTTGAAGGGCATCTTGGTTCTTTCCACAGTTTTGCAACTGTGACCATAGCTGCTATGAACATTGATGTACAGCTGGCCCTTCTTTTCACTGCATCTGTATCTTTGGGGTAAATACCCAGTAGTGCAATTGCAGGGTCATAGGGTAGCTCTATTTTTAATTTTTGAGGAGTCTCCACACTGTTTTCCAAAGTGGCTGCACCAACTTGCATTCCCACCAACAATATAAGAGGGTTCCCCTTTCTCCACATCCTCTCCAACACTTATTGTTTCCTGTCTTGTTGATTTTGGCCATTCTAACTGAGGTAAGGTGGTATCTCAATGTGGTTTTGATTTGAATCTCCCTGATGGCTAATGATGATGAACAGTTTTTCGTGTCTCCATTAGCCAATTGTATGTCTTCTTTGGAGAAGTGTCTGTTCATGTCTTCGGCCTGTTTTTTGTTGTGACTATCTGTTTTGTGTGTGTTGAGTTTGAGGAGTTCTTTATAGATCTTGTATATCAGCCCTTTGTCTGTAGTGTCATTTGTGAATATCTTCTCCTATTCTGTGGGTTGCCTCTTTGTTTTGTTGACTGTTTCATTTACTGTGCAGAAGCTTTTGATCTCGAGGAAGTCCCCAAAGTTTATTTTCACTTTTGTTTCCTTTGCCTTTGGAGACATATCTTGAAAGAAGTTGCTGTGGCCGATGTCAAAGAGGTTACTGCCTATGTTCTCCTCTAGGATTTTGATGGATTCCTGCCTCACTTTGAGGTCTTTTATCCATTTCAAGTTTATCTTTGTGTATGGTGTAAGAGAATGGTCAAGTTTCATTCTTCTACACAGAGCTGTCCAATTTTCCAAGCACATTTATTAAAGAGACTGCCTTTTTTCCACTGTGCATTTTTTCCTGCTTTGTCAAAGATTATTTGACCATAGAGTTGAGGGTCCATATCAGGGCTCTCTACTCTGCTCCACTGGTCTATGTGTCTATTTTTGTGCCAGTACCATGCTGTCTTGGTGATCATAGCTTTGTAGTAAAGCTTGAAATCAGGCAATGTGATGCCCCCAGTTTTGTTTTTTTTTTCTTCAACATTTCCTTAGCAATTCAGGGTCTCTTCTGGTTCCATACAAATTTTAGGATTATTGTTCCAGCACTTTGAAAAATGCCAGTGGAATTTTGATTGGGATGGCATTGAAAGTGTAGATGACTCTAGGCTGTATAGACATTTTAACAATATTTATTCTTCTGATCCATGAGCATGGAAAGCTCTTCCATCTATTTCTGCCTTCTTCAATTTCTTTCATGAGTGTTCTGTAGTTCTTCGAGTACAGATCCTTTACTTCTTTGGTAAGGTTTATCCCCAGGTATCTTATGATTCTTAGTGCTATAGTATATGGAATTAATTCTCTAATTTCCCTTTCTATATTTTCATTGTTAGTGTATAAGAAAGCAACTGATTTATGTACATTGATTTTGTATCCTGCCATATTACTGAATTGCTGTATGAGTTATAGTAATTTAGGGGTGGAGTCTTTGGGTTTTCCATATAAAGTATCATGTCATCTGTGAAGAGAGAGAGTTTGACTTCTTCATTGCCAATTTGAATACATGGTATTTCTTTTTGTTGTCTGATTGCTGTTTTTGGGACTTTTAGTACTATGTTGAACAAGAATGGTGAGAATGGGCATCCTTGTTGTATTCGTGATCTCAAAGGGGGGCTGTCAGCTTTTCCCCTTTGAGGATGATATTCACCGTGGGTTTTTCATAGATAGCTTTTATGAAGTTGAGGAATGTACCCTTTATCCCTATACTTTGAATCATTTTAATCAGGAATGGTTGCTGTATCTTGTCAAATGCTTTTTCTGCATCAATTCAGAAGACCATGTGGTTCTTCTCTCTTCTATTATTGAGTTGTTCTATCACATTGATTGATTTATGAATGTTGAACCACCCTTGCATCCCATAGATAAACCTCACCTGGTCATGGTGGATTTTTTTTTTAAAGATTTTATTTATTTATTTGACAGACAGAGATCACAAGTAGGCAGAGAGAGAGTGGGAAGCAGACTCTTGCTGAGCAGAGATGTGGGGCTCGATCCCAGGACCCTGGAATCATGACCTGGACAGAAGGCAGAGGATTTTACCCACTGACCCAGGTGCTGCATGATGGGTCATCTTTTTGGACAGACAGAGATCACAAGTAGGCAGAGAGAGAGTGGGAAGCAGACTCTTGCTGAGCAGAGATGTGGGGCTCGATCCCAGGACCCTGGAATCATGACCTGGACAGAAGGCAGAGGATTTTACCCACTGACCCAGGTGCTGCATGATGGATCATCTTTTTAATCTACTGTTGGATCCTATTAGGTAAGATCTTGTTGAGAATCTTGGCATCCATATTCATCAGGGATATTGGTCTGAAGTTCTCCTTTTTGATGGGATCTTTGCCTGGTTTGGGGATCAGGGTAATGCTGGCTTCATAAATGAGTCTGGAAGTTTCCCTTCTGTTTCTATTTTTTAAAACAGCTTCAGGAGAATAGGTATTGTTTCTTCTTTGAACGTTTGGTAGATTTCTCCAAGGAATCTGTTAGGTCCTGAGCTCTTGTTTTTTGGGGAGGTTTTTGATCACTGCTTCAATCTCGTTACTAAATCTTGGTCTATTCAGGTTGTCAATTTCTTCCTGATTCAGTTTTGGAAGTTTATAGGTTCTCAGGAATGCAACCATTTCATTGAGGTTGCTTAACTTATTGGCAATAACTGTTGATAATAATTTTTGATGATTGTTTCTATTTCTTTGGTATTAGTCATAATCTCTCCCTTGTCACTCACAATTTTATTAATTTTGGTCCTCTTTTTTTTGTTTTCTTTTTTCTTCTTTTGGATTAGTTTGGCCAATGGTTTATCGATCTTATTTATTCTTTCAAAAAAAAACAGCTTCTGGTTTCATTGATGTGTTCTACTGTATCTCTAGTTTCTATCTCATTAATCTCAGCTCTAATCTTGATAATTTCCCTTCTTGTATGTGGGGTTGGCTTAATTTTTTGTTGATTCTCCAGTTCTTTATGGTGTAAAGACAGCTGGTATATTCTGGATTTTTCAATTTTTTTTGAGGGAGGTTTAGATGGTTATGTATTTCCCCCTTAGGACTGTCTTTGCTGTGAGGGATATCCTTTTTGATATAAAATACTCTATTTAGTTTTGATATCCTAAGTAAGATAGTTCAAAATATTTTTATTGCTGGTTTGGTTTTATTGTTGTATTTTAACAACACCTTCAGGAGTTTAGAATTTATGATTCAGTAATTGAAAGTTTTTATATAAACCACAAAAATCAAAAATAGAGCCCATTAAACAATATGGTTAGAATTACATATTTTATACTAAGTTTTTATTTTTCTACTGACTAACACATTTAGCTAAAAAAAGAAAAGGGAAAACCAGAACTAAAGCGGGGCGTGTTGTGGAGCGTGGAACACAGAACATTCAACTACTTTCAAGATCGGCTATTACTTGTCAAAGATTTTAGAAATTGAGTTTTAAGATTATTTTTTCTTAATATTTTAGAATGCTTATTATATACATTGCTGAAATATTTCTTAAACTATAATTCAGAAAACATTGATTTAAAAAAGTATTCATTTATTTGAGAGTGCACTAGCAAGGGGGTCAAGGAAGAAGGTGAAACAGAATCCCTACTAAGCAGGAAGCCCTCCGCAGGCTCCATGATGCAGGTGCCAGACTTTACTCCAGGATCCCAAGATCGTGACCTGAGCCCAAAGCAGATCCTTAATCTACCCACCCAAGAACCCCATGAAATACTTTAAATACCTGTATATTCTGTCTTCGCTATGTGAGAACCACTAGCATAAGCAAGAGAAGACATTGTTTTGTTATTATTAAGGGATAAAACATATTTTAATCTTACCTATTTGAATGTATTACACTTAAAATTGTTTTATGTTTTACTAAATTTTTCTTCAGTGAGTAGAATATTCTTTTTTTTTTTTAATTTAAAATGGTGGAATAATAGAAGAAATAGCATCCTAGAAAAGTTTATCTATTTTTGAAAGATCATCCTCAGGATTAAACAGAACATTTGAATATGATGATATAGACAACATAGTAAAAATATATTTTATCCTGAAATATTTTTGTTTCCTATTGCCAGAACAATTCCTGAGGTATGAAGAAATTAAACTTAAGTATTAAATATTATAGTCTACTAGAATATGAAAACAAATGAATTATAATTCATAAAATAGGGAAAATAAAAATATATTTAGCTACAAGTAGAGAAGAGTTTCAGGAAACTCCCAATTCAAGGAGGATATTTTTCTTTCTTTTTCTCCTTTAGGAGCATTATGTTAATGCAGTTCTGAGTTATTCATTGCAAAACTATAAAAATTATAAATTTGTGGGTTCATTTCTATTGATAAGAACATAGAAATCATTTCAAATTCTTACATCCATCACCCATACTTATCCTAGGGAGGGTGAAGTGGCCTCATAGGTAAAATTAGCCCTAAAATGAGATAAAACTGATATGTTAAACTGGGGGCTTAGGAGTTGAAAGAGAGAAGTCTGTGAATCTAGAATCAGAGGAGGAGGGTGGACTTCCATTCTGGACTGAAAACAACAAATGGTTAAAACTCCTTGAGCAAACACTTGGGGTCAGTAATCACTTTGCTCAGACCATTGCAAGAGGCAGAGATTCCTTGGCCTGGTCTATCCAGATACTGTTCAGGAGACTTGTGCTGACTATTTGTCTCTAAATCCAGAACAATTTATGAGAACTCTTCTGTCACACTCACTCTTGACTCATTCCTCTCTCTGGGCCCCCAAAGAGCCCTAGAGGAAAAGGTCTATTATTGTGAGCAAGATAAAGCACTTAAGGCTTAAAATTCAAACCCCAAATACTTTCTCATACTTCTGTGCAATCTGAAGGAAGACAGAGTTCATCGTTAGGAAAAAACTTTTTATTATCTATCAGAATTCATTTTAATTTTACATGAAGTGAAGTCATATGCAGAAAGATGTAACCACAGGGCTGGGAGCGAAAGTGAAACTAGCTGATTCAGATATGTATTCAAAAGGCAGAGGGAAAATGAGTCCCTCAACAGTCATTGTCCTGCTTAGCATCTGAAAAGAGGAATCTAGGAACTGCAAAATGAATAAGATAAAGACTGAGTAGGGTAATATTGAGGAATAATAGCCTGAATACATACATATATAGGAGGGAGACAAGATTATACTCCCTTGACAAATACACATCTGACATTGTTCTTATTTTCAGTAATATTAAACCAGATCAAAAAGAACAATTATTTGTCTCAATATATTTGGGTGTTTCTGTGACTTTATGTGACTTTTTGTCCACTTTATGAAAAGCCAAATAGAAAAATAATAATAGTAAAAGAATATTAATTTTGCGTATTTCACTAAGTAATTTATTTAACATAATTGCAAAATTCTGAAAATTTGGTATGTTTGATTTGATGAGTACATTAGTTTCCTAGCGTGGTAGCAACAAAGTACCACAAAAAATCTGTTTTAATATAACAGATATTTATTTTCATAGTTTTGGAGGCTAGACAACTGCCTGCAAGTCAGGACCATGGTCTCTCTGAAGGCTGTAAGTCAGAGATCATTCCGTAAATCTTCCTAGCTTCAGTGGTTGCTAGTAACGCTTTGTGTCCCTTGGCCTTTAGATGCATTATTCCAATCTTTCTCGAATTCATTCTATCCTTGATGGCAAAATTTTCCTCATCTTATAAGGACATTAGTCGTTGGATTCAAACTCACTCTAATGCAGTATGACCTAATTTTAACAAGATTCCATCTAGGAAGAATCTTTCTCAGAATAAGGCCACATTCTCCGTCACCTGGAGTCAGGACTTAAACATATCTCTTTGAGAGACAAAAAGTCAATTGCACAATAGGTAAGACAAACAGATGGGAAAAATAAAGAAAAATACTATCTATGGGACCATGTATACTTATCAGGGCCCATGCATTTTTCTATCCAGCTCGGTTAATTCAGTTAAGATAAATTAATCTAGCACAAGACAGCTTGTAAAAAGATAGTAATGTTTGCATGCAAAAAATCCTTCACTCCTGATTCTTTTATAAAAATTCAGGTATCAATACCAATCACAGAACTAAGGGAACATCCAGTTACAAGTTCAAGTTTAAAACATAAAAGGTAATAGAGCTTGCTGTAATTCAACACAAATTTTCAACACATATAAAGGTTTCAATTTTACTATTAATGTGACAAATGAAAAATATGTTATACTTCTTTAATATACTAATCTATATCTATAGTTACAGAAGGACTCAGTGAAATGCGCTCTTTCAAACTATGTAAGTTATACTAAGGTTGGAAAATACAATACCATTATTCAAAATTACTTGAAAAATTCTGAAGACAAATATATATGTTATATATCTGTTATATTACAAGTGTGTTGTTATTATGAACTTTTCTCATAAGTCAGAGTACTTGTTTCAAATTAATAAGTTGGCAATACCCATATCACGTAATGTCTAATGAAAATAAGATCAAATAAACATGCACCTATATTAATATTATACCATATTTGAGGCACCTGGGTGGCTCAGTCACTGAGTATGGGCCTTCAGCTCAGGTCATGATCCCAGGGTCCTGGGATCAAGCTTCACATTGGGCTTCCTGCTCTGAGGAAGCCTGCTTCTTCTTCTCCAACCTCTCCTTGCTTGGGTACCCTCTCTCACTCTGTCTCTCTCTGTCAAATAAACAAACAAAAATCTAAAAAAAAATTACAGCATATTTTATGTAAACATATTTTTATATAAACCTCATGTATGTGTATATATATGTACCTCTATGTATATGTCTACATGCATGTATGTGTGTGTGCAAGTATTTTAACAAACACTGAGTTTCTTTTTTTGAGAATCTTGTTTGCTTATAGAGAAGGAAAGCTCTGCTTTGCTCTTCTGATATGTAATAAGATTGCTTGAGGGGAGACAGAGGAAGCCCCTTCTTATCCAACTGGATCTTTGACCAGATGTGGGGGGTGATTCTATCTAAGTCACCAGATTATCTTGGAAAATTCAGTTGTCCCCGTATTTAACTCTGCATTTTAGTTAGTAATAGAAATGGATATTTTGATTTCTATCTTTTGAAATTCTGAGTCATTATCTCAATAGATTTTTAACTTGTGCAGGAAGAAAGGTATGATTTATCCATCCTCTCAGATTCTGAAAATATTTACACATATTTAACTCAAATACAGATATACAGATTTATCTAAATCAGGAATCTGAGTTATCTTAGAATTCCTTCCTTATCTTCAAACTAATGAGAATCGTTATTCAGTCACCAGGTTGTATTGCTTTGACTTCCAAAATGGAGATTTTTTTTTTCCTTCAGTTTCATCACATTTTCTCCATCCCACAGCCATTGCTTTGGCATGGTTTTCATCATTTTTTAATCAGACTATTAAGACTGCTTTCTTGCTTCCAGTCTTTCTCTTATCCCCACAGCTTAGAAAATATTAATAAAACCCCAATGTAACTGTACCACTTTCCTACTTAAAAGCCTC
The DNA here is from genome assembly GCF_009829155.1 of Mustela erminea. NCBI lineage: Eukaryota > Metazoa > Chordata > Mammalia > Carnivora > Mustelidae > Mustela > Mustela erminea. Next base: position 198,466,828 of record NC_045614.1, on the reverse strand, counting down.
TTCTCACCCCGTCTTTAGAGGATAATGTCCAAACTTCCTTGAGGTATTTGAGGACCCTCAGGAGTGCTTCCGTTCTTCAGCTCCCATCACTTTTCATAGCTCTCTCTGTGGACTTTCTACATAGGAAACCTTGAAAAGGCTATGCCTGGAATCATCTTCCTCCATTAATTCACCTAATTCATATTCTCAAAACTCAGGTTATGCAGTGACACTTTGTCCAGTTTTCTCTCTTCACAGAAATATGTGCTGCCTCCATGCTCCCCTACACCTCTATAAATGGCTGACGTGTAACACACATTATCTCTGAATTATCAATTCACGTGCTGTTCTACCCAGGACACTGGTAAATTGTCGGGGCAAAGGACTATGCCTTATTCATTTATGTAGGATCCTATTCTAGTATATAACATGTCATATTAGGTGGCCTATATTATAAACATCTTACAACTAAAAGAATTAAATAAAATTTTTTGATTCCAAGTTTGAGGTTCAAATCTAAGAGTATTCATAATGGTCAAATAGAGAGCACTCAATGAACTTTTTTTTTTTTTTTTTAAGTTCAGTATAGTTGACCCACAGTGTTACATTTGTTTCAGGTGTAGAACACAGTGATTTGACCACTCTCTACATCATGCTACGTCCACCAAAGTGCATCTACCATCTGTCACCATAGGGAGCTAGTACAGTCATTGACCGTATTCCTCATGCTGTGCCTCTTATCACGTGACTTATTCATTCCATGACTAGAAGCCTGTATCTCCCTCTTCCCTTCTCCCAAATTACCCATCTGCCACCCTTTTTCCTCCTGGCAATCATCGGTTTGTTCTCTGGAATTATAGGTCTGATTCTGCTTTTTGTTTTGTTTTTGTTTTTGTTTTTTAGATTCCACATATGAGTGAAATCCTATGGTATTTGTCTTTCTTGGTCTGACTTATTTCACTTAGCATAATGTCCTTTAGGTTCAACTATGTTGTTGCAAATTAACTCTTATTTACAGAAAATTTCAAAGAGGACAACCAGTATGAACCAGAAGGAGTTATATCTCTGGGATTCCACTACTCCCCAAACTGGGGCACACCCTTAACTGTGTTGAACAGAGACTCTCGTAATATAAGGAGAGTGAAACAAGAATCAAGAGAATGTGGTCATCTCTACATTGAACAAAATGGTCGCACACTCTTTGGCTGTTGCCAAACTGAATGCATTGAACATAAGGTCCCAAACACTTTTGTATAATGTGTACAGATGCTTCAGATGCAGTATAATTGTTGGGGGCAAGGAATAAGTCTTGTTCTATGTTTAAAACATGCACCTACACACACACACAAGGACAATGAAGGCCCATGAATAGGTTGGAGAGTAATAGTCTCTGTGATAATGTTTAATCAAAATCCACATAATTCCTTTAAATACCTTGTTAAGATATTTGCAAATATAATAAAGCCATTTTTGCTTAAGTACATTCTTCAAATCTTACTTAAAAGAAAAAAAAAACTTTAAATTTCTGACATTTAGCATACTACTCCTTTCATGCCAAGTCTTTAGTGGATAGCAGTTTCTAGTGTGACATACATTACAATAAATCACAGGGTTTTCGTTAAACACTTCTTCAACCCCCATGCACTGATGCACATTCACACATAAACACACACACACACTCCCCTCAAATTTTCTATCATCTTTTCAATTAGCATACATTATTTTAACTTCTGATTAAATATTTTTAATCAGATTTTTTCCCCCTCCCCTTCTGGGACACTGAAACCACTTAGAATACTTTCAGAACAGAATATCTATTTTAAAGTATACCAAATGCTAAATGCTAACTGGTCCTTTCTAAGAGTTACAAGCATTGTGTTCTCATTAGAAGACAGATTCAGTTTTCCCAAGAGCATAGTAATCTCAAGGAGGTCTCTCACTTTGTCCTCTGGCATGAAAAAATATTCTCTTAATGATACCAATTAAGAGGTGTGAATGTCATTTCTACATCTTTGTTCTGTTTCAGGTCAGCAAGTCCAGGGCTCAAAACAAAGTCATAACAACCTTGTTAAGGTTTATATAGACTTTTGCAACATTCAATCAGGAAGGCAGGTATTTTGAAATAACTGCAAATATCTTAAGGAATTCTCAGTAAGAGGTTAACATTATTTATACTCTATTTTTATTTATTTCCTCTGTATGAAACAAAAGAAGGAAAAGGCATGAAATGTGTCACTCTAATCTTACCTAAGTTTCTCTTTTAGCGTCTATTACCTGTGAGTTTAACTATAAGGTGTTAATTCTACTTAAATCCCTTTACACAAATAATGGGGTTTTTGTGTAACATTACTTTGATTACTCTTTTCAAGAATGACAAGGAGAGCTTCCTTTCATACTTTTTTTTTTAATTTTCCATCTAAAGAGGTTGACTCCCTCCTCCTTAATGTTTACATGTGCTCATTCAGAAATAATTTGTCACTTTTATCTGGATCAGCTTGTGTCCAAGTGCCATTCAAACTAGTTCTGCTCAATGAGGCAGTTAAGATCTATGGCTTCTAGAGTACTCTGGTCGGCAACTAAAAAGTGAAGTATAGAGAAAAGAGGGTAGGGTCATTTCATAGGAGGCATTTTAATGTTGCAGAAGTTGAAAAAACTGTGCCCCTGCAGTAAAAGCTATGGGTCCCTTGTACATAAAATTAATGTTTCCTAGTGAAAATTGAACAAAAATATTAAAAGTATAAATTTTACAATTAATTATTTAGTTTTACATAAGCTTATTTTATAGTACATAAGTTGGCTTAGTTATAAAAAATAACATCTTTGCATAATATTTAAGTTCTTTGAAGTATTTGTATTTTTTTTATTTTTAAAACCACAGTAAAGCTAAAAAAATACATATAAAATCATGTTTACCCTAGGTAATATTAATTGTTCCAATCATAATTGTTAAAAAAAAGAAATAAAACTATTACAAAGCTTTTCAGATAGAGAGTAATTACTATTTTCCTCAGATGAGTTGAAATGTACAGTTTTAAAGTTTGATACAACCAACTCAACACTTTGAAGTGCATTGGACTATTGTTTCCACTTTACATATAAGCAACCCAAAACCCATAAAAGTTATATAATTTTCTATGATCACTTAGGAATAAGTAAACAAATTTGGAGCCCAAAAAAATACCAAAGCCATAATTATATTCAGGATCCTGTGAATTATTTTCCTCAAAACATGACGAAATCTTCTAGGAATATTAATTTCAGAGAATAGGTTGAATATAATCAAATTCTTCAATATATTTCTAAGAAGCCATTGTAACTAGGTCGAATCAAATTTTATTTTGAGGGTTATATTCAATTTTTTTTTATCAGAACTACTCAAGAGTATACTTGGATTTCCTAATTTCTTCAACTTTCTTTTTCATGATTAAAATTATTTCCCTTAAAGAAAAAAAAAAAAAAAAAGCAAAACGTAAAGATTCTAAGGTGCCTCAGTTAACCAACAAACTCTTGATTTCAGCCCAGGTCATAATTTCAGGGTCATGAGATCCAGCTCCCTGCTCAGCAGGAAACCTGCTTCTCCTTTTCCCACTCGCCCTGTTTATGTGCCCTCTCTTGCTGTCTCTCTCTGTCAAATACATAAATAAATAATCTTTGGAAAAATGAAAGTAAAATTCTCTCTCTACCAGAAAAGTATCAGACCCACGCCTCTAGAAGTGAGCACTCTTGAAAATGTTCTTGAATATCTTTCTTTAATTGTCTACACAGAGAAAAAGACATATGTGTATATAAATACATACATACACACATATATAATATGTATGCTTGTGTATATAATGCTGTTTATATATTTAAATATATACTTGGAGGGTTTTTTCCATATATCTTGATGATCTTTTCATATGGGCATATATGATTTTATCTTATTTTTTCTAATAATAACATAGCATTCCATCATTTTTAAAACATGGTGTACAGTAATTGCTTACACAATCATATTATAATCCTATTATAAAGTATCATGTTGGGTATTTGTTTTTCATGGTCTAGACCTGTATTTCTGTCCTGTTTCTGATTTGGGTCAGTAGATCATCAACAACTCCACAATTTCTTTTTGGTCTTTGATTCACTTAGAAATCTCTCCTTGTTCTTCTCTTGCCATAGATGCTCCATCATCGAGTAAACATTATTCAATTATTTGCATATTGTTATTTGCCTTTTTTGCCTCAAGGTGTTTCCCCACACACAGAGACCCAGGAGGATGTCAGTGCTTGGAGCACTCTTCCTGCCTGTCAGTTTGCTACTATCCTACTTCAGATCTCAACTTTCTTTCAAAAAATAATTCTGCTGACGGGGGAGAGGGGGAGCCGGGTGGCTCAGTTGGTGAACTATTTGCCTTCAGCTCAGGTCATGGTCTCTAGGTGCTGGGATGGCGTTCCCAGGTCAGGCTTCCTGCTCAGCAGGGAGTCTGCTTCTGTCTCTCCCTTTGCCTTCCATCCTCCACTCCCAGCCATTCTCTTTCTCTCTCTTTCTCTCAAATAAATAAAATCTTAAAAAAAAAATAATAAAATTGGGGAAGCATTCAGTCTAGATTAGATGTCAGTACTTTACCAGAGTTTCATACTTTATTAATGTTTTTCATTTAACTATTACTTTTCAGCACTGGACATTCAAGTTTTAAGAATGAAATCAGGAGGGCACCTGGGTGGCTCAGTGGGTTAAGCCGCTGCCTTTGGCTCAGGTCATGATCTCAGGGTCCTGGGATCGAGTCCCACATCAGGCTCTCTGCTCAGCAGGGAGCCTGCTTCCTCCTCTCTTTCTCTGCCTGCCTCTCTGCCTACTTGTGATCGCTCTCTGTCAAATAAATAAATAAAATCTTAAAAAAAAAAAAAAGTGAAATCAGGAGATGTATTATATTCCCAGCATCTACCCCAATGCCTGGCACACAAAAGGTATTCAATAGATAGTTTTTTTATTCTGAGTAAAACCTCTATTAGATTAAATATATCCTGAAGCTTTTATACACATGTACAGTAATTAAAAAGGAACAGTAGGATTGGGATTAAATTATATTATTTTTTTATTCAATTATTCATGCATACAATCATTCTATAAACATAGTCACCTACTATAAACTTGACATTAATAACAAAAATAGCAAGCAATAACACTAAACTATTGAGCAAGTGGTTTTTATGTACTATTACCTTTGCATGTATTTTGCATTAATTCTTACAAAAATTCTTAGTAGAACACTAATTATGGGGCTTTACTAAAAAAGAAAATAAAAGTAAAGAAACGGACTTCATAGGTAACAAAATCAAGAAAATTGAATTATAGGTTTCCTTGATTCTATTTTCTAGATTTTTTAACCATCTCTATAAAGAAGATGTTATAATTGGCCGACGATAGTCAATGGAGACCAAATTACAAATAAGATTATCAGTAAAATACTTTCATTATATCCCTTTCTTCAATATCCTTTTGTGATTTCTTTTCTATCTGCTATCATTTGTTTTTAATTCTGGAACTGTATTCAAATATAGTGGTTGATTTTTAGAAAGTTGAAACTCCTTGAATTTTTGGAATACAACACTTTTGGTGATAATTTATTAAAATTTTCATATGTTACTGGATTTGATTTGCTAGTGATTTGTTGAAGATTTCTGCATCAATGTTTATAGGAATTTTGTTTTAATTTTCAGGTTTTTAAAAAAATCTTTGTGTTAGGTTTGTTATTATGGTTCAACTTTTTGAAAATTAATTGAGAAGTTTTTCCAGTTTCTCTGCTTCCTGAAAGAATTTGTGAAGTGTTGGCATTATTTCCTTTTAAAATTCAGGAAAATATTAACATAAATATAAAACTATGGTCTAGACAAAATGACATACACTCATTTTTCCTTGCATCTCCCTACTTAGTACCACCATAAGCCCTGTAAGTAATGCAAACGGTAATAAAAGGAGAATTCTAAAACATGGAAATGGAAGTAGCCTGGTTAGAGATTCCAAGACTAGAGGATTGGCATGTCTTGTAAAGCCTCACCCAAAAGAAGAATGAGACTCAAGCTTGCAGTTTTCCAACAAACAAGTGGACTTGGCTGGGTCATCACTCACTTAGATTGAATGGGAGTACCACCAATAGTGGGTGAGCCAGGCAGTACTGGAAGGAGAGCTTGATAGAAACTCCACTGAGACTGAATAACCAGAGAAGTATTGTCTTTCCCCACATGACCTCAGTGGCCCTCACAAACAGAAACACCAGGCAGTTGGTGTCATTAGCAAGTGGGAATCAACCCAAACAAGAATCCATCCAAGGAAGAACTCTGTCTCCTACAAGCGGAGGAGGATTTTTTTTGTGGTGGATTCCACCACAAAAAGAAGCCTCATCCAGGAATGATGTGTGTCCTTATGGGCCCTAGTGTCCCCTCTGCCATCTAAAGATAGCCAGTGGCTAGGAGGTAACAGCAAAGGGATTTCTGCATAAAAAGCAGTCCAGCTCCAGAAGCTTTTTTTTAGTACCACAAACCAGAAACTCACCTTCTCCACTGTGACTCAGTCTGATTAAACACCTTCTGTCCTCTCAAGCACCATCTACTTATGATTCTGGAAGCCCTAGTGGAACCAAATAAACCAAGCAGATGAAATTAGCCATGCAAGGATTCTAAAAGTCAAACGGTCTAGAGACCCACAGCCAGAATTTGTATGGTAAACCTAAACAGAGTGAATTCCTCCCAAATAAAAAAATGAAATAGGACTGTAGTCTCTTAGTATAATAGTCAGAATATCCAGAATATAATAAAAAAATTATTCATTATGCCTAGAATCAGAAAAATCACAACTTGAAGGAGAAAAGAGATCTGCCTGATACCAGCATCAAAGTGAATCAAATGTTGGAATTATCTAGTGGTAGTAAAGCAGCTCTACCAAAAATGCATCAACAATCAATTGCATATTCCCTTCAAACACGTGAACAGTGAAAAGCATTAACAAAGAAGCACAAAGTACAAAAAAAGAACCAAGTGGAAATCATAAAAATTAAGTACAACAGAGAAGAAATCTTCCCAGAAGCGTTCAGGAGTACAGGGAGATAAGACAGGATATGATCATCGAAGTTGAGGACAGATCAATAGACTTTACCTCTTCTGAATAGAAAGAAGAAATATTGGGGGAAAAAAGAGCAGAGCAGTAAGGACTTTTGGGAAAATAACTTAAGATCTAATATTCTTGTGGGAGTCCCACTTGAAGAGTTAATACGTGTAATTAGGTACACAAGCCACATGACTAAGCTCTTTAGTAAATAGTTGTTCCTTTGTCATTCTCCAAACACGTTACCCGGATAGGCAGAGAATTTTCCAAATTATCAAGTACTACTTCCTTTTTACTTACCAGGCCCTTCTTCAACGTATTTCTTTCCTCTCGTATTTTACTGTAAGCAGCAAGGTCTGCATCTTCCACACTTTGCTTGGAAATCGAATCTAAAAAATACCCAAGTTCATCCATTCCCACCCAACATTAGAGCACAGTTTAGCCAAGTTTCCTGCCACTTTATAGTATTGATTCTGGCAATGTCAATAATATATTCATCTTTTTCTTCTAAGGCATCACTAGAAGCACCCTTACAATTCATATCTCTACCAATATTCTGTTCATGATGATGTATGTGTCCTTTTTTTTTTTAAGATTTTATTTATTTATTTGACAGAGAGAGATCACAAGTAGGCAGAGAGGCAGGCAGAGAGAGAGGAGGAAGCAGGCTCCCTGCTGAGCAGAGAGCCCGATGCGGGGCTTGATCCCAGGACCCTGGGATCATGACCTGAGCCGAAGGCAGCGGCTTAACCCACTGAGCCACCCAGGCGCCCCTGATGTATGTATCCTTTAAGATGAAAGTTCTCTGTAGCTCTCCTCCTGTCTTTTTTAAGCCTTACCCATCTCTAGTGACTGCATTTCTCTCAACAAACATCCCTTCAAGGCAATCTAGGCTTTTTCTATTAAACGTCTGAGAACTCTTACTAGTTCTATCCATTACCTGATTCCAAAGCCATAGCTACATTTTTAGGTAACCGTTTGCCACATCCCTATTTCTCTACAAAAATCGGTATTAGTTTGCTAGGACTGTCATAAAAAAGTACCACAGAATCGGTGGCTTAAAAACAGCAGAAATGTATTTTTCACAGTTCTGAAAGACAGAAGTTCAGTAGAGCCATGCCCTCCATTCCTCATGTTTTTCTAGCTTCTAGTGGTTCTTAACAATCCCTGGTATTTTTTGGCTTGTGGTTGAAACATACCAGTCTCTGACAAGGTCACATGGCATTTTCCCTAAATCTGTGCCTTTGCTTTTTTTTCTTATAAGGACACAGGTCACTGGATTAGGGCATGCTTTTTTTTTTTTTTTTTTTTTTTTTAATTTATTTTGAGAGAGAGAGACAGAGAGACAGAGTGAGAGAGAGCATGAGAGGGGAGGTCAGAGGGAGAAGCAGACTCCCCATGGAGTTGGGAGCCTGATGTGGGACTCTCTCACAGGACTCTGGGACCATGACCTGAGCCGAAGGCAGTTGCTTAACCAACTGAGCCACCCAGGCGCCCAGGGCACACTTTTGATTAGGATGACTTCATTTTAACTTAACATTACTTACCCAATTTCCAAATATGGTCACATTCTATGGTTCTGTGTTTCTTGGAGACACTACTGAACATTGTATAATTGTCCCTTTCATGAGTTTTATAAATCATATTTGATGATTGAAGCAAAAATTATAACACCATATTTACTTGAGATAATACGATTTATGGGTGGTGAAGGTAAAAGGAACTAAATGGAATTAAAGTCCATACATTTCATTCCAAACATTAACTATTTGAAACCCTCTGAAAACCCTCTGCAATTGGGTTTGAAATATTTTTTGATTTGGGGAGGATTTTATTATGAATTCAGTTTTTAAATTGATTCTTTTGTAGGGTCTTCAGCTCCCTTATTGCTTCTTGATTTAGTTTTGCTATGTTATGTTTTCAAGAAATTCTTCCATTTCATCTAAGTAATAAATATTACCATAAAGCTTTCCTTTAAAAAAAAAATTAACATCAGATGTCTCACAGAGCCCCCCTTCCCCCCCACCAACAAAAGTTTTCCTTTCTTTTTTTTAATATGTCTGATCAGCAGTGATGTCACCTCTTTTATTCTTTATGGTGATAATTTGTCTTTGTCTTTTTTTAACACCTTGACTAATCTTGGTTTAGGTGTATCAACTTTATTTAAACTTTTTGAAAGAATCCATGCTTTTTCTCTTTTAAATTCCTGCCTTCTATTTCATTATTCCTATTTCCACTTTTATTCTTTTCTGCCTATTATTTTAAATTTTATTTGCTTTAAAAAAATTAACTGGTAGGAACTTATATGATTATTTGAACTTTTTAAAAAAATTATAGACATTTATAGTTGCACTTTGCCTCTAAGTACTGCTTGTACTATGTCTTACAAATTTTGATATTTGTGATTTTCCTCATTAATTTTCTAATATTTTACAATTACCCTTAGGATATTTCCTTTGACTCTTGTGTGGCTTGGAAATGTAGAAATTCCCTAATATTTGGGAATATTCTATTTCTTACTGTGTTGATTTCTAATTTAGTCTAGCTTGTCAGAGAAAAACTGCATAATTTTAATGTTATGAACTGTATTGAACCTTAGCTGATGGGTCAGGATATGGTCTTTACCAGGTACCTTTGTGAAGCATATTCATTTGTTGAAGTTGCAATTGTTGGGTGCAGTGTTCTGTAAATAGTATTACATGTTTATAGTATTTTTCTGATCTCCTATGTGCATCCTAGATTTTTGTCTGTTTATTAATTACTAAGAGGGGGAAATTAAAATCTCAAGTTAAGTTTAAGGATTTCTTTTTTTTTTTTTTTTTTCCTTTACTGTTGTTAGGTTTTGCTTCATATCTTTTCAAGTTCTTTTGTTAGGTGCATCAAATCAATATGTAGAACTGTTATGTCTTTCTAGAAATCTCCCCTTTATCATTATGAAATGCCACTCTTTATTTCTTGTCTGCTATTTTTTTTGTGAGGTTTATTTTGTTTGATAATATAGCCATAGGGCTTTCTTATGCTTACTGTCTGTGTGATGTATTCTTTTACTTTAAACCTAATTGTGTCTAATTTTAATGTATATCTTTTGGGCGCTGCCTTTTTCAAATCAAAGCCTTTCCATTGTCTCTGGTTTCAGGCCCTAGGGATTAAAGAGCCACTAGTGAGCTTGCTCCCTTCAGGCTGTCCTGAATCTTTCAGGTCCCACAGTACCATTTGACCTCCTTTACTCCAGCTCCTTTTTTTCTCAATTTGATAAAAACCGTTCTGTGGTAAGCCTCCTGCCTTCTCTCCCTACACAATCTCAGCCAAGCATTCATCACAGATTTGCAGGAAACCTTCATGTAGATTTCTGCCTCCTCACTCCAAACCTTAAAAAGGACTTTAAAGACCCCTGTCTTGCAGATTCCAGGTTGCGTTTTGAGTTCAGTGGTAACAACATGTTCTGCTAAGCCTCCAGTTTGCTGTGCTGGCAAGATTTTCAACAGGCAAGGAGCCAGGGTGATAATGAGGTTCACCTCCCGATTTTCCCCTTACTCCGTGATCAGTCTTTTGTTGCTTGTTTGTCTTTGACTGAAGAAAGCAGCCTCATGGGTTCTGTCCAGCTTTGACTATCACAAGTCCAGTACCAGTACTCTATCACGAGAAGTTTCTGATTTTTGTTGTTATTTCTTCTTTTCAACCTCACGTGGTTTGGGGAAAACTAGCTATGACTCAATAGATCATTAGGTTCTGACATCTTAGTATCCTCCAGGGGGAGCCAAAACAGGAGTCTGCAGGTATGCTGCACCTGGATCTCTGAGGTTCTGCTGACCTTGAAGAGCTTTCAGAGGAAAATCTTAACTAAGACATACATACCTTGACTTTCGAAACCAGTAGTTATCTCCACCTAAATCAGGACACACACTATTTACCAGAAGGTTTCCTCATGAAAACGGCCAACACATGGCAGTCACATCTGTGAAGATGATGTCTTCCTTCCGAAGAGATTCAAGATCCTACGGCTTTGGAAGGAATTTTGAATCTTTGAAGGTAAATAGTGGCAGCTCCATTATTTGATAAGTATTTGCAATGCAACTTTAGTTATGATATTGTTTTATTTGAATATTTGCTGTAATAAAAAAACAAAAAGGTTGTTTTGTTGTTGTGTATATTTTATGTAGCACTGCGTCTTTATGTTAAGAATATTTAATGATAATTCTTTCTGAGTTTAATTTATTTACAGTGACTGAATTTTGCTTTGATTTTTTATTTTATTTATTTATTTATTTATTTTTAAAGATTTATCTATTCATTTGACAGACAGAAATCACAAGGAGGCAGAGAGGCAGGCAGAGAGGGAGGAGGAAGCAGGCTCCCTGCTGAGCAGAGAGCCCGATGCGGGGCTCGATCCCAGGACCCTGGGATCATGACCTGAGCCGAAGGCAGAGGCTTTAACCCACTGAGCCACCCAGGCGTCCCGATTTTTTAAAACTCCATACCACTTTCCATATTTTTTTGGCACTGCCCTTCCCATTGATTTATAGGTTTGTCTCTTTGTTTCATTGTAGCTTGTGTCTTCCCCTCACTGCCAGACTTCGGCTCTAGGGTTCTAGGCATTCAAATGGAATAAGATTGGGAACAGAAATCAAGTTACAAATGGTAAAATCTGGTTAAAATCTGAGCAGGTGCTAGGAAATTTGTGATAGAAATAGAACTATTTCTGTTTCCCGCAGTCATTCCCTAACCAGTCTCCTCAATGTTAATTTCACCCCTCCTAATCTACCCTTCCTGTTTCTCAGATGTGCTTGCTCTAAATACAATTCTATTGAAATATCTCCCCCACATCAAATCTGGGAGCGGCTGACCATGATCTAGAACTCAAAGCTGCACCAATTTAGAAAGAAATTAGGAAGGCATAATGGAGCAGCTCTATTCCCATTATTCTTATCACTACCCCTCTCTTGTCTGTGCACTTTATGCTCCAAGCTAAAATAGAAGTATGTGGGGTGCCTGGGTGGCTCAGTGGGTTAAAGCCTCTGCTTTCAGCTCGGGTCCTGATCCCAGGGTCCTGGGACTGAGTCCCGCATAGGCTCTCTGCTCAGCAGGGAGCCTGCTTCCTCCTCTCTCTCTGCCTGCCTTTCTGCCTACTTGTGATCTCAGTCAAATAAATAAATAAATCTTTAAAAATACATAAATAAAATAAAATAAAATAGAAGTATGCTAAATTCCCCAACTGCCTGTTTACTCATAACTTCACGCTTTAATTCATACTTCTCCTCAACCTGAAATTCCAACTCCAACCATATCCATATGTAAAGTATCTGTTTTTGTCTGAAAGTTTGTGTCCTTCCAAATTCATATGTTGATATCCGGTCCCTAAGGTGGTGGGGCCTTTGGAAAGTGGAGCTAGTTTCTAAAGGCAGAGCCCTTATAATTGTGTGCACTACCTTTATAAAAGACTCTCTACCCAGCTTTCTAGTCTCTACCACCTCATGAGGATACAAAGATAAGCCTATGACTCAGAAGAAGGCCTTACCCAGAACACTACTGTGCTGATACCCTGATCTTGGACGTTCAGTCCCCCAGAACTGTGAAAAATAAATTTCTGCTCTTTGTAAGTCACTGATCTGTGGTATTTTGTTACAGCAGTCAAACAGACTAAATTAGTGCCCACTTTCTTTTGTATTACTTCTTTTTCAAGTGTTGGCTTTTATTTTAAGACTTTATTGATATCCCTTCCTCTCTCAAGAGGTCCATAACTTTTTGTTTTATTTTAAACAATATTCTATGGACATTTCTACTATAATACGGGGTTGACATTACTTGTGTAATTTATGTTTTATTCCCCATATAGCTTGTGGTCCTTATATCCTTATGCACTGAGCCTCCACATAATTCTAAAATTTTAAAAATCTAGAATTCAGTTATTCATTTTTATGTTCCCAACGCCTTGCAAAATGGTCTGATGCATAACAGATGACCTGAACTTAGTTAAAGAATAAAAGGAAGGTGGAAAGAGCCCTATCCATATATAAACTAATGAATACTGAAGTCAAATCCAATGTAGAAGTCCTTCTGAATATACTAGAAGTGAATCAAAACTCAAACAAAAAGTATTTTCTAACCATGATTTTGTTCTTAGTCATAATAAGAAAAGCAAGAAAATAGATATATGATGAGAATTGACTTGAATATCTCTGGAGGATAATTTCCTTCTCATGTCTGTAGATGAGCAGGAAAATGACCCAGCGGGGCTAAGAGTTCTACAGAGAGACAAAAGCTTTGGCTGATCACAGGGTTTCTGCCAAGCATGACTATTCTCACAGCTATCAATATGTAGACATGGTCCTTGCTATACATGTTTCCCTTATTCCTGGGCCTGGAAATTTCTTGATATATCCTTTATTTCTTAGGAAAACAGTAGTTACATACCACTTCTTGGCATACCCTATAGATATGTAACACAGACTAGGAAGAGGGTCTATCCTCTCTCTTGGGGTATTCTCACTCACGTGTCCAGCCCACTGGCCCTGCATGCCCCTCCCAGTTAGAAGTTCTGAGAAAAGTGTACACGATGTGTCAGGGGAACTATGGAATAATGAGTTTTGAGGACAGCATGCACTATGTTTCACCACTGGCTGTGAACTTTGTCTGATAAAATGTACGTCATAGCTTCACCATGAGGCACTAATGATGTGTTTCAGAAAATATAAGACAATTGGCACTCAATGTAGGTCACACTCTACTTCTTTGTGCTCTGTTTTTGGTTTTTGTTTGGTTTTTGTTTTTGGAGTTTGTTAGCTAATTAATCAATTAATTAATCTTTTTAGAAGTGAGAGAATTTTACCTAGCTTTCTAATCACCTACGAAAATTGACAGATAATCAGAAAGTGTTGTGACTTGGTAACCTGTAACTCAGGACCAGGCACAGTGGTGACAGTGCCCATTAGCCCATTAGCCCATAGAACTCAGATGGAGCTGCTGAGATGTCTGTTCAGAGTTCAAAAAGAGACACGGTGCCCATAGATTCCACTAGCCCAGAACCAGTAAAAACTCAGAGATGTCTGTTCCAAGCCTCAGATAGAACATGGCAAAGAAGTCTGTCAGTCATTAAAACTTGAAAACAAGCAGGATATTTGAAGCCAAGGTGAATTTGCCAAGAGAGAAAATCAGCTTAGTAGAACCTTTGGTAACCAAAAGGACACAAGAATAAAATTGCAAAATATACATGCTTTTTGACCAAAGACTAGAAGACTAATAAAAATTAAGGGACAGTCAGCTTGTTGAGATGGGAGCTTAGCAATTGAAAGCAGCATTGTCTAGATAAGCTGATAGCAAGACCCAGACTTGATTTTAGAAAATTCTAGAGATGGGATGAGCCATGGTAAGGGATATGTAAGATGTAGTCCCCACTTCCTATCCCAAACAAAGAATCCATATATGCCAAAAATTCCCAGGATTATAGAGCAGAGATAGCTATTACTTTTACCTTTATGTCTGCATGTAATTACTATTATTTTGCCAGCCTGTACAGATGATAAGGATGTTTTGGTGATCAAATATACAGACAAGTCAGTTGGTTGGAATCAGTGATATCCTCATCTTTTGCTTCTAGAAAAGTCAATAGATCATAACCAGCCACTGTTTCTACTTGGGAAGCTCGCCAAGATTGTACAGTTGCATTGATGTCCCAAATTAGGAGGGAAAAAAAAAAGGTTCCTGGTCTTTTTACAGGAGAGTTAGTATAGTCTGAGATGTTCCCATGTTACTCAAGGTTATCTCCAATGTGCCATCCCTGACTAGTGCTTAAAGTCAATATGAAATTTGGAAAGTTAACCAAGAAAGTGACTGTTATTGTTCCCATTTTACTTGACATCCAATGGTTACTTCTTCTGCTTCTGCTATTGCCATTTGTATATGTCCTTGGGTATTGTTGACACTTAATGCTTGATAGCTATTCAATTTCCCTTTACATAGAAAGGCATGCCAATAACTGGCCATTAATGTGATAGACAAACCCAACTACAAGATGAACTCCTGGTGGACATAGAGATACTGTCTTGCAATGGTAGCTGTTTGAGAACGACCTCTACAGAAAAACTGTTTTTATTATATTGTCTGCCATCCTGGCACAAATGAATAATTATGACTCTGAAGGAAGATAAAGCTCAAGGTCCCACCATACAAGTAATCATATAGAGAATAACACAAAAAATATTAAAAAAATGTGTTGTTGCCCCTGCAACCACCAACTACCAAGAACAATACTCAAAATTGAATTGACTTCCTTGGGTAATAGAGACATACATCCCACATTTGCAAATGTTATTCTAGATTCTATACCAAGACACTAGGTAGCTAAATTTGAAGGAAATTGTCCACAGCTAGAAGCCTTGAAAACACTACAAACAACAACTCAAGTCCTGCCCTGGAACATCATATCTCCTTCAATCCCCATGAATTGTAAATTGTGGGTCAATTTCACAGTAGATGGAAACTTTTGTGAAAGAACTTTTGCCACAACTCTTTCTACTGCCAAATGTCTAAAACATTCTGTGCTGCTAAATACCTTCTTAGTCCCTAATGAAGAAAGTTTACAAAAGGACAAGTAAAGTTATCAACCTCATTTTCTAGTTCTATAATTAAATCTCCAATTAAGGACACTTATTGACACTCAAAGCGTTAGCTTCTATTACTAACAGGTGTCTGCTCATCCACTGGAAACAGAGATAACCTCGCCTGCTGTCTTAGCTAGACAACCAGCTCAATGGGCCTTTGCCCTCAAGTCTTGATGCATGAAAATACAATATGATTTACTGATAAAAGAGTCTGCCTTCAAGGTAGACATACCCAATGGAATACAGCAGTCATCCTAGTATGGAGGCAAGCTCTTTCAATATCCATGGCCTTAGGTACTGTGCTTAATGGTCTGAGCTTCAAATGGTGTTGCTGGCCGTAAAGCATACTACCCCACATTTTATTAAAAATACATACAAATTCATTGGCCAAAAACTAATGGCCTAATTCTAAGGAAAGGCCACTGGACTACCAAAGAACATATTCAATTCATTTATAAATTTAAATTGTATGTCATGTAGAGAAAAGTATGGGGACTATCAGCTATGTGCAACTATCACTTGCCCTATAGCATTTTGACATATATGGATGCTCTTGTTATTATAAAGTCTTTATTATTTTGGAACTATACCACCTTCTCTAATAAGGATTTCTACAGATAGGCATCTCTGCTGTAACCTTGACCCTGCAGCACATAGAATTTCTTTCTTTTTTTTTTTTTTAAGATTTTATTTATTTATTTGACAGACAGAGATCACAAGTAGGCAGAGAGGCAGGCAGAGAGAGAGGGAGAAGCAGGTCCCCACTGAGCAGAGAGCCTGAAGCGGTGCTCAATCCCAGGACCCTGGGATCAAGGCCTGAGCTGAAGGTAGAGACTTTAATCCACTGAGCCACTCAGGCACCCCCCAGCATGTAGAATTTCAGCTGGGGTTGTAGAATGATGAGAATTTGGAAGACGGCATCCACTCTGCTATTTCTTTACTTGTACATTTCCCTGATGAACCCTGGGTCACTGGGTCATCTTTGCATCATGTGACTAATGAATCCTGTGAATCTGTATATGACCCTACCTTGCAAAAATTATAAAATCAGATATGTATAAGTTTTGAAGACATTACTTTCCACTTAATATGTATCGACTTGTATGGAACAAATTAGTCAGACACCCACATTTATGCAATGCTTGCAAATCTTTGGATCAAATCTAAAACTCATTCAAGTTTGGAATAATATTACATGGCAGATAATTAATTTTAACTTATCACCTATCATTGAGTCAACTGGCTGGAATAGTATATACATTTCTGTGTTCTAATTTGACTAATGTAAAAAATTGCAAAGTAAATTATTCAGACACATGACCTAACAGTATACGATTAGTTAACAAGTGTTATTTATCAATGACAAACATTGGTATTCATGCTCCGGGAAATGTCCAAAAGTAATGTCGGTTGTGAGTACTGTATGAGTTCTGCAGCATGATCATGACACAATCAAATATTTAAACGATTTCTGGTGACAATTCAGTGAGAAAAAATTAACTCTTACAGCAAATCTCTACAGTATACATGGGATCTTTACTGAAAAAATACTTCTGGACCTTGGCAACCTTAAGTTATTTGAGGTTTTCTGAAGACATATATTTTAATTGCTGAAATCAATAAACTAAAACTACTTCTAACAGAGAGAAAAATTCTATTATGCTGGAGTTGAGATAAAGACATTTCCTCAGGGGTGTCAGGACCAGCTTGCACTTAGAAGAGTCCTTGACAGAGAATAATCATGTAATAATTTTGTACATGTTAGGATGATGCTGGTTTTCTGAGATCCAAGAGGACTCCCAGTAAATAAATTTTGGACAGTCCCCAGTTATAGGAAATGCCATAAGCCAGTATCAAGTTGTATTGCTTTTACTGTACGATTAGATTGCTTTGGAAATGCACTAAGTATAAATGTTGAAATTAATAACTGGTCATTATGATCAGCATTTTTAATGTTAATTCATTGTACCCAACATAATCTATTAATTTGAAATAATTCATTGTATTAAATATAAATAAATGTTTTATGGAATCCAAAATTCTGTTCACTTTAAGGAATAAATGTTATATTTAAGAGAGAAAGATACTATTATTTTGCTCTTCAGATATAGCCTCCATCTAACTATAAATCTAAAATGTCTATGACTTTTTTTTATACTTGCTGGTTGAAACAAGCAATTACTTTTGTCTCTAAGCAGTTCTTGTCCATAAAGCTTTCAGAATCCAAAGAAACATCATGATTGTTACTGTTGCTTCTTAAGTTCTTTCATTGTCCCTTTTGGAAATAATAGTAGGTATGTAGTGTTCATCTGGTTTTATAATAAGAAATTTCAGAATATTTATAAACTATTCTATACCTCATAAAATTATAAAATGAGAAGGGTTAATTGCATCCAAAGAAAATGGGTTTGTAGAAATAGCTTTTCTTTTCAATAGTCACATTTTTCTTTGCCTTTTAGCTTCTCTCATAGTTTTTAAATCCCCATTTTGCTCAGTTGGAACAAGAACAGTTATGCCAGGAGGGATAAGGTACTCTCCCCATGCTTACTAGGAAGAAAGGCACCCACGCGGTATGACAGTTATCACTGGATTTACTATCTGTCAGCAGATGCTCACTGAAATGAAAACGTTCCCTGAATTCATGTTGCGCCTGTCTTCTCTACTCCCCAGTGCCTTTCCTCCTCAGGGAATTATAGGGATAAGAATCTTTCTCTCTTATAACTAATGTTTTAGAGCACACAGAGCAGTATGTCTTTTGCCCCTCTCTGGGGAGTCATTTATTGCCTCTAAAGCACATTTTTTATTATTTTGTTTTAAAGAGCAAGGTTTGGGTGCACGTAACCCTTTCAGTTATCGGGATTAGATGCAATTGTTTCCATCTTCCAGGGTGCCTGCTTTTTCCCACATAATGAGTGATTTATAAATGCTGCACGATGTGATTTCTGGCTTCACTACCTATCCACTAGGAGAAAATCATTATTCATTCAAGTGCACACTGCACACATAAAAATCCAGTGAAATTATTTTTACTGACAATATCCCAATTAGATGAGCTGGAAAGAAAAAGGCTAGTTGAAGAAACAGAATGACACAAGCACATTTTATAACCTCTCCAGGCTCCTGCTGCTGGGTTGACGTCAGAACTTGTGGGTATGGTCTTTTGTATCTGATATTCCTTACGCTGCCTTCCTCCTCTTCCTTTCTCTCACCACTGTAGCTATTCCTTTTTTCACCGATGTATCTGTGGATTAAGGTGTATTAAAGAGTAGACTAAGGTGTTAAAAAGTTAATTAAAATGTATTTAAAATACTACATCTTGTGCACAGTAATATTACTGATACTTCTACTATGAATAGTACTGTTGCTGCTACTACTACTAGCAACAATACTAAAACAAAAATGTGATATTAAAAAAATTATATATATATATACATATATATATGTATATATATATAAAACAAGCCTGTGAGGTAGGCAAAGTGCACAAGTATTTTTATCTCCATTTTGCAGAGTAGAAAAGCAAGGTTAAAATATTTATCCACAGTCACAGAGTGGGAAAGAAGCAGAGAATCAGATTTGACTCACCTCTTTTCAACTCAGCAAGATTTAAAGAGATTTGTTCCTGAAAACTACTTGGTATTGACATGCACTCCAGAGTGGTCAGGCATGTATTATTAGCCTTATTAGCCTAACATATCAAGGCTTATCATGGTCCTTCTATTGAATTCCCAACTCTATTATTAGACTGAGATCCAAAGGAGAAGATCATATGCATGTAACTCGTTAGGCACAATACCTAGCAGAGTGAGAGATTCATGATGGGCTCTAAATGCAACCCTTGTTAAAAGAGTACATTAAAGTCATCAGTGACACCAAATTCCTCTTGAAAATATTCATAGCACGTGTAAGGACACGGAGACTTCCACACAACTGATTATTGATTGAGATTTGTCAGCTAAGAGAATGTTGGTAATCTCCAAATTATATGCATGTTGTATCCAAAAAGTAAAGAAATTTAAAGAAAAGAAATCAGTGTGCAAGTTGCTTGTTTTTATGTTTAACACATTTTTCCCATAAAATAGATTCTAAATTGCAGGTAATTTACCAGACTAGGAAAAAGATGACTTTAAAGGAAAACACATATTATAATACACATGCTATTCTTCCAATTCAGGTATGCAACGAGATTCATGTACATTTATTGTTAGAGGGGTGTGTGTGTGTGTGTGTGTGTGTGTGTGTGTGTGTGAAATTATTCTACATTTTCTTTTTTTTTTTTTTTAAGATTTTATTTATTTATTTGACAGAGAGAAATCACAAGTAGATAGAGAAGCAGGCAGAGAGAGAGAGAGGGAAGCAGGCTCCCTGCCGAGCAGAGAGCCCGATGCGGGACTCGATCCCAGGACCCTGAGATCATGACCTGAGCCGAAGGCAGCGGCTTAACCCACTGAGCCACCCAGGCGCCCTATTCTACATTTTCTTAAGATAAACCTTTATTCTAAAATAACTGTTACAACATATCTCCATGCTCCTTCTCTGGGTTAATTGTATGCAGGGAATGGGGGAAGTCATTACTACATTTGGACAGGTTGTGAATGTCTGTTAGGGTTAGGATACTCCTACGTATGGTTATACATGGGTTGGAACAGCAAGCACTGGATTAGTACATATGTCACCAGGATACCCTGTTTCCTGGAGAATGAGCAATGCAATGTTCTCTTTTACTTACCTATCAGAGCATGTGGATTTTTCCCCCCCTCAGGAGACTCTCCACAGATTTACTTAGTAATGCTGACTTGATTACAATTAGCTACCTCTTCAACTGAATTCATATCTAATATTACACATACGGGGCACAGTGGTTAACAGAACTTTGCCAAATGCTTCATTTCCATTTCCAATGCAGGAAAAGACAGCTAGTTATAACCACAATGAAGAGTTTATTCAATACTTGTGAAGGCGTGAGCGTTTGTAGTACAGTTGCAGTTCTGACCATGTTTTGATCTAATGAAGCTCTTCTCCATGCCTTGTGTTAGTTAAAATGAGAAATTTTTCTCAGTAAAGCTAACAATTTCTACTGATGCCCTTGTCACATTCACATGCCTCTGTCAAATAAGTCATAATATGATTTTATTTTAAACAGTTTTTGTTCTCAAAACAATTTAAGTTGTCAGAGAATAACACAGAACTTAGGTAAATTTGAGAAAGTCCACAAATGAGAATATGAAGGGCCATAAATCATTTGGCTTTCAGTTGACTAAAACTATTAAGGGAAAAAATATATATTGAAACAATCCGCCATTTCTTCCTCTGTTCTAGAGATAGCTCTTCATAACCATGCCCCACCCCACCCCACCGCACCCCGGCCTGAGAAAAATGATGCTATCCTTGTAATGGACAAAGATTTTTAGAAGTTATCAAATCATTACAAATATGTGACGAAACATTCCCATAATTGCTCTGTCTTCCTCTGTCATTGATGCTTGGGGCAGGAAAAGAATGGACAGCTAGCTACATCAACAACAGATCTGAAAAAGTAAGTTAAAGATCATAGACATAATATTTTTCTTCTTTGTTCTTGCAATAATCTCAGAAGTCATTGCCAAAATGATCAAATATATGAAACATAAAGTGATGCTTGGAGATTACTTAATTCAAGAATATTTCTGTTTATAGAGCTAAGTCACCAGCAGTTACCTTGTTTTTATAAAGGCTTATAGATTCAAACTCGGTAATATTCTAACAATTTCCCTCTAAAATTTTTTAAAGTATTACACCTGGGTGGCTCAGTGGGTTAAGCCTCTGCCTTCGGCTCAGGTCATGATCTCAGGGTCCTGGGATTGAGCCCTGCATCAGGCTCTCTGCTCAGTGGGGAGACTGCTTCCCATCCACCTCGCCTGCTACTCTGCCTACATGCGATCTCTCTCTCTCTGTCAAATGAATAAATTAAAAAAATATATATATATATTTTTAAAAAGTATCCAGATACAGAATCAATCCTAATCTTTACCTTAATTTCATTTTATTGCACCTGCACTTCATCTCAAATATCAATGTAGTTGTTTTTTTTTTTTACTTTAGTTTTTGTTAACATACCTAAAATCTTTCTAATTCAATTTTGCTATAAATTGTAATATAATGTGATCAGTTAAATAACAGCCTCCAAATCAACAGAAAACTTTCTTTTTCACTTTGTACCGTTTAGATAAACAAACCTGTTTGTATATGTGTACATGTGTACCATATGATAAAGAAAAAACTAATCATAAATTTTGTAGATACAGCCTAAAGCCTCAGTTTCCTAGTAATATAAGCATAATACTGACATATAATATCATTAAGAAGAAAAGCAGGAAGTAATCTTCTGACAAAAAAAACGAAAAAAGAGAAGGTAATTAGGAGAATTAGCTGAGATCCTCAGAAAAACTATGTAACACCTAATGAATTAATATTAACATTTTCATGCTAATTTAGATTATTTGTTTTTTAATCTAGAAAGGAAGAAAATATCAAGAAACAAAGATGCTATAAACTAAAAATACTTTTATTCACTTCATTTCTGTTTATAGAGTTCTTAGAGACATTACTAAATTAAAAACAAATTATAAAATTTATTTACTTCCCAATTATATGAACTGTTGACTTAACTTATTTTTGAATTACCCTCTTTTTTCTATAAAAGTATTATTTTAATATTTAAAAAATTGCATCTAATACTGTTTCGAATTTTCTTTTGTTTTGTTTTGCTTTGTTTCCTTTGTGACTTCAAGTGATTAAGGTTAGTTTATTCTGTTTTTTCTACAAACTCAACTTAATGCACTTTCTATTTCACCTTAGAAGATATATGAGAAATTATAGTGATTTTTAAAGTTCATTATTATTTTTCCTCTCCTTTTCACTGCTTCTTACATTGACTACTCCTCTAAATACGTGGAAGTTTACTATGTAGTATTTAAACATTATGATTGGTATAATATCTCTCCTCTATAATTTGGAATATTAAATTAGTTTCAAATGTCTGTTGGTTGAAGTGGTTACATTTAGGTCAAACTTAAAATAGTTGTGTTGATGTGTATGTTTGCATAGCCTGTCCTACCTGGAAGCATACTAGGATGGGGATTCTGAGGAATGTTAATTTAGCCTAACTATGCTGATATAACACAAAGCCATCACAACATGATACCAGACTTTTTTTTTTACTTTTTTTTGGGGGGGTAGCATTGTAGTTTTTTAGTGTACCGCTCTCACACTTCCTCAACTACATCCCAGAGCTATTAGAGTTAGCTTATTTCCTTGTCTTCAAACCATTTCTGGGGGTGCATGGGTGGCTCAATCAGTTAAGCATCTGAATCTTGAGTCAAGTAAAGATTTCTGGGTTGTCAGATCAAGCCCCACATAGGGCTCCATGTTCAAGGGGGAGTTTATTTGAGAGTGTCCCCCTCTCCGTCTGCCCCTCCCCCCCTCCACATGCATGAGCGCACACTCTCACTCTTTCACTCTAAAATAACAAACAAATCCTAATTTTTTTTTCCTTCTTCTTAGGAAATTAGGTTGAAGATAAAATTACAATACTTTTTTAAAAGTCATGTGTACAACAACCATGATGTCCTTTAGTAGGTGAATGGTTATATAAATTGTGTTACATCGAGAAAATGGATATTAGTCAGTACTAAAAAGAAATGAGCTATGAAGCCATGAAAGACATGGAAGAACTTTAAATTAGTGTTACTAACTGAAAGCAAACAATCTGAAAAGGCCACATACTATATGATTCCAACAATATGACACTCTGAGAAAGAAGTATGAGGACAATAAAAAGATGAGTTGTTGCCATGGGATAGAGGGCAGGTACAGATAAATAGAGCACAGAGGATTTTTATGGCAGTGAAATTATCCTGTATGATACCATAATGATAGACACATGCCATTATGCTTTTGTGCAAACGCATAGAATGCACAACACCAGTAGTGAACCCTAATATAAACCCTGGACTTTGGGTGATAATGATGTGTCAATGTATGTTCATTAGTTATAACAAATGCACTCCTCTCTGGGGATGTTGATAATGTGGGAGACTATACATGTTTGGGGGTAGGAGCCATAGGAAAAGTCTGCATCTTCCTCTTCTTTTTTTTTTTTTTTAAAGATTTTATTTTATTTATTTGACAGAGAGAGATCACAGTAGGAGAGAGGAAGGGAAGAGATCACAGAGAGAGGAAGGGAAGCAGGCCCCCTGCTGAGCAGAGAGCCCGATGTGGGACTCGATCCCAGGACCCTGAGATCATGACCTGAGCCGAAGGCAGCGGCTTAACCCACTGAGCCACCCAGGCGCCCCATGCATCTTCCTCTTCTTTTTTCCATAAATCTGGAACGGCTTTAAAAATTATTTTTATCTATTTACTTTTTTTTTTTTTTTAAGTAGGTTCCATGCTCAATGTGGAGCCCAAAGCAGGGCTTGAACTCACAACCCTGCAATCAAGACATGAGCTGAAATCAAAAGACGGTCGCCCAACTAACTGAACCACCCTGTACCCCACAAAATAAGATCTTTTAGACAATCACTACATGAAGCACAACAAACTAAGTCATTTATACAAGAGGTTCTCAAAGTATAGTCCCAGAGCTTTGGGATCACCTGGAAACTACTTAGAGAAGCAAATTCTCGGGCATTCCTCTCCCCTTACTGAATCAGAAATTCTGGGTATGAAGTCCAATAGTCACACCAAAGAAGCCTTTCTGGTCATAATCATGCACGCTAAAACCTGAGAAGCACAGTGTTTGACGATGGAATTCTACCCCTGGTCTACATGCAAACCGCATGTCCAAATAGTTAGCTCCTTATGTTCTTGTATTCTATCCAGGGCTTTACCTCTCCTTTATTCAAGGTAAGAAATGTTACTGTTTTGCTTTTTATTTTTTAAACCTCTTGTATACACTTTGCCCACTTGCCTGAAAATTGAGTATTAGCTCCTGTACTCCTGGTATCTTCTCTTTGCTTCATCTAAATTTCATTGTATTAGGTAGATATTTCAAAATGTGTGGGATGATGATGGGAGCGTGTCTAGTTTTACTGTAGATGAAGTTTCCATCTCTGTTTTATTGTGATTTATATCACTTTTAATGTCTGTCAAACAATTTTGGAAATATGCACCGACTCTCACTCTTTCCTGGAAGTCTCTCAGTGCACTGCATATTTATTAGATACTAACACCTAATGGAATGTAACTTCTTTGCTTTAAAATATAAACTTCCTCGCAATGTCATGGTTTCAGGTACACCCGAGAGCTATTTCAGTGCATCGTTATCTCCACTGAAATGGAAAAGAGATCAAGGGGTTATTTCTTTCTAACAGCAGAGAGGTATACAAGTCTTGCTGGAAAGTAACATAGCTTGTCCCCCAGTATTGACCAAAAAGAAGCTGGGATTTCAAAAGAGCGTAGTCCCACCACATATTAGAAGGCTTTGAAGAACTACGTTTGTTTTGCCATCTTGTTAAGAATTCAGGTCACATATTGGCTTCTCACTGGTGTTTTTAATAAGGAAAAGTGTACTAAAGAGAAGCTGGAGAAAGAAACTTTCTCTGTTAAATAAAAAGAAATGCACGTTAAAAAACTGTAGAAAAAAATACCTTCTGTTGCAGTCAAAACCTAAGGAATAGCTGCGCTAAATGCTGTGCACAGAAAAATACACAAGCCAAGGTGGTCAGCGGTCACCTGACCCTCTTTCTTTACTCACTTTATTGGCCTTTCCTACAAAACCCTGGTTTTCTCTTACTAGGTGTGGCCTTGGATCCACTTGCATTGTTTCTTATCCATCTCCATATTAAGATTTTCCAAGCCTTGTTAGAAAGGCTTTTTTCACTTTTTTCATATTGATGTTTTATTAGGACATCAAAGATGAAAATTTTCTGAACAATATTTGGTCTTTTTGCATGTACTTCAGACCGCTGACTATATGATCCAGCTGTGAGCATGGAGTAATATTTCTTTTTTTTTTTTTTCTTTTAAAGATTTTATTTATTTATTTGAGAGAGAATGAGTGAGAGAGAGCATGAGAGAGAAGAAGGTCAGAGGGAGAAGCAGACTCCCCAAGGAGCTGGGAGCCTGAAGCGGGACTTGATCTTAGAAGTCCGGGATCAGGACCTGAGCCGAAGGCAGTCAGTCACTCAGCCAACTGAGCCACCCACGATCCCTGGAGTAATATTTATGATCTTAAATTCCAAATCTGTATATACACTAGCCACTGCCTCTATCCTGGAATCATTGACCTTCATGAGAGTGACTGTCATAAGACTTCATTAGGAGTGTCCATTCAGGGAGCGGCATATTTCTTGTGGAGAGAATGCATGTCAAGGACAAAATTCACTTTAAAAATTTTGGGAGACGGAGGAGTCAACGATGAGATGAAACACCAAAATAAGGAAAGGTAGACAAGAAGATGAGTTTTATTATAAAATTTTTACATAAAAAATAACATATTACACTTTTCTTTTTCCTGCCGTATGTTTCATATACAATCTTTCCTATTATGGACAATTCTTTACAAAATTAAAAAAATATGTCAATTATTCATAAAGAATACCATAATCTCATAGATTATCAGTGACCAATATCTAAAAATTCAGTATTTTCAAATCATTTTATATATAATAACTACCTTTTAGAAAACAATTTTAGAGATAAGATTTGGTTTATAAATTAAAACATTGTTTGTGTAAATTAACTCCTAACACAAAACAATCCATCTTCTCTCATACAGTAAGCTGAATTGTTCATCAACACAATATGAATAAAATTTGTATACCTGGAAGTTAATTAAATATTAGGGATAGCATGAAAAATTTAAACATGTAAACTTTAATATAGCACTATTTAAGTCTTATAGTAATACATAAAGATTGAAAATATGTTAAGAGAAAGTTTCATGATGAAATAATTATATTTGTGCATCATCTGACCTATTGTACTTTGAAAGCTCCTTGATTTATCATGTGGTATATCATAATCTAGTGTAAATTATCCATTTTAATAATATAGCACGATATGGGAAGATGAGTATGTCTTTGGGATCCAGCAGAAACAGTCATAAAATTCACCAGTGTGAATTTTATTTACATAACTTTATGCAATTATCTTTCTGAGCTTTAATATTCTCATACAGATACCAAATTCCATGTATGTGGGCATGTGTGTGTTTGTGTGTATACACAGATTCAATTATCTAACATTTCTGAAAGCACATACAGCAGAATTTTTCTAGCTGGACATGTGTATGTTTATAAATCCAAAGATGAAAATAATAATTCAGCTGATAATGAAATTCAGTTTTCTTACCTTTTATTTACCCTTATTTTAGGTGAAAGAGCACTTTTGGTTTGAATTATCCACATGAATCTCTGCCATTTCTATTTTGATTTACATACATAGATAGACATGGCTTCTGTAGATACGCACTATGGCCCTTGTTTGTCATTTTTATATTGAAAACAAAGCAGCAAATTCATGATATAATTGGTGTCATAAATAACGGATGCTCTCACAGTCCTTTTTCACTTGAATAGGTACATTTATTTTTCATCTGGTATTAGATAGTGCTCTGCTTACATACCCTTGGGAAACAACAGAGTTATCTCTTTGTACCTAGAGAACAACCAGACTTTGATAAATGGAATGGGGCAGAGCTTATGTACCATAGATTTCATACATTACTTTTTACAAAAGGTTTTTTTTTTTGTATATTTAATGTGTTATCAACAATATTTTATTATTTAGTACATTATTTAAAGTTATTAGTGACTGAATACAGGTTTTGAACAAGTCAAGATTTTTCAGTGGAAAAAATTGTAGTTGGGGGAACTTTCCCAATTAGATAATACTTTTACATATCACGGCAATATGGTGAACAAAAAGTACTAAACTAAAAAAACAAAAACAAAAAAACTAAAAACCTTCATGACCCATGTATTGCTACTGTAAACTTGTTTTCCACAATTAAATTACAAGTGTGCACAAATGAGTTGAGTGTGCAAAAATATTTATCCTCACTGAGAACTTAGTTGAATAAGACATGAAATATTAAGCCATATTTTTTCAATATGTTATATAATTTAAACATTTTCTATACATGCTATGATATGAAATATTTGAGAAATAATTTAATGAAGGCAACTCTTTAAAAAGAATTGTCAGATAAAATATTTTTAAAATGATATTCAAATTACATCACTGATCTGTTTTGTTTTTGTTTTTGTTTTGTTTTTCTTTTAATGTAGGTATCTGCTGAAGCCAATGATAAAACAAAGAAATAAGTCGAGCGGAGAAGGACAACTATCATATGATCTCCCTGATACAAGGAAGTGGAGATGCAAAATGGGGGGTTAAGGGGGTAGGAGAAGAATAAATGAAACAAGATGTGATTGGGAGGGAGACAAACCATAAGTGACTCTTAATCTCACAAAACAAACTGAGGGTTGCTGGGGGGAGGGGGGTTGGGAGAAGGGGGATGGGTTTATGGACATTGGGGAGGGTGTGTGCTATGGTGAGTGCTGTGAAGTGTGTAAACCTGGCGATTTACAGACCTGGACCCCTGGGGATAAAAATATATTATATGTTTATAAAAAATAAAAAATTAAACAAACAAACAAAACAACAACAAAAAAACAACAAAAGAAAGATCCTTGGAGGGTAAGCAGACATCTAGGGAAATCTTTCTCGGAAAAACTGGTGAAATTTAGACAGCGTAGGGTGAGAAAGAAAGGAAAATACCCAACAATGCCTAGGAAATGCCCAAATGAATTGTTCTAGAGTCAACCCATATATAGTTGGACACCAAAGGAATGTACCTTCAGATTGTGTGAATGTATACATGAAACAGAAAAGAGCAGCAAGGAATCTTGGCCTTAGTACTAGAAGGAAAGAAAAACAATCACTTCTGAAGAACCATGACAAGCTAACTTGACATAGATTTTGAACTGAATTCATTCTATTGCAGGTCTGAAAATATTAAGTGAAGAAATAAAATGTTATGTGGCTAATAATACTTCTGGAAATGGACAGAAAGGAACAAATTCTATTTTGAGGGGCACCTGGGTGGCTCAGTCGACGCAATGTCCAACTCTTGGTTTTGGTTCAGGTCATGATCTTGCAGTCGTGGAATCGAGCCCCACCTCCAGCTCTGAGCTCAGCACTGTACCTGCTTTGGATTCTCTCTTTCCCTCCCTCCAATCACATTCTCTCTCTCAAGTAAGTGAATAAATAATCTTACAAATTATTTAAGCTTATTAGGAACAAAATTTAAATAAACACTTAATCCATTTTCAAATATCATTGTGATGCCTGAATATATTAAAGAAAAACTAGAATTATAAGAAATAATGGAACAATTTTTTAAATAACATAATGCAATTTTTGAGGGAACAACTGTAAAGATAAAAAGCTGAGATGTAACCGATTAGGCAATCAGTAGATTAAATATTGTTACAAAGGAAATTACTGACCTGAAAGATCTAAAGATGCAAATGTAGTCCAAAAAAACTAGGGATTCCTGGGTGGCTCAGTAGGTTAAGCGCCTACATTCAACTAAGGTCATGATCCAAAGATCCTGGGGTGGAGTTCTTCATCAGGCTTCTTGCTCAGTGGGAGCCTGCTTTTACCTCTGCCTGCCACTCTCCTGCTTATGCTCTCACCCTCTCTCTCTCTCTGACAGATAAATAAATAAAATCCCTTTTAAAAAAGACATATAATTTCTCTATTTTGGTTATTTAAAACAGATAAAGCTAATTCCAAGGAAATTTGAGATTACATAAGTTTTAAAGCTATGACTTATTTGCTAGGGAGTTAATGAAGCTGAACAAATTAAACTGTGTTAAGATAACAGGGTATGTGCTATGGTAAGTGATGTGAATTGTGTAAGACGGATGATTCACACACTGGTACACCTGAAGCAAATAATACGTTATATGTTAATAAAATGAAGAAAAAAAAAGATAACAAGATATATCAACATATAAGACAGACACAAGAAGACAAATATGACTTTAGAAATAAGCTCCAAATGATCAGTAATCATAATAAAATTTAACAGATTAAACTTGAAAAATCAAAGATCAGAAATCACAATTAATAAACAAAATGCAGTGGTTAAGGATTTTCAGAATATAAACAAAAAGAAAATTGAGCTAAGATTGTGAGGGAAACATTCCAGACTCAAAGAATTTTAAACCATGTTAGACTGGGAAGTATTAAACTTCATATTCTCAACATATAAATTTCAGGTTTTCTTTTATACAGAGGAAAAGCTAATACTGCCCCACAGATGGCTCTGTGGATTACGCTTGGGGAAGGACCTTGTGATAATAGGTAAGAAAGACAAGAACTATATGAACTCAGATCACTTTCAGATCCTATATTTATTTAAAATTTAAAATATAAACATTTTCTTTTTTATGGATATTCATAGTTTTTATTTTTTAAATACAGACAATAAAATTTACTTAATTGAGTTAAACATTTATTTAAATTTTGGTAAACCTCACTTGCCTCACCCTGCTCCTGGTACTGCTTGTAGATGCAGTAAGTTAACCCACTCTTTCCTCTAGGCTAAAGCGAGCACAAGGTAGTGGCAACATATGTGTGTCTTTCAAAGCTTCTGCAAGGTATTCCATTGCAACATACAATCATGGGCACACATGGGACAACTTCAAAGGACCTAGCCCATATGATGGCAAATAACTTATTTTGCTGGAATTCCTTTACATGGGTTCAGTCCTCCAGCTATAATATTTAACTTAGTGTAGAGTCCAGTATAAACCTATCAAATAAGATATATGCTAAAAGGATTTTGATATTTTGTGAATCCTTGAAAACAAAATATAAAATTAAATTGCAAATGGTGAACAGGCCTCCAACTTCTGTTTTACTCTATACATTATTTGTACAGGTTTTTCCATTTTACAAATGGCACATGTAAGACAACATAAAACTTAAGAATTTTTTTAAATTATTTTATTTATTTTTTATTATTTTATTTTTTTTAATTTATTTTTTTATTTTCAGCATAACAGTATTCATTATTTTTTCACCACACCCAGTGCTCCATGCAATCCGTGCCCTCTATAATACCCACCACCTGGTACCCCGACCTCCCACTCCCCTGTCCCTTCAAAACCTTCAGATTGTTTTTCAGAGTCAAAACTTAAGAATTTTTAATGACTGAAACCGACTGTCATCCCTACTACCTATTATATGAAAAAGCCACACAAAACATAGAAATGAAGTTAAATATGAAAGAGTAAAAAGAGTTTTAGTAAGCAGCTACTACCGCAAAAGAAAAAAATAATAAAGTCAGATTACTTTTCTTGAAGAGAATCTTCATGAAATACTAAAATGCCAAACTCCAATTAAATAATAATGCATATTTCTAGCTTAAAAACTTAAAATATTGTGTGGTATTTCCTTCTTTAAAAAAAAACTTTAAGTGACAAACAACACCCACACAGACAAAACGTCAGAGGCACTCAAAAATGTGTATATATTTAACTCGTGATCTGTAGGTCACCTGTTTAAGCTTGGCTTTACTGTGCAGTGTTTCTGGTCTAAAGGAGTTTACTCATATAACTGGTCATCATCTAACTGCCAGCTAGTCTGGATTATCTTGCTAGAATGTCTCCAAAAGATGGGCCTGGGCATGATCTCCTGTTAATCAGCAGATGGTAAGAAACAAGCACAGTCGATCAAGCTCTGTTCAAACTCATGTCATGTTTGCTAAAACTCCATTAACTAAAGAAGGCAAATGCCGGAGTCCTGCGGGAGAGTACTATAAGGCACCAGAGGGCACACAACCAAGGGTGCAGATTCAAGGAGAGCAAAGGATCGATGTTACTAATGCAACCACTCCTCTATAATTATAAAAGCAACTACAATGCAAAATCAACAAGTTCGCCATCATGTGCAGGTGTTTCAACACATTTCTCTTGGTAAATGATAAATCCAGCAGAAAAAAAATTAAGAACTGAAATATTTGAATAACACAGTTAGTATGTTTGTACATTTGTAGAACATTGAAATATCCACATTTCTACCCAGCAAACATGGAACATTACAAACAGTACACATATGTGGGGCTGTGAATCAACCCTAGATAAAATTGAAATAATTCACTTCAATCTCTGACTATAATGAAGTTAGAAAATAAAAATATATGATTAATATACCAAATAGATTGATATTTTTTAAAAAATGCACTTCAACATAAAAAAAATCATAACAGAAATTAGATATTACATAGAACTATCCTTAAAATGATACACCATTAGAAGATGGAGCCAATGAGTAGCTAAAACAAAACATTTTACTTGAAGAATTAATTTAGGAGCTCCTGTGTGGCTCAGTTGTCTGCCTTCGGCTCAGGTCTTGATCCTAGGGTCCTGGGATTGAGCCCTGCATGGGGCTCTCTGCTCAGCAAGGAGCCTGCATCTCCTTCTCCCTTTGTCTACTATGACCCCTACTTGTGCTCTCCTTCAAATAAATATATAAAGTCTTTAAAAAATAAAAGAATTAATTTAGAGAAGAATGGATCAAAATTAATGAATAACCAACTTAGAAAGATTAGAAAAAGATCAAAGTAAACATCCTAAAGAAGAGAGGGAAAAATAAACTTCCTCCAAAACTGAAAAAAAAAAAAAAAAAGAAAAAAGAAAGAAAAAAAGAAAACCAGAGAGAGAGTGAGAAAGAGAAGAATAACAATTAAAAGAGGAGGAAAACACAAATTAATTAAAATAAAGCAAGTTATAAAAAGAAAATAAAGTGGCAGAGTTGGTTAAGCAACACATTCTTGATTTTGACTCAACAAGAGTCAGAGACAGAGCCCTGAGTCGGGGTTTGTACTCTGCAAGGCATTTGCCTTAGATGCTCTCTCCCTCTCCCTCTGCTCCTCCAGCTCATGTTCTCTCTCTCTCTCTCTCCCCCCTAAAATAATCTTAAAAATAAAAGAAGAAAACATTCAAATTTGAGTAATTGAAAAAATGACCAAAAAGACTAATCTCTGGAGAAATTAACAAGTAAAAAGAAAATAGTACATTTAAGTAAGTAATGCATACAATAGTGACTTACAATACAGTGGATGTGATCTAAAACTTGATAGAAATACATTTGAAAAGTTAATAAAATATATAGTTTCTTAGAAAATTAAAACTTGACAAACACTTCTAATAATTTAAAAGCACTAAATCTGTAATTTCAAATAAAATATATAGTTTCTTAGAAAATTAAAACTTGACAAAAACAGACTCAGTACAAAATAAGAAACCTAAACATTTCTAATAATTTAAAAGCACTAAATCTGTAATTTCAAATACATCATTAAAAAAAAAAAAAGCAACTGCCACATTCAAACGTGCTTGCAAATGAGTTTTACTTAATATTCAAAGACTTGATCATCCCAATCTTAGACAAACTCTTCAAGAAATTAGATGAGGGATTATCCCTAAATGAATGGCATGCATCTGGCATAAACTGAAGCCTGAAGAGAATCAGGTATGCTTTCTGCAAAAGACTAATTCAAAGAATAATATCTTCTTAGCTAATTGCACTGCAGACAAGATGATTCTACTTGCCTAAATCCTTTTTTCCCTAGATTTCCAATCAAGGACCATCTGGCAAGGAAGGAGTCTGTGTTTACTTTTCTTGAGTTTTTGCCCCTTTATTGATTCTTTTCCTTCAGCCTATAGGAAAAGAGCCTGGACATTAGGCTGCACATTTATATCTATAGGCCCATTATTTATAAGAACTCTATTATGAAAACATATTAAAAAGAAACTTATGCATTACCTCTGCTAGAGCAAATAGTTTCATTTAATTTTATAAGAAAGTGGAAATTTATTATTTTAAAATACTATGTCCAACTTAGATATTTTAAACTTTTATTTATATAAAATGCACATTTACTTATTTATAGTATTTTATTTATTTATTTACTTATTTTTCATTATGTTATGTTAGTCACCCTACAGTACGTCATTAGTTTTTGATGTACTGTTCCATGATTCATTGTTTGCATATAAAACCCAGTGCTCCATGTAATCCGTTATAGTATTTTTTTTTAAGATTTTTATTTATTTATTTATTTGACAGAGAGACAGTGAGAAAGGCCACAGAAACAGGGGGCTTGAGAGAGGGAGAAGCTGGCTTCCTGCTGAGCAGGGAGCCCGGTGCAGGGCTTGATCCCAGGACCCTGGGATTAGGACCCAACCTAAAGGCAGTCACCTAACGACTCAGCCACCCAGATGCTCTCCGTTATAGGATTTTACTTTTTTTTTTTTAAAGATTTTATTTATTTTTTGACAGAGAGAAAGATCACAAATAGGGAGAGAGGCAGGCAGAGAGAGGAGAAAGCA
Organism: Mustela erminea; assembly: GCF_009829155.1. NCBI lineage: Eukaryota > Metazoa > Chordata > Mammalia > Carnivora > Mustelidae > Mustela > Mustela erminea. The sequence continues at coordinate 198,432,777 of NC_045614.1, read as the reverse complement.
GGCTCCCTGCTGAGCAGGAAGCAGGATGTGGGGTTGTATCCCAGGATCCTGAGATCATGGCCTGAGTCAAAGGTAGAAGCTTAACCCACTGAACCACCCAGGCACCGCTATTATTTTAAAGGTCATAACAAATAATTCAGATTAATCAGAAATATTTGAGTTTTTTTTTTTTCATTTCTATAGGAATGCCCCAATATGAGTAGACTCTGACAAAATACATAAGGCTCTTTTGGATATATTATTGACTCTTTTATTTTGATACTTAGTTATTATAATATAATTCTGTTTTAATGAAGAAAATCTGAATTTTCAAATTGATCATACTGTGCATATTTGCAATTTATTAGATGCATCTTTTATCCATTTTTATGCATTTATGTCATTATCAATGAGCCATAGTTGGCACTGAAATTATGTTTACTCAATAGATAGAAAGTGGAGCTTTGTAGTTGTTTGGTTATCTGACAATCAATAGGAGATTACAAGCACTAAAATGGATTGAGGGTGAAGGTGGTGCTAAACGGTCTGTTTGGTTATGGGTATTGATCAAGTTAATAACAAAACAACAGAATCCCTACTTCCTTCTCTAATCTGCATTCAGTTCCAAATGTATTAGTTCATTTGTTTTTTCCAGGAATATACAGAGGTCTGTGGTCCTCACTTTCTCTTTAAAGATACATCATTTTGGTTGTGTCTTTATTGTTCAGAGACATCACAAGACTCCATTTTGTTCTCTACCATTTTATCCTTATTTCATTTTTTATTCATTGTTCACTCCATGGCTCCATTTTCCCACTCTTCAATTTGCTCACTCCCTCCCTATAAGAATTGCTTCCCTTGTTCATCTTGATGTTCGCCATATTGTCCTTATCATTTTCCCACCATACTGAGATTTTGCTTATTCTCAGATAATCATAGTTTGTTGGGATTGCATCAGAAAGAAACTAAAGAAGCAGGAATGTTTTGGTTACCATTAAGATTTGCCACGTGGTTGGCCATTTCCTGAATACATGAGCTAGCTAGCTATTTCCTGAATACATGAGTCTCTGTATTCTTGGCTCTGTTCTGCCTTTGTTCTTAGTTAAAACCTTTACGTAACTCATAACTGAGTAAACCACTTAACACTTAAGTCCTGCTCTATTACTCTCCACCTCTGTTCTGGGACTGCAATTTTCAACTCTTTCTATGACATTTGTTTGGCTTTTCACTTTCTCTTCCTGCTTCCCAAATAACAAGAACAAAGAAGCTAAAGATTTCTGCTTTCTTCAGGTTTTATTAGACAGCTGAGGAATATAAGCTTGGGGAAATAAAAGTACAATAAATGGAAAATTCCTTTGCCATTGTTTTGACTTCAGAAGTTTTAACATTTAAATCTGTCTTTCCTTGTTTCTATACCACTGGGTTGAATTCCCAATGTCTCATTTCTACCTACGTGAAATAAGAAAAAGCCTAAGGTGTTTTAAGAGCTTTATGTTCTATTTACAGATGTTACGTCAAAACAAGAAAGAATGTGTTTTCACTCAGTTTATAAGTAGGTTGTTTCTTTGAAAACAAATATAAACATACAAATGACAATAAAAATGGCATAACCTTCATAAAATTAAGAGAGGATAATGAAAAAGGCAATGTTCAGAGAATAACATTTTCAATCATCTGCTCTGTTAGTGGTATGTAGATCTCTAACACTTGGGGTCAGGATATTCTATTCAAAAATGATATATTAAAATAAGCCTTGGGTCTTTAGATGTCTTTGTCTTAAGAACTTAAAAAAAGATCTTTATGCTGTGGTAGAAAAAGCAATATATTAGAGCTTATCTGAACAAACCTTACAGCTTAACAAGATATTATATTCTCTTTGAGAGAGAAAGCACACAATGTTCAAAACTGGATATTCTTGAGTTCACTTTATTTTTACTGTTTATCTTGAGGATGTTATCTTTCTTGTGTATTCCATTATAATTCATACATAAATGTATGAGATTCCCTAAATCCTTATCCATATCTCTATTACATGCAGTATAGTCGCTTACTGCATAAAAACCAGAATTAAAAAACTATGATCTCCTGGTCTGCTTAAAGCTTGATCATATTAGACTGTTAAGAGTTCAGATAAAATTAATTTTCCCACTGCCAGATCTAACCATCAGGGTGAATGATTTTGCAACCTCCCAGTCTCTGGTAACCAAACTAATTACTCCACCCCTTCCATTGAATCCACAAAAAATTGTTATTACTTCTTTCTTTATACTTTGATGGATTTTTCCTTTTGCATCACTGCTAGTTTAAGGACAGACTTAAAATAAAATATCCATAAATTCAAATTACAGTTCTTACACTTCTTAGTTATGGTGGCATGGGTAGTTGACATTTTCCTTGACTTCTGTTTTACAAGTCTGGGTATTCTCCAGGAAAAGAAGAGATCAATATGAGGAAGAAAATTGTGACATCTTAGATTTATTCTACCATTTCTGCAAGGCTGTTGCACATGGCTCAAGACTCCCAATCTAAGAGAATATTCATGTCCACGGAGAACACATTAAAAAAAAAAAAAGGAAAAAAGAAAGAAACAAAGGAGATATCAGTGATCTCACATTTAGATTCCAATGTTTTTCATAAAAATTTTGAAAAGGATCTCAAGTACCACTGTAAATCTCTAGTCTTTGATCTAAGTAAATTTTTATTGAATTATTGAATTTGAATCTAGCCCTAGATGCCTTTGTTGATCAAGCAGATAACTTATTAAACAATAACAACTACTACAAAGTACCCTGTTTTACTAGAGAAACTACACTTTAACAAAGAAAATCTGACTTTCTGAAACTAACACATCAGGCGAGGTATTTTTTCCTAAGCATCAGAGTCCATGCAAATAGAATGGAGATAAAAGTCTTATTTATTGCAATAAGAGCTTATGAAGTTTAAATGTGGTAACTTATGGAAAATACTAAGCCAGTGACTAAAAAAAGCAAGCATTTAAGAAATATTAGCTATTATTATATGAACTCTGCTTTTATTATTTTAAAAACATGGAATGATTAAATGTACAAAACTCTAGTACTCTTCCTCTTGCAGAAATTTTGCTTATCTGTCATAATTTTAAATCATATACGAGAAGAAATTAGCTTATTCCAAAAGAACCCCATGGATAAATTGCATCTTCAATTATGGGGACTCGTTGCTTCCGAAATATACTTTGTCTCATCTAGATTGATTTGTTAACGTACTTTAAATCATCTTAACATGAATAGTATTTAAATCACATGATTATAGGGGCACCTGGGTGGCTCAGTGGGTTAAAATCTCTGCTTTCAGCTCGGGTTATGATCCTGGGGTCCTGGGATCGAGCCCCACATCTGGCTCTCTGCTCAGCAGGGAGCCTGCTTCTCTTCCTCTCTCTCTGCCTGCTTCTCTGCCTACTTGTGATCTCTGTCTGTCAAATAAATAAATAAAATCTTTAAAAATAAATAAATAAATGAAAATAAATCACATGATTATAATATACGTGTGTGTATACATATATGTGTGCATTTGCAAATTCATACACATATATATGTGCATATGCATGCATATACATACATATATATAGCACACATACATTTAAATGTATGCATACACACACACACACACACATATATCTATATATTTGACTTTGTATTTTCAGTGCCATACTTTAAATTCTCTGAGGGAAGAAATAAACAAATCTCTAAAAAAATACAAATCCCTTACCACCAAATTAAATATCCATTCCTTTGGTCAAATTGATTTTCAGCTAATTGTTTGCAAAGAAATTTGTGTTGCTTATTCTTTTAGCAAGAGAAAACTGAATCATCCCACCTCTCATTGTAACGCAGAAGAATAAGTCAGATTTTAGTTTTCCAAATCATCAGTGTTGGCAGAGTCAGCAGCCCAATCATCCTCTATATAGGGAAATTGACATTTGGGAATTGAGTTATCTTTATGAAATTTGAAAAAATAGTTTATTGAATTTTAGTTTTTGAAAGCATACTTTAAGCACTTTTAATCAGAAAGAATGTATAATTTTGCACTTTGCATTATTTTACTTGAAATTGAATTGATAATTTCTATATGTTATAATATTCAGTTATACTTTTATATGGTACATAATATTTTAACAATTTATGAATATTCATTTAGCTAAAAATATTTTCCTAATACTTCACTATTTTTAAACTGCAGTAATAGGCATCTTTGTTCCTGTAATTTTTACTTCCTCGGAATGTCTTTAAGATTAAATCTCAGGACTACAATTATTTTTTTTTATAATTTTTTATTTTTATAAACATATATTTTTATCCCCAGGGGTACAGGTCTGTGAATCGCCAGATTTACACACTTCACAGCACTCACCAAAGCACATACAGGACTACAATTATTAAGATATTAGAATTTGTACTACTCTTATTTAAAATATATTCCAAAGTTAATGAAAATTTACAACATATATTTTATTGGTTGTATGTTATTGTTTGAAAACTTATTTTTTTCAGGTTTTATTTCAATTCTAGTCAGTTAATACACAGTGCAGTATTAGTTTCAAGAGAAGAATTCAGTGGTTCATCCCTTACATACAATACCCAGTGCTCATCATAACAAGTGCCCATCACCACCCACCTCCTCCATCAACCCTCAGTTTGCTCACTATCCTTAAGAGTATCTTATGGTTTGTTTCCCTCTTTCCCCCCCCCCATATGTTCATCTGTTTTGTTTCTTAAATTCCACATATGAGGGAAATCGTATGGTACTTGTCTTTCTCTGGCATGTTAAATCATTACATTTAATAGAAAAAAATGTAGTTGTGACAAAAAGTATTTGGGGGAATCATACAGAAGCTAGAAAGAAGATTTCATATCTCAGTTAAAGGATAATAAATTGCATTTAATTGAATTCCCATTAAATACTGAGTACTATGCTAAGCCTAAGGAATGTTTTCAACACTTAAGGCATTGTGACCAAAGACTTTCAACTTATTTTAACTTAAATACTGTATCAACTAATTAACTTGCTTGTTTTATTTATAAAACTGTATCTGCTAAGGTGCTCTACATATATTGTATCCTCTTTAAAATATTGATAGATGGTAAAAGACCAGGAGAAGGGAAACTATAGTTGTCTAGTAAATTAAAATTCAGTTCTAATATACAAGTTATTAATTAAAGTAATGTTACTTATTCACCCAATATGTATTTATTGAGTGATAATATTTGCCCAATAATATTGCTCACATAGATTTATTAACAAATAGGGGAAGAACACACAGAAATTATATTGTTTGCTAACGTATATTACTTTAAAGGAACTATAATGGGATATATGTATATATTTAAAGTCGTCCTGGCTGAAAAATAAGTTGATCTGTATCTTCAACATGTCATGCTATTAACACTAAATTTTCCTAAAGGGTAAAAGGAGAGAACTAGAGCAAGAACAAAGCTTCAGAAATTGGGCTGGAAAGGTTTATGTATGGAGAGTTCAACCTTAGTTTAAAAATGAGCATGCTTGGGATTAAATTTCCATACTTCCGGAAGTCTATAGACATAAGCTGGTAAATAAATAACAGAAAACTAATAGTAATAATGAAAATAACAGGGGTACCTCTGTGGCTCATTCAGTTAAGTGTCTGCCTTCTGCTTAGGTCATGAGCCTGCAGCTTTAGGCTCCCTGCTCAGCGGGGACCCTGCTCCCTACTCTGGTCCTCACCTTTCCCCCTCGTGCTCTCTCTTTCTCTCTCTCTCATAGAAATACATAAATAAATAAATAAATAAATAAATAAATAAATTGATAAAAAAGAATGCTAATATAATGATATATAGTTTTTATGTATGCAGTATTTATTCTGTAACAAGAGATTTTCCCCAGTGTTTTACATGAAATCCTTTGGGAAATACAACAACTTCTGAGTATGAAATGGTATTTTCAAACCCATTTTGCAAATAAGGAGACTGAAGTCCAGACAGATGAACTAATTGTGGTTGAGATTATATCATTAGTAAATGGTAAGGGGGGTATACATTGAACACACCCCTCCCCGTATTAGAGCCTGCACTCTTAGAGCTATAACCTAGAGGTGATCAGCCTTCTTAGCTGTGTGGGGGCTGGCAAGATTGACTTAACTGTGAATATTACAAGGAAGCCTATTCTCCTCTAGAGAAGAAATATGTTGAAACTAAAGAAATGGAGAATTTATTTTATAACTTGGATGATTTTTTGTGAAAATGTGTTTGTTGTATAAATGAATTTATCATATCTTTAAATATATATCGATCTTCCCAATCACTAACTTCTTCAAAGGAATGTATCATTTTGTGTGCTGCAACCATTTAGAATTGTCATTGTGTTAGTTTATTTGCCATAATCTTGTGCAAGTTATAGTGAAATAAAAAACATAAGCAGACCACAATAGTCTAGGCATGACCAAATTATAATTAAACACATTTATCCTGCTTTATGTCTTCCCCAAGGAGATAAGTCCTATAGGGATATTACCTAATTATTTAGGTCATAACTTTTTCTTTCTCTCTACAAGTGAGAAAATTAAGCCAATGTCAAGCGCAATGGCAGACAGTTACTCTGAAAGATTGACCCGTTGCAAAAACAAACAAACAAATAAAACAAAACAAACAAACAAAACCACACCAAAGTTGACTATTATTGTTATAATAATAGAATCATGTCATTTGATTCTCCCCTGAGGTTATGGAAGGAAAGTCACAGTAACGCTTCTGCTGTGCTCAAGAAGGAAGGTGCTCTATAGGTCAAATAAATCACAGGAATTAATAATACATGTGCTTGAACTTTGGAAATTGACTGGCACTTTCTTCTTGAAGTTTCAAAACTAATACTTGAATAGTTTCTTGGGTTGTATCACGGGAGGTAGTGGTTATAAGGCAAATGTTGTGTGCTTAGTTTGTGAAATATAAGTTTTAAATACCTTCTCCTAAATAAAGTTGCAATATAAGATAATAAATTCCCTTTGAAGGAAATTCATAAAAAATGCCTTCAGACCACAAATAAAAACAGTTTTCAGAAATCTGATCTTTCTTGCCAGTCTGAGGAAAGAGCTCACCTTAAGTTTGGGAGCTCTGGTTTGGAATTAAGGCAATGTATTGCACTTGTAATAGCCTATTTAAAAGCCTGGATATTTTATCATGTGTATTTGCTAGTGAGACTTAAAATTTTTTATTTAAAAAAGAATAAGTGACTTGGAGAGTGTTTTACTCAGTGAGATTATAAAAACCTACAAGTGTGGAAGATTATATACCACAGGGAAAACTAGAGTGCCCCATATTATATAAAGCTGTATAAAAGATTTTAGTAGACTAATAAAGCTATAGTTTTACAAACCAACCCTAATGGCTATGGTAAAAAGGATGTCTCCATGATTCAGAAATACTGTAACTTTTACTTTACATTAAGTTAATGAATAACAATGAGGAAAAGTAATCCCCTACCCTTTTCTAAAATATATTGTATTTATTATTTGAATTAAATGAAACACCAGTATTTTATTGAATTAAACAAGATGTTTAGTCAAAAAATGAGAAATTGAAGGAAAAATGTGGATGTCATGCCATCTGTATTTCTACACTTCTATTTCTGGTTTACAAGATATTAGAAGAACTATGTAAATTCCTTAATTATTTACATTCACACCATCTACATCTAATTATTTTGATCTGTCCTTCTGAGTGTTAGAAGTATACAGGGTACAGATTTACAATAGCTTTTTAAATTCCTTTAAAAGTGGGCATTTATTGGATAACCTAATGCCTATGATTCTTCACTCCATTTTATTCAGCTTCTATTTATGTTGATTGAAAAACAAACTTTAATGAAATAAAACTTATTAATTAATTAATTTATTTAAACCTGTCACCAATTTGTGTATTTGATGTTGGCATGCTATTAACTTCACTAATTTTTATAAGCATAAGAAAACTCTTTTTCCTTTCCCTTGATAAAATTAATTGCTAATTTAGAATTTCTTCTTTGTTTTGTTATTTTTTAAAATTTCCTTTTTGCCTGATCAGGGTAGCCCTATATAGGGAAAAATTCATGGGTGTTGGGGACAGAAAGTTGAATTAATAACCTCAAGGTTTATCACCAAGTAGCTATGTGACTTTATGTAAGTCTTATAAACAAAACACAGAAATCCAGGATTTTTGTGAATATCAGAGCAGAAGACATAGATGAATGGAGTTTGTAAAATTCAAAGTCACAACAAAATTATTGATTTTTGCATTTTGAAAGACATACAATTTCTTTTGTAAGCTAATGGAATAATTAACATTGTTTAATATTAACAATTAATTTAAATTCGCCCAACAAACCTATTGCAAAGATTTTTAAAGTACCTGGTCTTAATTACCATTGTTAGTACTTGGACATATTAGTCAGTTAGAGTGATTTTTTAGCACTACCCAACTTAGAACTCTGCTCTATTTATGTAAGATTAATTTTCATGTATATTTCTTGTATTTGTGAAATTATTGCAATCCAGAGTCAGTGTTGAGGCTATTAGACCAAATCTCTAGGATCATTTGTAATCTAGTGAGGGATTGGCAAACTTTCTATCAAGAGCCAGATAGTTGCAAAGAATATACCTAAATATACAAGGATAGTAAATATCCCTGCTGGAAAATAGTTTCTGTTTCATGTTCTACTTTTTAATATTTATGTGTTTATTTGTTTGCTTATTTGTCTTTTGCAACTCTTTATTATTATTATTATTATTATTATTATTATTATTTATAACTCTTTAAAATGTAACAAAATGGGGCGCCTAGGTGGCTCAGTGGGTTAAGCCGCTGCCTTCGGCTCAGGTCATGATCTTAGGGTCCTGGGATCGAGTCCCGCATCGGGCTCTCTGCTCAGCAGGGAGCCTCTTGCCTCTCTTTCTCTCTGCCTGCCTCTCCGTCTACTTGTGATTTCTCTCTGTCAAATAAATAAATAAAATCTTTTAAAAAATAAAATAAAATAAAATAAAATAAAATGTAACAAAACAACTTTAGCTTGAGGGCAGCAGAAAAACATACTGTGAACTGGATTTGGCCCCAGAGTCATCTTTTGCCAAACCCTGGATTAGTAGGGCTAATGCCCTCTGAACCTTCAATAGCTTAAATTCACAGGTGAAAAATTGAATTATACTTAAGGAAGATTGACCTACTTGCCCGAGTACACAATGTCTAGGTCTGACCCACTTCTTTGGGTATACACTTTGTTTAGAAAACCATTTCTTCCTCATCTATTTGAAAATTACATTTGATATTAAAAAATTCAGAAGCCAAGGAAGATGAAATCAAATTGATGTTAATTGTTAAAAGCATGTAACTTAATAAGAGTTCACGATGCAATGATCTAGGATTTGTAGAAAAATCAATTACAACTTTATGGATATATACATAAATGTTTTCTCATTTCAGTTTCAAGTGCTTTCAACAGTATCCTGACAGAAGGCAGGTATCCTATTTATGCGTGCCCATGAGAAAGAAGAACTGAAATGATTCCACACAGTGTCACCAAAGAGAAAAATAGCAGAAGTTGGAGTAGAACACATTGTGACATCCAGATTATATCTGGATTTAACTGCCCATAGATGCTAAATTTCAACTATATCCCAGATGGTGATTAAATTAATAAGATCTTTCATGTGTATTTTAGAACATCAGAGAAGCCATCTGGCTTGACTGCCACCTTAATTTTTAGTGTCTTTATTGTGAATTTTACAGTCCAGTGTACCATTTTAATGCCAGGGAGTGTTGTATCATCCATATTTAATGATTAAGTACCTAAAAGCACTGACATTCTGAAACTAGATATGGTAAGAATGATTAAGATCATGCCCATACATGTCAAATAGCATGCTAGAAAATTCTTTACAACTCAAGCCAGAAGAATATTGACTTGAAATGGTCAGGTACCTTAAGTGAAAGTATTCTATAAACTATACTGTATCTGTGAGTGTGGCAATTCCCCAACTCCCTGCATGCATATAGACTCAGTTATAATACATTGTTAAGTTGCTTTCATAAAAATTCATGAGCAATAATTGTTATGTAGAAAGTATAATAGATATACTCAAGACCAGAAACTGAGAAAATTTCCTGACTTGAATACAAGTTTGCTATTTGAGGGTAAATTATAGATAATGAAGAATTCATCTGATGCTATTACCATGCTTAAAAAAAATTAAAGATGCTATATGCTTTGGTTACTAATTAAAATGTGAAGTCTGTCCTTTGCTGCATTTTGGGATTTCTATTTTTATTCTAGCTGTGAGGAAAATATTTAGAAAGATCACCTCACCATCACCGCCATTATGCAGACACAAAGTATGCTTTTTAATCAATGTCCCTAAAAGGATCCAGCACTCTGGAAGTTAATGGATCAATTTTAATTTTCTATTTTTTTATATAAAAATTTAGATGTTCTCATGGATTTTAGTGTTTATAAAGAGCTAAATGAAGTTATTGATTTATTACATGAATAAAGCATGCCTAAAAATACTTGTTTAAGTAGTAAGGGGAAAGAAAGAAAGAAAGAAAGAAAGAAAGAAAGAAAGAAAGAAAGAAAGAAAGAAAGAAAGAAAGCGAGAGAGGGAGGGAGGGAAGGAAAGAAGGAAGGAAAGAAAGAAAAGAAAAGGAAGGAAGAAAAGAAGGAATGAAGGAAGGAAGACAAAGAGAGAAAGAAAAGAAGAAAGGCAGAAAGAAAGGAAGAAAGAAAGAAAGAAAGAAAGAAAGAAAGAAAGAAAGAAAGAGAGAGAGAAAAGAAAAGAAAAGTCATTTTACTAGTTAAAGCCTAATCACTTCTACTTTTAGGCAGGGGACAACATGCTGTCAATACCTTGTAGGATTTATGACAGGGAAGCAGTATAAGATGATCTGTCAGAGAGATCAGAGGCCAGGACCTATTTTTGCTATTTGTATAAATAATTCCTGTAGTCTAGATTGTCCACAATGGCTCTGTATAGATTATGTAACAGTAAAGTTGAGGGCTGAAATATGCTGGAGTAGAAGCAATAATGAAATCATCAGTACTATTAAGGAGCACTTATATTGATTTGCAATTTCCTTTCTTCCTCCCAGCCAAATTAATAGTTCCTTAACAAGTTGGGTGGAGCCTTACTTGTCCCTGTTTCCCCTACACTTAGCACCAGGCACTTTCAAAATGCTTAACAATATATGATGAACTCAACTGATCTAAGAAGCTATAATCACACAGGGCATAGGATTCACCTTCAGGAGTTTTGTATGGTCAGAGATTCAAGGCCATGTCAAGAGAAAGCAGCCAGTGAAGAAGAAATAATCTACAGCTCCACCACAACCAATGGGAGGGTAAGGAAACCAAAACTCATAGAGAAAGTGTCAGATTTGAGAACGGGGCGACAGAACCATTGGCCTCAGTGACCCAGTGACATGAGAGCAGGACAGGATGAGAAACCAGAGTGAGATCCAGTGGCAATGGTGGTGCTTGCAGCAGCTCTGGTAAAAAGTGAAAGAGGGTGTTCATGAGGAATCACAGTCGCCACAGAACCAGTGGAAAATGAGACAGTAGTAAATGATACAGGGGTGGTTCCAAGAATTCATTCTTCAAGATTGGGTTAGAAGCATCCCTGGAAGTTATGAGTAGGAGGAAGTGGAGCAGAAGTGGGATAAAAGTGTAACAGGACAAACCAATTAGGACAGTATACAAAGAACCAAGATTACCTCACTGTGGCCCAGTTAAATCAGTATCCAAGGCAAAGAAAGAACATCAGTGAGCATTTTCCTTTCCAAGGGAAGGTGGAACCCTGGAAAGTAATAGACATTACTCATTATCAAGGACAGGAACTGGGAAAATTTTCTGACTCTATTTCATGTTCATTGTTTTGAGGCTGAAATATAAATACCAACATGAGACCTGAAAATCCTGAGAGTCAGATATTAAACCAGAATATGTAAAACTACTTTCTAGAAACATATTTGTACCCAGAATATGAGAATAAATACACAGCTGTCATTGTTTCTTACATATTACAGATATTCAGCTTTTTCAGCTATAGGATGCTGATTAGACTTCCATAAGAAATGCAGGTAAACCTTCTAAAAGCACGTTTGTGAGATAGCCCTGATTTATTTACCAGTGATAGGAAGTAATCTGAGACTATTTCTCTTTACTTATGAATTTGTCCACATTTGCTGTGTCTTTTCAACATTTTTAAAGAATGCGAACTATAGGTAACAATAATGTCAATGCCAATATTAAGCTTAAAGTTCTAAATAGTAAGGCTTAGTTTGTGCGTTGTGAGTTTGTGTTCATGTACACAATCTAAATATCTAGCTGAGAAAGAGAATAATGTGTGCAATTGTAAAGCAGTGTCAGGAAGGAGTCATGCCAATCAGTTAATAATAATGACTCTGTATACATAATTCTTAGAAGTAAGAGTATGACTAAAGTGCAGCCAAGTTTCTCTGTTTTTAAAGATGGACTTTAGGGGCGCCTGGGAGGCTCATTATCTGCCTTCAGCTCAGGTCATTATCCCAGGGTCCCAGGATCCAGTCCTGCATCTGGGTACTTGCTCAGCAGGAAGTCTGCTTTTCCCTCTCACTCTGTTCTCTCTCTTTCTCTCTCTCAAATAAATAAACAAAATCTGAAAAAAAAAAAAAAGAATTCTACTGCCATCATCATTGAGAATCTTTTTCTTCTCCTACTGCAATTACTGGTCCAACATTTGTGGTCGTTGCTTTGGATGATTCCTATTGATATCATAATATCGATATTACAGAGCAAATTCAGTATACCAAAGGACATTTGCAAAAAGTAGTTTAAGGTTTTCTGACTTAAACTTTTTTAATCACTATATCCCCTCATTACAGTGTGTGTGTGTGTGTGTGTGTGTGTGTGTGCTGACAGGGGTATTTTTTTAAAAATGTTGTACACAAATATACAACTTAGAAATATATGAAAGCTGAAGGTAACATTTTCATATTGTAATGGCGGCTGTAACATCTCAAAATGAAGCATTTAAGAATGTGATAGAGTAGACAGCTGGCAGATCATTAAGTTTTCTTAGGATGGATCTTTACATCCATCTTTTTACATTATCTTCTTTACACAGAAGATAAAAATATTTCCTCATAATGATATATTCACTGTGAATTGACTTTTAAGTGGGGGGAAAAAACTAGTAGATTTTCATAAAGGGATCCACCAGTGTTTCCAAAGATAAAAGTTAATTTTCCCAGTGTCTTCTCAGTTTAAGAACATCTCAAATCCCAGGAATATAATTGGGTTTTTGTTTTTGTTTTTGTTTTTGTTTTTGTTTTTCCCTTTCAGAGAACTCTGCTATTTCATATATGATCTACAACTTAAGTCATTTAAAACACAGCAAATAACTAAATTATTTCCTTTTCACAACAATTTCTTATTTTCTACTCCCCTAAAACAGTGTTCCATGTTGAATGGGACAATTTGTTTTGAGAGCTATTTTCTTCTTCAATGTGGATGTACTCAAAGACCACTAACATAGTAAAATCTTTTACTTTGGACCATGTGCTGAAGAATTAGGAAGTAAGTTCTGACTCTCATATGGAATGATAAATGTAAGGAAAGAAGTATGTGAAAATATTATCTTGGAGGTTAATGTAAGTGCCAAGTCTTATCATGGATAAAATTTTGCTGAAAGGAAAAAACTATAAGGAATTGATGTCCCATTCCAAGCTTATTCTCTCATTCATATTTTATTTATTTTATTATTTTATTTATTTTATTTTATTATTTTATTCTACAAGGAAATCTATAATTCTGTAGAACTCTGTGTTAGAAATTCCCTTTCCTAGTAATGAGTTTGCATTTGGAGAGGACACCTAAATTTTCCAATTTTATCTACTACAAAAGAATGAATTATTTTAAAACAGAGTGAAAAAAATTGCTTTCTTTGATTAGGTCCATGTGTATGGGGGAATCTAAACATCAGGAGGATATGGATTGCTGCATGTTTTATCAGATATAATTTAAACTATATTTAATGCATGTCAGCATGGTCAATTTTATGTATCACAGAGTGATTATTGATGCTCTCTAATAATCTTATATGTCATTTCTTTTGTCATTGCACAACTACTTACAATCATTACCACGTTATCTTTAAAAGTAATTTGCAATAAAACTATCAAAATTAAACAAATGTCTTAACAGGGATTTCTAGGAGGTTATTATATGTAAAATGGAAAGGGAGTAAACATGACTTTCAAGTATGAAATTATTTTCATTCGTTATGCATTTCTCAGGTAAACTGAATTATCACTGATTTGGCAGATGTATTATGTCATTTAGGACTGCACAATACATGTCATCAGGGAAATATGTTGTAGTTATCACACATTAAATTAGACTGTCTCCCATTGTCTAAATAAAGCATTAACTAGATTGAATTATAGGCATACATCAGAGATATTGCAGGCTCCAGAGCTCCACAGTAAAGTGAATATCACCATTAAAAAATATCAAGTGAATTTGTTCGTTTCCCAGTGTATGTAAAAGTTGTGCTTTCATTATATTGCTGTCTTCTAAGTATGCAATAGCTTTATGTCTTTATAAAAATGTATATACCTCAATTAAAAATACTTTCTTGCTAAAAAACACTAGCCATCATGTGAGCTTTCATTGAGTCATAATCACTGATCACAGATACCATAACAAATATACTAATAATGAACAAGTTTGAAATGTTGTGAGAATTACCAAAATGTGACACAGAGACACAAAGTGAACAAATGCTATTAGAAAAATGAACTAATAGACTTACTCAGTGCAAGATTGCCGCAAGCCTTCAATTTGTAGAAAACAACAATTTGTAGAAAACAAACAAACAAAAACAAACATGTAGTATCAGTGAAGAGCAAGAAAGCAAAGGACAAAGAAGGCATGTATTGAAAACATCAAGGGAAAATATGTAACACCGTACACAAGATTAAATTCAGCCAAATTATAGTGTTGTAGTTAATTTTGTGGTTTTCTAGGTTTCTAAGACTAGGAAATGCTGTTTTGTGAAGATATGTAAATACAGGAAGGATTTTCTGAGTTACATGATAGAGTCATCTGTCTCTCTTCTTGGTGGTCTGAAAGGTTTAGAAATGTTTCCTGTGTTGGTGAAACTGATCACACTGAGAATTTGTCCCTACCTAAGATAGAAACTCATCTATGGCTTTCTATAAGTCATTATTCAGCCATGCGAAAAGAGTCCCAACAATCAGAAATTTCACTTGAGCTCTTTATTCATTAAATGCTAAATAGAAATGCCAAGAAATGACACCTCACCCTTCATGCCTTCTCAATGTCCATAGGAGCAGAGCTTCCAAAGACAATGCACCTTGTTCAGTATCTGTGATACAAACTGAGCTGTTTATGCCTAGCTTTGAACTTATGGGTGTGGAGAATACCTCTGCCATATGGTTGGAGAATAACTTCTGATGGTCAATACTCCAAAATTGATTATTTAGCCCTTCTTACGTTACCAAATACCATTTCATACATTTATGTTCTCTCTAAACCAATGCTTTTTGTTTTCTTATTCATAACCAAAGTGAAACAAATTATTTAAAACACTGTTTTTTCAAACTGATGGGTCATGAAATCAATATTCCCCTCTCATATCTAAAGAATTCAGTTCTGTCTCATGTTTCAATAACTTTTTTCCCCTCCCAGCAGTACCTAAAAAGATGTAATTGTGCTCATTCTGAAAAATACATGGTTTCATCCCCTGGCATGATCTTGTCTTTCTTTCTTTATTTCAGAGATAGGAATCCCTTAGAATTTTCTCTCAGAATGATAAGAATCTATTCTACAGCATTATATAGGATTATCAAGAGATTCTCAGTGAGAGGTTCATATCCAGCTTGTTGTAGCTATTTTGTTTTTTAAAAAATTCAATAGTTTGTTTCCTTTGTTGGATTCTGTGGTCTTTTGTGTTTGAAAAATCTCTCAACAACCATGGATACATAAAACAATTCCTGGGCAGAAAAAGTGCCAAAGATCTTCACATCATGAAGAGAGTCTATCTAATGGGGCATGGGATAAGTTAATAACATCAAAACAACAATAGCAACTACTGAAGAAAGTAGACATAAGCCTTCACCAAATTGTTCAGTATGAATGGACTACATAACTGAAATATAATTGATTTTCCATGTGTTAATTTTGTTGTAGAGCAAAAGATAGTTAAGAGGGGTGCCTGGGGAGATAGCTTGGTCGTTAAGCATCTGCCTTTGGTTCAGTTCATGGTCCCAGGGTCCTGGGATTGAGCCCCACATCAGGCTCCCTGGTCAGTAGGAAGCCTGCTTCTCCCTCTCCCACTGTTCCTGCTTGTGTTCCCTCTCATACTGTGTCTCTCTCTCTGTCAAATAAAATCTTTAAAAAAAAAAAAAAAAAGGTACTTTGTGAGATGGATGTGTATGTTCATCAAGAGAGATCAGTATTTGATCAATAGATCTTTACTTTTGGGGTTTATTTTATTTATAGCTAGGAAGAAAAACATATCTTATTAAAGTAGACAAAAAATGCGCAATTGGTTCACATTTACTAATTTCCCCCTTGCCCCTCTTATCATGCTTCACTGGGAGAGTATATTCTCTCATTGACTTTGGGTTTGGTCAAACTTCGATTTGCTCAATGAAATGTGGATAAATATATCATAAGTCACATTCAGTTTAGAACTGTGAATGTACTTGTGTGGTCCAGTTCTGCTCCCCTCGCCACTTCCAACTTTTGCCATCACCCAGAATAGCTTGGTTAATATAGGAGCTACTTCTTCATCTTAGGCCTAGAAAGAGAAGATGTAAAATGCTTGGCCCAGCCCAGTCCCACATAGTCCAGTTGCAAATTAAGCATGCCCCTCAATTAATATGAGTAAGACTATAAGGAAGTCTACTGAATTTTAAAGGCTATTTATCATTGAGTCAAGAACTTATTAATATAGAATGTAAAGTTGTAAAGATTTTCTTGGATGTTTATCTTGTATCATGTGAAAGAGAATTTAAAAATGTAACTCACAAGAAAAATCAAAAGAAAACAAACAAAATATAGTTTTTTTTAACTTGAGACAATTGGGAGCAGCTGTTAAATTAGTATTTTGGTGCATATAAAAATAAAATTTCTCTACATTTCTAGAAATGTAGAATAACTTTTGACCCAGATTAAAAAAAAAAAAAATCTTAGTAAAGAGAAGAGCTAGAACATGAGTTTTGCTTTTCAAAAGGTTTTGTGACCCTCAAAAATTGCTTGATTACTAATTAGCACTTTGATTTTAACCATTTATGTTGTTACTAAGGGAGCTATAATAAGCAGTTTAATCTGGTACTGGAAAGGACAAAACAACCATAAAATTTTAGAGTCTACTCTTCCTAATCTGTAAAACTAAGGGAAAATAATATCAGTCTGAAAATTTCTTTCAGTTTAGGATCATATTAGGAAACATGCATGGGGCAAGGTGATATAGATTACTTACAATCACATTCTCCATTGTGGTTATAGTTCTGAGAACAAAAAGTAATATTTGGTGGAGAGCATTTGAGGTAGCAAATTATCTACGGACTTCCAGACTTCACATGTTTTCTAAATGTCCCCTCTAAGCCTGTTCTTGCCATGAACAACATTCAACTGCTGCTGACTCTGTAATTCTACCGGCTGAGGACTCAAACCTTAGTTTCATCCTTGACTCCGCTCATTCACAGGTGTCTATGTTCATTGAATCAGGTCAACTCTACATTTAAAACATACCCCAAAGCTGACAACGTCTCATCAACTCACTTGTCACCATCCCAGGACAAGTCACATTATCTCTCTGGAGAACTATTGCAAGGGTCTGATAACTTGTGTCCCTATTCCTCCCCTTGGCCTCCTCAGAATACTCAAAAGAGTCATATTAAAGCATCAACAGGATCATTTCCATCTTTTCCTCTAAACTCTCCGGTGATCTCTTTTCTTACTTATGGTAAAAACCCAAGAATACTTCTTAGAGCCTACAAGGACTACCACTGGCACTGGGTCCTTCTCAGCCTCACCATTTTACTCTTCTCTACCTCTTTAAGGTATTTTATTCCACTCCACTGAGACTGGCTTCTGCAAGGCTCCTTAAAACATCCAAGCATGTCATTATCTCAAGGCACTTTGGACATACTATCATTCTTTATGCAAAGATGTTTGTCCATATCACCAACACTCATTTTCTCTCCTCTTTAGGTTTCTACTCAAAGGTCATGTACTGAGAAAGGCCAGCCCTGATCACCTCTATCTAAAATTTCAACTGCACCCACCAGGCAAATACTCATTTTGTTATCTTTCCTGCTTATTCCTCTCCTTGGCAGTTATCATCAAGTATCACACTATTAACTTTTATTTTTAAAGTTTCTAAGCTCAGTGAGGGCAGAATTTTATTTCTATTTTATTTTCCAATATAATCCCAGTGCTGGCAGTTTTCAGGCACTAACTTTAAAAATGTATTGTCTGGTGAATCAACTTATGTAGGAATTGCTAAGAAATGCAAAAATTTAGTGTTGGCACCCTTACCCTATCATGAAAGCAAAATTGAGTAAGCCATGGGTGTCTAGTTTGGTCGGAGGTGCTCTAGAAGTGTGTTAACAGAAAGAGTCTTCACAGAAGGGGGATTGTATACAGCCAGACTTGGAAATAGTGTCTTCCTTATCAAAAAACTGTTAGTAGGAATTTTGGTGAATGAGGGATCTGAGAAAGCCATGAAGGACCTTGGAGAGAAAGAACCAGCTGCAAACATCCACTAAGCCAAAACTACCTTCTACATTGTCTGCCAGGTGAGAATGTGTAATTTGTAATCCTCACCCATTAACCCAATATTCAGGGAGGTGGGGAAAGTAGTAAATGTGCGTGCATGCATGTGTGTGTGTAGATGTGTGTGTGCTGAGCATGGTAGGGCGATTATCTCTAAGATAGAGGTAAGGAGCTGCTCGTGCCCCCTACTACATCCCCCTATCCTGAGGCTGAAGCAGTATGTAGCCAGGGGGAAGGAAATGACCTCAAATATCTGACTCACAGCACATACTCAAATCTATTTGTGGGAGTTGGTTAATACTAATGAAAGTGCAGTTTCTCTGTCAAAAGGAGAGGTACAAACAATATGTACTACAGTTTAGAAATAAACAGCAGCATCAACAACAACATTGGCTCGAATGAGAGGGAGGTTTAATGGAGAAATAAAACTGTCATTGAGAATCTGGATGGAAAGAGAGAGGTTTGGGTTTCAGGAAAGAGGAGCTGGGATTGAGAGAAATGGGTTACCCTAAAGAATTCAGGTACAGAAAGAAGAAAAATGTGTTTGTGGTGGACTGAGAACTTTGATGCATTTGCTCTGAATTTCTGGTGACTATGTTCAACTGCCTCATAAATTGGAAACCCAAGGGTTAGTGGTTGTCATATTTGAAATTAAAAAAAAAAATAAGTAAATCATGGTTAAATTCACAACTGTACCAATGTTAGTGGTTCTAGTAAAAAGAGTCTGTGTTGATTTATGAGTTGATCTGTGTGTTGAGGTTGGCTAGCTGTTCTATGCATCTTATATCAATCAGGGTTTTGGTATGTGAAAGGTATGTTTGCATCCCAATTTCATCACTAAATAGCACTGAAGCATTTTTGTAAGTGACATAGTTTATCTTAAATTTTCTATTTATCAATCTAGTCTCTAAATTGGAGTAGAAAGGGATATCTGAGAAACAGTAGACCATAATTAGGAACCAAAGTTAATGATCATTTATGATCATTCACAAAATGATTGATCAAAAATATTTTCTCTTTTATGCTCCTATTTGGCAATATGTGCCAGAGTATAACTAATCTCTATGTGTATTCAGAGAACATGTATCATGTTTCTATAAGGAACAAGACTAATCTCTGATTTAGGACTTGAGAAAAATAAGTATACTAATTTAAAAAAAAATAAATCTAGTGATATATTTCCTTTAAAAACTTTAAAATACAATCCAATTTAAAAATGCTTATAGAGAGCTCATCCTGCCCAACAACAGAAATAAGATCTAGTTTTCTAACTTTATAAAGATGCCCTCAGATAAATTATTAATGTGCCTTGAAATAAGTTGAACACCTTTTTATGTTTATGGTAAAATGCCCTTTTGTATTTTTATCTATCACTATGGGTTGTTAAGCCCATATTGTGCATAAATAATTTTGATAAAAATTTTAAGACAAACTCATTGTGTGTTAGTGATTCAACATGAAGGTGGCTACTTCAGTTATATCCCAGAATAATAACTTTATCTTGGTCAGGGAAGAAGCCATGAAAGTCTGCTTTGTTGCAGCTACAGAAAATTGCTCTCACATCTGTATGTTAATAATAAAGAGTAGAAATGTAAAATTTGAATGTGCAAATATAACTCCCAAAATTATAATAGAATTAAACATGAAGACATTATGTTTCATGCATATTTAACATTATGCACTAGGTATGTGCTTTATCCTCAATTCTGCTGGCATATTTGCATATTAAATTCTCCTTAGACCTAGTTCACAAAGACATCCTAAGGTGCGTTACAGCAACTGCTGTATCACAACAAGTCATTACCATGGAACATCTTGACAGAGGGTATTATTGACATGTTGAATTTCTGTTTCTTTGCATCTTTGGTAATGACTTTGGTGGCCTTAATCTTCAGCAGCTAAACTGGTTTGATCCCAAGTACAAACCATAGCATGTTATGAATGGCAATGTTCAAATCCTCTCTGCAGCTTTATCTCTGAGGAATGCTTATAAATTCTCGGGTTTCCATGAAAGGCAGTGAGTTATTTTCTGCACCTCTCATGACCAACTGGCAGATGATGAAGTTTAGTTGTGGGCTGGACTCCCAAGCAGAAAGCACATTTGTTTGATCATTGCTAGTATTTTCATTTTCCCTTTTTGAACGCAATGGATTTTCCTCCACAATTAGTTCAGGGGTCTAACAGATGCAAAAACTCAGTTGCAGTGATCTAAATCCTCTGTGAATTAACCATCATTAAAATTGACTCATTTGTGCTTGTAAATGGGATTCTATATCCTTTGGGAGTTGTCTTATTGATCTCATTGCTAACAACCTAAATACTTAAAACTGTTAATGTCATTTATCTGTTATAAACATAGGACAAATTCAATGTGTTTGGAATTTTTGAAAATGTACTGAATTGATTAAGGTAGTTAAAAGCAAGTTTAACAAATTCTTAGAAACTGCTGATGGTAACACTAATCATGTTCATGAGTTTTAGTGTGAGACACATATCTCTGGGACTGAAGAGAGTTAACTTCTATAAAATTATTTAGTTTTAAGGGAAGATTTTGGAGTTATAAAAATAGACCTTGTGACAATATTAAGCCATTGAAGTTTTTAATATTTTAAAACAGTTTTTGTTTTATTATTAGAGGGACATAATCATTTGATTTCACAAAATGCTATGATGAAATGATATAAAAGAAAATTAATATTTCAGTGAGAGGAATGTAATTGAAAAGACATTTTTTAAAGAAGTTTTTGACATTTGTTAATACATTTACATAAAGATGTGTTCTGGGTACAATGGCCTTATATAAATTTTAGAATTTTTATTACTTTTATGCATAAAAAATGACCAATACTTGGTTCTTCTTTCTAACCCACAAGATTTTTATTTATTGGAGAAGATGCAAAGGTACTCAGATTTTGAAGTACTAAAGAATTCATTATATATCTATCATGGTTTCTCAAACAACTGAGGACAACAGCAAGTAATTATTTTTAAATTTAAAAATCTTGGTCATCATCTTTAAATATGCCGATACAGTAGGTCTAATAGAGTGTCCAAAATCTAAAATTTTAACCTCAGGGAATTAGTAATCAGGTGATCACAGTTTAAAGACACGGATGGGGATTTTACTCCAGAATATTCTGTATCTCCTTGAGTTAATATAAAATGGAAAATATATTTATTTTATATTAAAAACAAAAAAATAATCAAAAAATTATAATAATACTAGTCATGCCCAGGATGCACATCAATTGGTATATATTCACTTAATTTTTTTTTTTAATCAACAAACAACAAGTAACAGAAAACCCTATTTGTTTGGCTTAAAAACTAAGAAATAAATCATCCTACTATCAAATAAGCTAGAGGTAGAAGTCTCCAGGATTATGAGTTTAGCTGCTAAATTATTTCCTGCAGGACCAATGGACCTTTGAAAATCTGTGATTCCATTCAGCATGTTGGCTTGTGCTCAGTCTAACTCTTCACAAAGCATAGGAAACCTGCTGCAGCTCCAGCCAATACATACAGAAATGAAAAGGAACAGTGAATGTAAAGGAAAGGTTAAACAAACAAACAAACAAAAACAACTGATAGAAATCTATCCTAGAGGCTCCTGGGAAACATGCCTGTTTATCCAATTGGCTAGAATTGCTTCACAAGCCAATGGCTTAAATCCATCACTGGAAATAAGAATGGCACCTGAAGAGTTGGTTCAAACTGATCAGGTATGAAACCTGGAGCTGGAGACAGATAACTACTGAGTTAGTGAAGGATGAACACAAAAATTTGATTTCTGGGGCACCTGGGTGGCTCAGCGGGTTAAGCCTCTGCCTTCAGCTCAGGTCATGATCTCAGGGTCCTGTGATAGAGCCTCACATTGGGCTCTCTGCACAGCAGGGAGACTGCTTCCCCAGCACCGCCTGCCTCTCTGCCCACCTGTGATCTCTCTCTGTGGGTCAAATAAACAAAATTTTTAAAAAAAATTTTATTTCTTCAGCAAAGAAGTAAATATTTACTGATCAGGCAACTGAAAGTTCCTGTGATGGTTTTAAGCTTTTCTTCAGTTTTAAAGGCTTCATCTTCTTTTTTTCCCCCCTGAATCCCATGAAGCATGAATAAACCAGCTCTCCATTTTGTATTCCTTGGATTTTTTAATGGGTAAGTCCATATGCCTGCAGGGTGAGTGGAATTTGTTGACTATTTCTATCGAATTTGAATATTTTATTAATATCATCATTTGCCAAGTCCACTTTGAAAGATTTCAAATGGTCCTACAGTGTAACAATTACAGGGCTGCTGGGTGTCTCAGTCTGTCAAGCACCTGACTCTTAATTTTGGCCCAGGTCATGATCTCAGGGTCCTGGGTTCGAGCCAGGCATTGGGCTCTGAGCTAAACACAGAGTCCTCTGGAGGATTCTTTCTCTCTCCCTCTATCCCACCCCTGGCTTGTGATGGTGCATCCTCTCTCTCCCTAAAATAAATAAATAAATAAACCTTACAAAATGTTAAAAAAAAAAAAAGGAGCAGCAATCACATTTGTCCTAAGACTATGTAATTTAAGTTCAGTGTGCACCTTTTTTTTTTTTTTTTTTTTTTTTTTTTGGTATCACTGCTTATTGTGCAGGGAGACGATGAGATAACTGATAAAGGCAAGAGTGATGAATGCCCTAGGATCAGGTAATCAGACTTTCTATTTTTAATATAATGTTTCTCAGCCCCACTAGATCCCCCATTAGTCACTATTTTCTATATGCTGTCGATCTCCAAGGATATAAATCACCAGTTAATCACAATGCTTTTTATCGCCCCCTAATAGATCAACACGCATTTCACACTGCACTAGGCTAGCAGGATAAGAATATGGAATCGAGGGACTTCAGGACATTATGCTTTCTCAGGTGGTACCTATGATTGATGCTATGGCTGCTTACATGGAATTCATGCTAGCTCCTATCAACTTACGACAATTGGAACCAAAAGCTGAAGTAATATTAAAGTGATAAATAAGCCTGTCATCTAAAAACCACATCTTTCTTTTAAATCTACCCCTAGTTTAACATATATTTCTAAGCCCCATGGACTAGGAGGCTCAGCATCATACACTGAGTCTTCTTTCCCTTAAAATGTACACGTTGCCCATGATGACGTTAAATCTGCATATTCAGATTGACTAAAAGGGGATCGAGACACAATGAACTGATTTTGTGAGTTAAGAATCACATTTGGGCAAAAGAAACAACAAGTCCCCAAACAAAGGTTTAAAAAAATTTTGGAATTGTTTTCACTTAAAGGAACTTTTCAGGAAAAGAAATCTGGGGCTGATGCTATGGAGCCCAGCAGACCAGTCCTTCCTGACATTGTTGGTTTCCAACGTTGAGTCTCGTTCTTATACGTGTGAAATGCCAGCCAGGGATTCAGCCATTAAGCTGGTATTTCCTCTAAGGTAAGAAGGAATAACGCAAATGGGGCTTTCTTATGGAATTGATGAGCTCTCTTTAAAGGGCTCCTAGTAATTTCTGCCTTTATCTTGTCCAGAAAATCTATTACATCATATAGCAAGAGGTTCAAAGCAAGGTGGAAAAGCTTTTTATGGGAACAAGGGAGGAACTTACTGAAGCGGGAAGGAAAGTTCTATACTTAGGAGAAATGGGGGTATGGCTATCGGGGAGCACATCCCTGTTCTGTCACATTTATCAAAGTGAGGGAAGCTTGCTTTTAGAAACTTGCTTAACTGTGCAAAAAAAGAAATACTTTCACAGTTTCATCTATTTGTTTTCTGGGTTGATGACTCTCAAATATACACATCATATCTTTTTCTCCTTTCATCATTATTTTATGGGCATAGACACCGAAATATCCAGTGTTGACAAATTTGTATCAAGTGTCCAAAACTCAATCAGATGCTTTTTCTAATTTCTTAATTTCTGTGAATGGCCTGGACTTTCTTCCTGAAGTAGGACATAATCTTCAGTCATATCTTGTGTTTTTGTTCCCAAGGACAAATGTCTTCCCAGCTTTTCCTCTTTCCTTTGTATAATTCTTTAATTCAAAAACCTTGTATATTACTCAGGTTCTCCAGAAAAAAAGCAGCTAACAGGACTGTGGAGGCTGAGAAGTCCTATGATCTGCTTTCTGCAGGCTGCAGACTCAGGAAATGTAATTCCCCTCCAAGTCCAAAGGCCTGAGAAGCAAGGGAACAGATGGTATAAATCTTGACCCAAAGATCGATGTCTTAGTTCAATCAGGAAGGCAGGACCAAAGGGGGCAAATTCCTTATTCCCCACTTTTTTTCTAAACAGGAACTCAACAGATTGAAGGATGCCCACCCACATTCCAGAGGGCAATCTACTCTTCTGAATCCACAACTTCAAATGCTAATCTCTTCTTGAAACCCCTTCATAGGCACACTCAGAAATATGTAATCTGGGCATCCTTTGGTCCAGTCAAATTGATATATAGAAGTAACCATCATCCCTTGTTACAATCGCATTGGTTTTTTGAA
This sequence comes from Mustela erminea, assembly GCF_009829155.1. NCBI lineage: Eukaryota > Metazoa > Chordata > Mammalia > Carnivora > Mustelidae > Mustela > Mustela erminea. Next base: position 198,407,480 of record NC_045614.1, on the reverse strand, counting down.
GAAAATCATCGAAGAATTGCAATACCTAATAAAGTAAAAACATCTCAAGACAGGTTTCTAACCTCTTAATGATATCACCCGAATTTACTCTGCTTGTCTTAAATTTTAACCTCCTATCATGTAATATATTGCAGGTAACAGATTCTGATGATTTTTTCATCAAAAATTCCTTCCTCCTCCGTCTGGGCTTATGCTCACTAACTTGTCTGAGAAACAAGTTCCTAGCTATATCTGTTGACACTGTATTCACATTCAATTAAAAATTCAAATAGGGCGCCTGGGTGGCTCAGTGGGTTAAAGCCTCTGCCTTCAGCTCAGGTCATGATCTCAGGGTCCTGGTATGGAGCTCCTCTTCAGGCTCTCTGTTCAGCAGGGAGCCTGCTTCCCCCTCTGTCTCTCTGCCTGCCTATCTGTCTCCTTGTGATCTCTCTCTGTCAAATAAATAAATAAATAAATCTTAAAAAAAAATTCAAATAAAATTTTCTCCATAATGATTTGTCCCCCTGGTTGTGTTTTTTTTTTTTCTCTTTACTCTTTGTTCCCTAGAAATACTTCATTTCTTACCTTTTTTAAGGCATTTATATTAATATGTCTCTTATTCAAGTGATTAGATATGGTTTTATACTCTCCTGGATTGTACAGTCTAGAATACACAATTATTAATGGTGCTAATTAATAATAGGTCAGTATAGAAATATGACTCACATCTATGCCCATGTGCACAAAAATAGACATTTACAAATTGCGAATCAGATTTGTGGCCTGTGTGTAGGATCTAGGTTCAATATCATGGACCATTATTTGTCTTCAGACCCTATGAAGATTCCCTCTGCTATAACATGAAGGTAGTCTACATCACTGTTATTTTAACTATTTTTTTTTAAGATTTTATTCATTTATTTGACAGAGAGACACACAGCGAGATAGGGAACACAAGCAGGGGGAGGAGAAAGGGGAAGCAGGCTTCCCTCTGAGCAGGGAGCCCCCTGCGGGCTAGATCCCAGGATCCTAGGATCATGACCTGAGCTGAAGGCAGATGTTTAACAACTGAGCCAGCCCCTGTTTAAACTTTAATGCCCTTATAAATCACTTAGGAATCTTGTTTAAAATACAGATTCTAATTTGGTAGGTCTTAGAGATGGCCCAAGAATCTGTATTTCTTATATGTTTCCCAGTGATGGTGCGCCTATCTAAGCCTTGAACCTGTTGAGCAGAAACCACAATGAATAAAGGAACAGTTCAGAAGAACATTTGAAATATTTTATTTTATGTTTAAGTCTAGACAGCTATAAATGGTACTCCAAAAAAAAGATCTAACCTACGCTATCAATCAATGAAAGTATTAAGTTTGATTATAGTAAGAAAGTGTTTTAGAAGCATCATTGTTATTCTTTTAATCAATATATCAACTGCAAAAAAAAAAAGTATAAATTTTTCTTTAGAGAAGTGAAATTAGTCTACGGCCATACCACTCTGAGTGTGCCTAATCTCGTCTGATCTCAGAAACTAAGCAGGGTCAGACCTGGTTAGTACTTGGATGGGAGAAGTGAAATTAAATATGTTAAAAATGTAAAATTACTGATTTGTTGATAAACAAAACACATATATATTTAATTATTACCATTTGCAAACAATATTATATTGTCAGTTATAAGATCTTATAAATATCTTTCCACGTTGACTTTTTTGATCCAATTTTTTTGCATCTAGTATAAAGTCCCTACAAAAATGATCAAATAAATTTAGATTTATGCACCCTGGGCACTCAGTCCCTAAAAATATTCAAAGTTACTCTATAAAATTCTACCTTATTTAAGCTTTAGAAAAACTTGGAAAACTTATACTCAATACACAGTAAGACATGCATAGCTAAAAAAAGAAGCATTGTCAGTGTATCAAACCAGCCAAGCCATTTAACAATTAACATCCATAGTCACAAAAAATGCTGACTAAATCCAGAAGCATGTTTCTCTCATCAAACAGTCCAATTGTTTGTACTGATGCATGATTTAGTCATAGACCAGGTGCTCTGAGCTTTAAATATGAATTCATTTTCTGAAATTAAGTCTGAAAACCTAATGAAAAAAGATGACGGTAATTGCAAATGACACATTACAATCATGACAATCACCAGTTGTAAATGATTCAAACAGCAATTGAGTACGCCTCTGACTTGTTTGACATAGGTAATGGGAAGAAATTCCTTCAGCCTTACTTCTAGTATTTTATGGCTGCATTTCTGGTGAATATATAGCCCACTGCCACACTAAAGGCCTATGGATTTTCTCTGCATAACTTTCCACTGCACTGCCTAATCCCAGCAGGCATCCACATTTATCCGATTAAAAAAATATTTCACCATTACAATGAAATTTGTAGTAATTGTTGGTGAAGATGATTTCTGTTTTGCTTTTTCACCAAATTAAATGTTTCTTTGTAGCCCAGCATGGTGGCTTTTGTAAACGTTTCAATGTAAAATGAGTTGTTTACTGCTTGCTAGGGAGGTTTTTTTTTAAGATAAATGAATTCAATTGATTGAATTGTAGCAAGCAATAAATTCATCCAAAAAAGTAAGATGTTTGTCCTATTTTGTTCCCCAAGGAATTTAATGTTTTGAAAAACTATCCATTTCAAGTATGTTATTGTTTGTTGTAAATAAAGGAAGTCATATATAACTTTAGACTTTTTAATTATGAAATGACATATTTATTAGTGACTTGATGAATGAGAAAAATGTATAAGCAAGCCCTAAGTTTAACTTGGCATGTTAATGTTGGAGAAAGTCCAAGTGGTAAGGGTTTTTTAAAATTATTATATAGTTTTCTTTTTCTAGACTTTGCTACTCTCACAAATAATTTACTTATCTGAATTTTTAACATGCACACACATACCTGTTCAGTCATTCTATTCTGAATTTACTAGACATTTCAAAAAATTGCTAATTTACTTCTCCATGTAAATTACAAAATGTATTTTTAAAAGGCAATTAAAATTAATTAAATAGATGATTTTTGATCCCCCAAATTAAAAGTAAAGTGTATACTTAAAGCAATCACATTGATCACAATTTAGCATTCTTTGGGTTTGCGAATGTGATCAGCAGATATGGTCCTAAAATATTTAACATTACATCTATAAAATTAGCATTTAATTTCAAATTGCATTATACATAAATCAAAGAATGGTTTGGCGGTTGATTAGGTAATTTAATGTTCAATATTCTATAAGTTTTGCTGAAACAAAAAGGATTTGTTGTGGTTTATTGGATTTTAAGATCTTAAGATCAAAGATTAAATATTCCGTGCATTGGGGCGTCTGGGTGTCTCTGTGGGTTAAGCCTCTGCCTTCAGCTCAGGTCATGATCTTGGGGTCCTAGGATTGAGTCCCACATTGGGTTCTCTGCTCAGCAGGCAGGGAGCCTGCTTCCCCCTATCTCTCTGCCTGCTTCTCTGCCTACTTGTGATCTCTCTCTCTCTCTCTCTCTGTCAAATGAATAAATAAAATATTTAAATATTCCGTGCATAGGTTTTATTTTTTAAAAATTTTGGAGAGAGCTTCTCCTTTTCATGGGCATGTTATTGTCTTCTTGGTCTATAATCTGAGGGCACAGTAGCTGCTATTTCAGCGAAGTGATAAAATTAAATAGCATAATTCAATTCCCCCAAGAAGCCTAGTTTTTAAAAAAATTTTATTATGTCTGTGTTTTGAAGTCTCAGTGATAGTCATGAATATTATGTTATGAACATGTGTGAAAAAAAATAAGAGCATTAGGAGTCATACAAAATATTGTTATAAAAAGTAGCACTCATCATTCCACTTCTTATGATTCTGGCTACTATACCACCAATTTAATAAAAAGTATGTGTTTTTTTTTCAATTTGGAAAAATAATACTGAGCATTTGTATACTTTAAGGTCAACTTACTCCAGGAACAACTGAAATTTTTCTAGAAGCCTGCAGGAACATGCAAATGATAATGTTACAATTGTGACCCATGAGGACAGTAATTATATTAGTCTGCCTTGAGGAGAGCACTCAACTCCCACACTATTAATTCGAAAGTTCCCTGACATTGGAATTCACACTAATGAAACACTGAGTTGGTATTAAAAACTGTAATTCATGACCGAGTGGAAATAGTAGCAGGTGAGGGACACAGAAATCAAACCAATTATAAGGGGGATAGCCTGAGAGTAAAATAATGAAAATAATTACAACTTGACAGGGGAAGATAACAAATAACAATATTTACTAAACTTCTATCATGTGCTAGGAATCTTCATTTGATAGAAACAAAGAAAAATGAAACATTACTTTGCTGTCAGAAGAGCTAGAGGAAGCGCTGTCTTGGAAATGTAATAATAATGGAGTGGTTTTGAAGGATAGAGAGGAATAATAGAATCAAAGAATCAAAGATCAAAAACTGGCCCAGCTCAACCTGCTATAACAAAATACCATAGACTGGGGGGCTGAAACATCAGGAATTTATTTCTTATGGTTCTGCAGACTGGGAAGTCCAGGATCAAAGTACCAGCATATTTGGTTCCTGGTTTGAGCCCTATTCTTGGTTTTCAGATAGTCACTTTCTTAATGTGTCCTCACAGATAGAGAGCTGTAGTCTCTTCCTGTTCTATAAAGACACCAATCCCATCATGGAAGGCCACCCTCATGTCCTCTTCAAAAGTAATTAACTTGAAAGGCTCCATCCCCAAATACTATCACAATGGGGATTAGGGCTTGAAGGTATTACTTCAAGAGGAGGTGGAGCACAAATACTCAGTCCATAATAATTCCCCTTCACTGGGGAAGAGAAGAAATTTCGTGTTGACTGCATACATATTCTAAAGTATTGAATTTGATCATGTCACTTAATTTTTATCACCTTTTGGGTAGCAGGGAGGCCTTCTATAGTTCTCCACCTCAAGGGCTAAGGAGATGATAAAAAGTATGTGTTTTTCAAGTCAGAAAAATCCTGTTCAGATTCCTGGTTCTATCTTCTGCCAGTTGTATAACACTTGATAAGTTCATTAACTGTTCTGACACCTGATTTACTATTTGGTAAAATATACTTAATACCATTTATTTATGAGACATTTCTAAGGATTAAATGAGTTAACATGTCCAAAGCACTTTGAATTGTTCCTAGCTCAAGGTAGAAGTCCCCAAAAAAGTTGTCAACAAAAACCAAAGGGGAATTGACCACTCTTTTCCAAACTTAATGATGATCAAATTTAGAAGATCAAACATTCCTTGGAATGAAATGCTCATCTTAAGATCAGACAACATTCATATATATTAAAATAGAAAGTAATCCACTCCAGACCCAGAATGCTGGGTATTACGGAATCAGATGGAATATTGTGAGGGCTCTAATGTGTACTCACATTGAAGAATGAGTCATTGAATAATTGTTCTGTAACAAGTGTAAGTCAAAATACTTTATATGTAGTTTAATTTCAATGTATTCTTTTGTCCTCAAAAAATTCCTTTGTAGGTGTTTCTGTTATTTTTTTTCCACCTTAAAGTTGAAAAGAGTAGGTCACAGCAAAGTTTATTTAATTGATCATATTCATACAGTCAGTAGGTAGCAAATCTAAGTAGGAAATTTGACTCTGGAGTCTATGCTTATACAGTTTTCTCTATTTATTTTCAAAATTAAGAATGGGTATTTAAAGTGGCTTATCTATTTTTTTAGTTCATAATATTTCTAGAATATCTGGAAATCTTATACTATAAACATTAAATATTTCCAAAATGCAGTTTTATTTTTTAATTGATCATTTTCTTTCTGTCAGAGAAATAGATATATTTTCAGCTTAATCTTTAAATCTTTAAAAATCACAATATATATCTAATGATATATAAAGTTTTAAGTTGAAGCAGTAACATCTCCTTCCAGCAAAAAACACTCAACATTTATTATTAAATTTTCAAATACTTGCAATAAAAGTAACTTAAAAGTGAATTTGATGATGATATAGCAATTTCATATTGTGAAATAAATTATATTTTTCACGACATCTATGATCCCAACAAGTCAGCACTCCATATATATTTAGCATTATATTTAGCATTACATAATAAACTCAGATGAAACCATCTCTCAAAACCTACGCCATACCCTCATCTTGAAAATATCGAAAGACTTGTAACACTACTAACAATAGGTAAGTAAAAATAATGTCTGAGTCACATTCAGATTTTCTATAATCAAAATGTTTCATGTCTTTATAAGTTCAGGATTTCCTTCTGCATTGCAATAAATCTTAAAGGAAAGGATGTAGGAGTCACCCAATAGTTCTTTCAGGTTTTCTCTTTCCATACATTTTCTCTTTCAATACATTCTCTACCACATTGGCACTCCCTACAGAGCAACTGTTAATATTTATAATTCTGGCTCAAGACTTTTTTCATGATCTTAATTATAATTTGGAGCTACTACTTATATTGACAACACTAAAGTTAAAATACATGACTATATTAAGTTTTTGTTTGTAAATAGAAAATTTATAAACACTGGAAATGTGAAAGCGATGCAATACATATTGCTTCTCTTTATTTTTACAAATTGAAAATTGGGTCAATTTGTTAAAAACATAAGGATTGTTGAAAAGTAAAATGTATAGTAATAATTATGTGTCCTCTTTGCACATCTTCTTACCACCATGAATTTTAATAACCAAGCTACTGGTTGTTTCTTTATTAATTTGTTTAATGTAATTGCTCTTTAAGAAAGATTGGTTAAAGAGACAGGCTTTCTTTCTTTAATGTTTTAGACAAAGCAATGCAGAACAGATTTAATAAACTCTTAATCATTTCCACAATCATCTAAGGCATGTGATTTAAAGTCATCTTCAAAATGATGGAAAAAGAAAAAAATAACAAAAAAATAAAATTATGGAATAATAGAAATAGCACAGAGTTTTGAGAGGTACATTACTAACATAAATATGTGACAATTGACAGATTTTGTAAATCTTTTGAGTCTCATTTCTAGCATTTGTAACATGTGGATTGACACATATGTCAAAAACTCAAAAAGTCATATTTGTGCAATAACTATTTTGTATAAGTTACTTAATACAGTTTTTAACACTTAGTAGACATCCAACTGACACCTAATGGATTCATTTATTCATTCATTATTTCAAAAATATTTATTGAGTATTTATCATGTTCCAGGCACTTTTCTGGGTATTAGCAACATGCAGTGTGAACAAAATAAACCATGTCTATACTTTATGCCTGTATCTCACACTTTATACATGCAGATGCATGCATTGTAGATAAGAATGTTATAAATAGAAATATCATCGAACAGATTTATTTGGAGTATATCTCAACTTTCATTAGAATTTAGTGATATAATAAATTAAACTCATCAAAAATCCTTGTCATGATATCTATTTGCTTGAGTTGAATGGAGATGGCTTCTCTGCAGCCATCACAAACTAGAATACTATTACTAATACATAGTATTTGTAAGATGAAAATACACCAATTTCTGGGGAGGAAAATGCTTAAGGACTGAGTTAAAGAATGTATATTGATGCTATAAACAATACCTTTTTATTATTCCAATAAGAACTACAATAATGCATTTGAGATGTAGATTTTTTTAAAGAATTTATTTATGTTCATGAGAAAGAGAGTGTGTGAGCACAAAATATGGAAGTGGCAGTGGAAGAGGGAGAAACAGACTCCCCACTGAGCATGGAGCCCAAGGCAGTGTTTGATCCCAGGACCCCAGGATCATGACCCTAGCTGAAGGCAGATGTCTAACTTACTGAGCCACCCAGATGTCCTTCGAGTACAAATTCTTACAACATCTCTCAAAATATTGTGTGTTTAAGTAAAAATGATTTTTAAAAGCCCTTAGAATTATGAGGACATAGAACTCTCCAGCTAGAAACTGATGACCTGTGGGTCATAGTCCTCTTCAGACATTTTTTGGCCTAATTAAACAGTTTAGACGTCTCTTCCAAAATTTGAATCCCTAGGGCCATTAGATTAATATCCAGATTTCAAACTTCTTTCCCCAAACTAGAAGATATGAGCACTTAGCCTTCATTCTTATCTAACCAGGCACTCCTTCTTGGAGTATCAGCTACTTCTTTAAATGAGGCTTATTTTCCAGTTTGCATTGTATATCTTGGTATAACAGTCTGCCTTCTCCATGTGTAGGATTTTATAGAAGCTGATGTTGAAGTTTCCCCCACTTTATCTAAGGAAAAATTTTAGCATTGTATGAGATAAGTTTTATCTCATATCTTTATTTTTCAAAACTGTTATTTTGCAATTTTTTGGAATTTTTATTAACATGAGGAAGTACAAATTTGGAGCTCATCTTTTTTTTTTTTTTCAAATAACTCACCCACAATTAAGAAAAAGAAAAAACCTACCCACAATTGTCAAATAATTAAAATGGATTTATGGTAAATTATCTCCATTTTGCATTGTTATTATTCTCTGAAATTGGAAAACATGTAGCTTAACACAAGACCAATCATATTATAAGAATGTAAAACCAAACTAAGGTCTGAATACTTAAGTTCCTCAGATTTATATGTTGAAATCCTAACCCCCACAAATAATGAAATTACAAGGTGAGGTCTTTGGCAAGTGATTAAATCATGAAAGTAGAACCCTCGTGGTGCCTTTTAAAATAGACTTTAGTTGGGGTAAATTGGAAGGGGAGGTGAATCATGAGAGACTATGGACACTGAAAAACAATCTGAGGGGTTTGAACTGGAGGGGGGGTGGGGTTGGGGTACCAGGTGGTGAGTATTATAGAGGGCACGATTGCATGGAGCACTGGGTGTGGTAAAAAAATAATGAATACTGTTTTTCTGAAAATAAATTAATTAATAAAATAAATAAATAAATAAATAAATAAATAAATAAATAAATAAAATAGACTTCTGAGAGATCCCCAGCCCTTTCCACCACACGAGAACACAGTGAGAAGGTACCAGCTATGAGCCAGGAAGAAAAGTCTCGTTATAAAATGCTGCCATGTTGATCTTGGACATCCCAGGCTCCAGAGTTATGACAAATACATTTTTGTTATTTATGAGATCCCCAGTTTGTGGTATTTTGTTACACGATATGTCACAACATTAGTGTAAACTTACCAGAAAGAAGAGTTCATGTCTTCCTGTAGTTTATAATTTGGTAGCAAGATCAAAATCAAATCAGCAAAAAAAGTAGATTTTGTTCTAACTTAAGATAACAGACATAAAATATTAAAAATAGTAACAGAAAGGGGCGCCTGGGTGGCTCAGTGGTTAAGCCGCTGCCTTCGGCTCAGGTCATGATCTCAGGGTCCTGGGATCGAGTCCCGCATCGGGCTCTCTGCTCAGCAGGGAGCCTGCTTCCTCCTCTCTCTCTCTGCCTGCCTCTCTGCCTACTTGTGATTTCTCTCTGTCAAATAAATAAATAAAATCTTAAAAAAAAAAAAAAAAAAAAAAATAGTAACAGAAAATGATAGAACATGGAGGATGTGTATTCTAAAAGGATGGGTGCAGTAAGTTCTGTTTGACAATCCAAGATGTAAACAGTGACATGGAGAAATGTGAGGGATAATGCTTGTTGCCTTTGGGGGGCTCTCAAGGCCACTTAATATCACCCTGGTAAAGGGTCAGTCAACTACAAACAAGCTTGGTATTGTCTTGAGAGTCTTTTCCGCAGTGTGATAGAACATATGACAAAAATCAATAATGGAAATGGTATGCCTAACTCCTGTTTACTCCTCATGAAGAATATGTAGAATTATTATTAATCATAGAGAAAACCAGCATATTATCTTAGATTGTTTGGTAAATTGATACACTGGTAAAGAAGATGTTACTTTTTAAAACTGGTTACATCACACTCTGGAGTCAATAGTAATTATATCAACCAAACAAGATGGCTGATGAAAAGTGGTGAATATTAAGAATGACAGCCACGGATTACTTTACATGTTGTCAAAAGGAAAGTCTAGATATCAGGATCATACTATGAAATCAGGGCTACATTTTTTTAATTTATTATTTCAATGGATATTAATTGGGTGACTTTTATGTGTAATGGCTCCAGATCTTGGAGGGTGTGGAGTAAGAATTGGTAGGAATTTCCTCTAAGTTTCTATCTTTGGGGAAGTGGGAGGAGGCAAGGGGAAAAGTGTGTAACCAAACCATAACCAGGCTTTGGGGGATACACTTTCCTTCCTTTCAGGTAGAGGACAGCATGACAGCATTTTAGTAAGGTAAGAACTTAGATGGACTGCAGTTATATCAATGGATGCTTCTTTGAGGAAGGATTCGGGGGTGGGGGGAATATGAACTTGAAAAATGTTTTGGGCATCTATTTGACTTAATATATCAATTAGGCAGGTGGGACTGGTCCTGGGAGAGGGATGCCAGATGTGAAAGATGTAAAGTACTGCAATATAATAGCCCATAACCTTGGCAGTCCTTGATGTTGAAATGCCTTCAAGTAGTTCTTTTAATCACAGTAGAGATTATGAGAATTTAAAAATGGTATCATTTTTTCTTACATTATCATTTCAAATCTACTTCGAAGCTCAGAAAAAAACAACATATCACAGTATAATAATTTCTTCAGTGCATTCAATACTCATAGCCTGAAACACAAATGTGTTATTAATATGATATCATTTAATAATTTATAGAGTATTTGTTATATAACAAGAAAATATGGTCATATGAAACATGTACTTTGCCCCCTTATTTTAAAATCAGTCCAATTATCAATTAGAAAATTGGTAATTTATGGAACATAACATATCAGGCTTCAGTCATGTAATATAAAATTCATCACAAAATATTTGTGCAAAATTACCTAATGGGGTGCCCAGTTGCAGAATTATGTAATATGTTAAAATGAAATGCTAGTTTATCCAGCTATCCAAAGTTTATTTATGTTTCCCAAACATTGACAAAGTTGAGTGAGAGAAAGAGAGAAACAAAACCCAAAACATGATGTTTGGTTAACGGTAGCTCATATGATTTTGGAAGTTGTATATTTTTCTTCATAAGATTATGCTGTGTCTTTTGTAAATAATGTTACATAGAAAAAGAGATGTAATCTTTGAATACTACGCAGAAAGAGTTTAGAATTTATCAGGCTTTTTAGTATTTAATAATTTCATAATTGAGGTGCCTGGGTGGCTCAGTGAGTAAAGCCTCTACCTTCAGGTCAGGTCATGATCTCAGGGTCCTGGGATCAAGCCCCGCATCGGGCTCTCTGGTCAGTGGGGAACCTGCTTGCCCCTCTCTGCCTGCCTCTCTGACTACTTGTGATCTCTGTCAAAATTAATTAATTAATTAATAATTTCATAATCATCATGAATTTTTACTGACAACTTCGACAAACTAAAAAGTCAGTTTTGTAGAATCTTCATTATAACTCTGCAACTGCTAAGTTTAAAGTGACTTTTTTCCTATGATTTTATTTATTGGGCAGAGAGAGGCACAGCAAGAGAAGAAACCCAAGCAGGGAGAGTGGGAGAGGGAGAAGCAGGCTTCCCTGCAGAGAGGGAAGAAGCTGGATGTGGAGCTGATCCCATCCTGGGATCCTGACCTGAGCCAAAGGAAGACCCTTAAGGACCGAGCCACCCAGGCACTGCCACGTCCATTAAAAACAAGTGAGAGAAATCATCTGGTTTAAAGTGGTTTGTAACTATTTTGTTTTTATTCCCCATTATAATCAAAGATATTATTTGTTGGGTTTTATTCCATATCCTAACTTCAAATTAAATCCACTGTATATCTGAGAAAATAATCTTGCACATAATAATCTGCTTTTCATATATTGGCTGAGAAAACTATATAGAATATATAGAAAACTATATAAAATTGAAAGCTAACTATTTACATATATCAATCACTAATCCAGAAGACCTGATTTATCTGATTGCTTTTTCTTTTAATTACATGTGCAGGCACCTTAAAAAATAATTGGTCTTATATTCTTGCTTTTATTTAAGATTTGTTTTATTTGAGAGAGTGTGCACATGAGCAGGGGGTTGGGTGGGGGAGGTTCAAAGGAAGAGGGAGAGTACAGGAACAGAGGGAAAGGGAGCCTCATTGCTGGCTTGAGTCCAGGACTCTGGGATCACAACCTGAGCTGAAGGCAGAATTTTAACCAACAAAGCCACCCAGGTGCCCTGGTATTATATTTTACAGTAATACATAACAGGTCCTATCTTTGTCTTAAATATATTTCAATTTTCATGAATATTATAGCTTACTATATAATCTTTCTTATGAGTGTTCTTTAAGGCTTCAATTTTTTTATGTAAAGTACGTACAATAATTTTTTTCAAGACATTGATTTTTCTCTCTGACATGTTATAAACAGTCTATTAATTTTACATAGATTGTTAAAGTATAATCAGTCTCCCTTATTTAGGTTTTCTGATTTTCCTCCCTATCTAGGATAAAACATTAGGTTAACATGTGTAAAAAATGAAAATATAATGAAAATCTGTACATGCATGAATTTAAAAATAATTTTAAATAAAACATGATTGCTGACTGGTACCAGTTCTCAGACTCAGCCCTTTTTAGTAATTAAAATCTATCCTTTTTTGCCTTCTAAAAGGCTTTACGGATTGAGCCCTACATTGGGCTCTCTGCTAGGCAGGGAGCCTGCTTCCTCCTCTTTCTCTGCCTACTTGTGATCTCTGTCTGTCAAATAAATGAATAAAATCTTAAAAAAAAAAAAAAAAAAGGAAAGAAAGAACGAAACTGAGGCACATTTACCTGATTTCAAAATGTTTTATTTAATCTTAGAAAGGTATGCTAAAGGGAGTGCCTGGCTGCCTCAGTAAGAAAAGTATGCCACTCTTGATCTCTGGTAAGTTCAAGCTTCACGTTGGGTGCAGAGATTACTAAAAACAAATTATAAACAAACAAACAAACAAACTTTAATAAAAAACAAAAAGGAAAGTACCTTAATCTTAGAAGAATGTCAAATTTTTATTTGTAAATTTCTTCTCTGCTTAAGCAAATGTCTGGGTAGTTTATCTTTCTGTTTTTTTCTTTCTTAAACATTACTTGGTACAGAATGAGTTTTTTTCTTTAATAAATGAAAATAAACTGTATTTCCAGTTTATACAAATAACGCCTTTTCTATTTTTTTTTAAAGATTTTATTTATTCATTTGACAGACAGAGATCACAAGTATGCAGAGAGGCAGGCAGAGAGAGAGGAGGAAGCAGGCTCCCTGCCCAGCAGAGAGCCCGACGCAGGGCTCGATCCCAGGACCCTGGGGTCATGACCTGAGCCGAAAGCAGAGGCCTTAACCCACTAAGCCACCCAGGTGCCCCGCACCTTTTCTATTTTTAATAATGTTTCATTTTGGAATGGTTTTAGATTTGTAGAAAACCTGCAAAGATAATACAGAGTTCCCATATCCTGCACCCCATTTATCTCATTGTTGACATATTACTTTAATATGGCACATTATTCACAACTGGTGAACCAATATAAATACAGTTCTATTAACTAAAGTCCACACTTTGTTCTATGATCTTGGTTTTCACCAAATGTCCTCTTTTGGTTCCACAATCCCATAAGGGATATCACATTATATTTAGTTGTCGTCTAGTCTTAGAGTCTTCTTGACGATTTCTCTCACTTGTTTTTCATGAACTTGGCAGTTTTGAGGAGTTGTGTCTAGTATTTTTGTGGCTGCTCATCAATTTTGCTTTGTCTGACTTTTTTCTCAGAATTAGACTTCGGTTGCAGGTTTTTAGGAGGAATGCAATAAAGGTAAACTGGCATTTTCAAAACATTGTTTCAAGGATTCACAGTATCAATATGGCTTAACCACTGATAATGTTAATAGAACTTATTTTATACTAATTTATAATAAGTACCATAAAAATAAGAAATACATTATTTATTTATTTATTTTTTTAAAGATCTTATTTATTTATTTGACAGACAGAGATCACAAGTAGGCAGAGAGGCAGGCAGAGTGAGAGGAGGAAGCAGGCTCCCCGCTGAGAGGAGAGCCAGATGCGGGGCTTGATTCCAGGACTCTGAGATCATGACCTGAGCTGAAGGCAGAGACTTAACCCACTGAGCCACCCAGGCGCCCCAAGAAATACATTTTTACTTGGCACATAATGACTTGAAGGATAATGTTAGCACACTAAAAAAAGATGCATATTTCAAGGAAAACTCATTTTTCATGTGTTACTATTATACAGTAAATAGGTCATTTTACTTATTTAAAAGGAAAAGGAAAAACTTTGTATGTGGAAGCATATAAACATTTGTAACATAAACAGTCCATTCCTCTTATGTAGTCTATGTGGATAGAAGAGATCATATTTGGTAGGTTGTTGATAACCATATAAATAAAACAGAGAGGAATAAACAAACTAAGCATTAAAAGGAATTGATAGAGAGTAATTGGTCATATCCTTTCCTGCATTAAACAGACCCTTGTTAATGCAACTGGAATAATAATGATTTTTAGCTTATCTAAAATATTCTGGACAGTGTTTGGATGGGTTTTAGTTGGCTGTTGCTATAATAATGAAATGTAAATGATCGAAGTTTTACTGACTTAGAATTGCCGTCATTTATTTCTCATTCATGTACCTGTAGAGTGTTGCGATGGTTATGATCAAGATGTGGGTTGAATTTGGTTCTCATCCTCCAGTTTTCTATTTCAAAACTCAGGATAATGGAGCAGTGACACTTGGACTATATTCTTCTCATGGTAGAGGAACAAGACTCGGGGACCAAATCAAATCTTGGAAACTATTTAACTAATTCACTTAGATGTAGAGTATGTTATGTTTCAAATACTTCAAATATTGGTCAAAGCAATTTACAGTGCTAAGCTCAACACAAATGAAAGGAAATCTACACTCTTACCCCAAAGTTCATGGAGGCGGTGAACATTTAGTGAAAAATCAATCTACCACAGAAGAATATTCACATTCTCCTATGCTTCATTTTTGTTCCAAATGTAAAGGCTACATAATCAAGTATACTATTTACCTAGTCTCACTTTCTGTTACTCTATCTTAGCACATCAAAACAGTTCATATCTAATTTTATGCAGGTTTGAGAAATATTTAATTTCTTTAGAAGTGCTAAGGATTCATTATGTGTCATGTAATCTTAATTTCCTTAATTCAAGTTTTTGGTCTAATTTTGTCTCCCAAGAAATAACAGCCCTTGGTTATGCTATTACACTTTAAAAACATATATTTATTCTCTCTGTCATATAGAAAGAAATTTCAAGGGGCACCTGGGTGGATCAGCAGGTTAAGCTGCTGCCTTTGGCTCAGGTCATGATCCCAGGGTCCTGGGATCAAGTCCCTCATCGGGCTCCTTGCTCAGCGGGGTGCCTGCTTCTCTCTCTGCCTCTCCCTGTCACTCTGCCTGCTTGTGTGCTCTCTCTCTCTCTCTCTGACAAATAAATAAATAAAATCTTTTAAAAAAAAGAAAGAGAAAAAGAAAGAAATTTCAAAGTCAACAGATACATTTAAAACTTATAATATAATTAAATAGCATATGAAATTTATTGACCAAAAATCCAGGTGCATCAAGTATTTAAATAATTTAACTAACAAAGTCGTCAATCTCAATATCAAAGTCTGGCTTATACAACAAAATGTCACTATAAATTTATGATTATTATTCTATTGAAAATAAGCAGAAAGGGTAACTAACTCAAGAGTCATGCATAATTCATTATTAATGAGATAAGAAAATTTATATTAAGGGCACCTGGGTGGCTAAGTCAGTTGATTTTGTTAGTTTTGACTCATAGGGTCATGAGATCAAGCCCTATGTCAGCCTCCATTCTCACCAGGGAGTCTGCTTAACATTTTCTCCCTCTCTCACCAACCCTCTCCCTGTGCTTTCTCTCTCTCAAATAAGTAAGTAAATCTTTTTTTTTTTTAAAGAGAATTTAGCTTAAAACTATAATTGCTATAAAAATAGAAAATACATGTATATATTAATTTATATATTTTATGTTAGAAACTCTGGATTGGTTATAGTGCTCAGTACATGAAGCTGAAATGAAAAATTAATGACCTAGAAGACCAAGCTAAAATCACACAAAATGCTGCATAACTACCTAAAGGCATGGGAAATTAAAATAGAAATTAGGAAATATATAATGCTAAATGGTAGTGTCTAATATGCATACACTTGGGTTTCCCAATCTATAACATATTGGATACATGGTTGTATTTGTTTCTTTCCATCCCATCAAATGTCAGTTTTGCTTAAGTCATAATAATACCAGCTAGAAATCCGTTATTACTTTTTTCCCCATCTCTCTTCAGAATCAGAAACCCATTTCAGACCTTGATTTCAAGGAGTTAGTACAGTCTCATAGTGCAGGTACTTCTTCATTCCTACTACCCTGAAAAGTATTCTTTTGTTTTTCCTTTCTTAGCTTGTTTCCTGATTATGAAACTAACAGGCCTGCACCTTTACACAAATGAATTGCTTTGTGTTTATATTCTATGTGCTTTCAGAAGATATTTTAGGAGAAATGGAGTGATGGATTCATTGAAATACATAATTTCATAAATATATAATTGATTAAGTAATTATTTGTTGAAAAAAATAAAGAAAAATAGAATGACTTCCTAGTACACAAAAGTCAAAATAAGTTATTACTAAAACATAAACTATAACATATGTTAAAGGAAATTTGTCAGGCAGAAGGAAAGTGATACCATACAGAAGTATGGATTTGCATACAGGAATGTAGGATACCAGAAATTTTAACCACATTGATAAAAATATCAGATATATTTCTTATTATTTAAATCTCTTTAAGGATAATTTACTGCTTAAAATAATAATGCATTGTGGAGTTAATAACATTTGCACATATATGCACACATATATAAGTGGATACACACATGTAATATTAAAATACATACACATATATAAAAATGTATGACAACATTTTCATAAAGGCTAGAAGGGAAAATATGAAACTATAATATTTTATGGTTCTTATAAACTATGTAGAGTGGTATAATAACTCTTGAAATTAGATTTTGATAAGTTGAAGCAATCACTAAAATAAGAAAATAGAGAGAGAAAACAGAATAGGCTATCACAGTGATAAAATGCATATATAACAATATTCAGTTAACACGAAAGAAGGTAGAGAAAGAAGAAAAAAGTGAACAGAGAAGATGAGACAAACAGAACATAAATAGTGTGATATAGCCATAAACCCTATTGTATCAACAACACATTAAATTTAATGGTCTATATACTTCATTTAAAAACAAAATTTTCAGATTGTATTAAAAAGCATGCTCTAACTCTATGGTGCATAAGAGGAAGAAAAACTATAAATATGAACCACAAGTGTATAAAAAGTAGAAGGATAAAAAACAAAATTAACAAAAAGTCAAAAGAAAGGTGGGATTACAATATCAATATCAAACAATATTGAATTCCAATCAAGGAGTATTATTGGGTATGAAGAAAATAATGTGATAATAAAAGGGTCAATTGATCCAAAGAATATAATAACCCTAAATGGCCATACACCTAATAACAGACCTTCAAAGTACATGAAAGTAAAGTCAGTATACTGCAAAAATAAATAGAAGAATCCACAATTATGGTTAACAATTTCAATCCTTTAGGACACCTGTGTGGCTCAGCTGGTTAAGCATCTGCCTTCAGCTCAGGTCATGGATCCTAGCCAGGGTCCTAGGATCGAGTCTGCCTTTTTACCCATTTTGTCCAACCCTTCCCTTCTTTCCTGTCTGAAAATCATCATTTTATTTTCTGTGTTTATGGGTCAGATTCTGTGTTTTGTCTGTGCATTCACATGTTCTACATATGAGTGAAATAATATATTTGTTTCTCTCAGTATAATTTATTACACTTAATATAATACCCTCACTTAACATAACACCCTTAACATAATACCCTATAGGTCCATTCACATTATCACAAATGGCAGAATCTCATCCATTTTTATGACTGAGTGATAATCCATTGTGTGTGTGAAGGTTAAGCATCTGCCTTCAGCTCAGGTCATGGATCCTAGCCAGGGTCCTAGGATCGAGTCCTTGGATCAGGCTTCTTGTTCAGCAGGGAGCCTACTTATCCCTTTGCCTCCTGCTTCACCTTCTTGTGCATGCTCTGACAATTAAATAAAATAAAATCTCTCAAAAAATTATATCAGTCTCCCTTTTCCAAAAACTGAGAGAACAAATAGACTTAAAAGTCAATGGATAAAGAAGGATAAAGAAGCCATGAAATAAATAAATAAATTACACACACATGCGTGCGCGCGCACACACATACACACACACACACACACACACAGTGGATTATCACTCAGTCATAAAAATGGATGAGATTCTGCCATTTGTGATAATGTGAATGGACCTATAGGGTATTATGTTAAGGGTGTTATGTTAAGTGAGGGTATTATATTAAGTGTAATAAATTATACTGAGAGAAACAAATATATTATTTCACTCATATGTAGAACATGTGAATGCACAGACAAAACACAGAATCTGACCCATAAACACAGAAAATAAAATGATGATTTTCAGACAGGAAAGAAGGGAAGGGTTGGACAAAATGGGTAAAAATTTGTGGGAGGTACAGACTTCCTGTTATAGAATGAATAAGTCTCAGGAATAAAATGTACAGCGTATAGGATATGGTCAATGGTATTGTAATAGCATTGCATGGTGACAGATGGGAGCTACACTTGTGGTGAGCACAGTACAACCGATAGAGATGTTGAATCACTAGGTTGAAATTAATGTCACATTATGTGTCAACTATACTCAAATAAAAGTATCTTTTAAATATCATTGAAAATATAGAATATTTGAATGTTACCAATCAATTTGACCTAAAGGACAATCATAAAACTTTCTAACTAACAACAGCAGCACACACACTGTTTTGAAGTACACATGAAATATTTACCAAGTTGGACCATATATCAAATATCAATATATTAAAGAGGATTGTAATCACTTGAAGTATTAGTTTTAAGTATAGTGAAAATTAAAACACACCTATCTGAATTAGTGGGATGCTGCTAAACAACATTAAAGGGGAAATTCATGGCAATAAATAAAAAACAGTCTCAAATCAGTACTCTCAGCTTTGACTTCAAGATATAAGAATAGGAAACATAAATAAAGCCCCAAAATAGAACAGTGTAAAGCAATGTGTGGAAGTCTGTATCTCCCTCTCCCCTTCCTCCATTTTATCCATCCCTCTATTCTCTTCCCCACCTGCCCAGGCAACCATCAGTTTGTTCTTTGTATTTATAGGTGTGATTCCCCTTTTTACTTGTTTATCTATTATTTTTTAGATTCCACTTATGAGTGGAATCATATGATATTAGTCTTTCTCAGTCTATTTCATTTAGCATAATACCCTCTAGATCCATCCATGTTGTCGCAAATGGCACCATCTTATCTTTTTATGTAGCTGTGTAATATTCCATCCACATTTTCTTTATCCATCCATCCATTAGGTTGCATCCATATCTTGGCTATTGTAAATAATGCTGCAATAAGCAGAGGTTGTATATATGTTCTCAGATTAGTGTTTCTGTGTTCTTTGAGTAATTACCCTATAGTGGAATTATTGGTTCATATGGTATTTCCATTTTTAATGTTTTGAAGAATCTCCATACTGTTTTCCATAGTCACTGTACCATTTAACATTCCCACCAACAGTTCATATGAGTTCCTTTTTCTCCACATCATCCCTGCCAACACTTATTTTTCTTGTCACTTTGATTTTAGTCATTCTGACTGGTGTAAGGTGATATCTCATTGTGGTTTTGATTTGCATTTCCCTGGTGGTTAGTGATGCTGAATGTCTTTTCATGTGTCTACTGGCCATGTGCATGTATTGCTTAGAAAAATGTTGATTTATGTCCTCTGCCATTCTTTAACTCAATTGTTTTTCTGGTGTTCAGTCATATAAGTTCTTTATATATTTTGAGGATTAACCTCTTATCAGATATAATACTTGCAAATATCTTCTCCCATCCAGTAGGTGGTCTTTTTGTCTTGTCAATGGTTTCCTTTGCTGTGCAAAAGTGTATTTTGATATATTCCTGATAGTTTATTTTTGCTTTTGTTTCCTTTGCCTTAGGAGATATATTTAGAAAAATGTTGCTATGGCTGATGTCAGAGAAGTTACTGACATCAGTAACTTCTTGTCTTTTAGGATTTAGATCTCATTTGCAGGTCTTTAATCCATTTTGAGTTTATTTTTGTGTATGGTACTAGAAAGTAGTCTAGTCTGGTGGGAATAAAAGTCACAGCAGAGGGAATACAATCAATGATACTGTAATAGCAATGTGACAGGACAGATGGCAGCTAAACTCGGGGTGAAAATAGCATAATGTATAAATTTTTCAAATCACTAGTTTGTACACCTGAAATTAATGTAACGTTGTGTGTCAACTATGCTCAAATAAAAAGAAAGAAAAAAAAAAAAAAGAAAGAAACAAAGAAAAGAAGGATATATAAAAATGCCCTAATAGGTTTCCAGAACTCCAAGGTTTTTATTATATTCAGAAGCAAGTGGAATTTATTGAATTATTTTTGTAAACAAAATGATATTTTTAAATAATAAGTTAATATGAAAGAGATGGATTATTTAATTAATAGTATCAGAAAAATTATTTAACTATTTGGACAAATAGCTTAGGTCCTTGCCTCAGTCATATAGCAAATTACTGCCATGTGAGTTTAAAAAGTTAAATGTTAGCTTTCCAAAACATCAATAAAGAGGATTTGTTATTGTTCAAAAAAAAAAAAAAAGAAACAGTGAAAAGAAAATAATAATGATCAGAACAGAAATCAATGAAATAGAAAACATAAAATATGAAGAAATATCTACAATATAAAACTAGTTCTATAAGAAAATGAATAAAATTGATAATTCTCTAGCTAGATTGCTTCAGAAAATAGAAGTCATAATCCATCATTACAAGGAATCAGAATGATAACAAAACTCAATGCTTACAGATAATTAGGGAATATTACAAAAAACTTGATTCCACTGAATTCAAATTAACTTCAACATTTTTAATTTTTTGAATGGGAAACATCACCAGTTTGCTAAAGTAGAAATAGATTTGAAAATAAAATAGGTGTGGAAAAAATTTCTTTCATATAACCTGAATATTCTGTTTCAATGAAAGACATTGAAATCTTAGTTAAAAACTTACCTAGAGAGATAACTCTAGGCCTAAATTGCTCCTCTGGAAAACTTTTATCTTAAAGATTTTATTTATTTATTTGAGAGAGAGAGAGAGGGGAAGAGCATGCACACAAGCAGGGGGAAGGGCAGAGAAAGAGGGAGAAGCAGGCCCCCCACTGATCAAGGAACCCGACATAAGGCTCAATCCCAGGACCCTAGAATCAGGACCTGAACCGAAGGCAAGGGCTTAACAGATTGAGCCATCGAGGCACCACCCTCTAGAGAACTTCTAAGGAGAAATAAAAGCACTTTTCAAAAACTGAGAATATTGAAGAGAACACTCATTCCATGAAACCGTAATTACTTTAAAACCAAGACCAAACACAGAGTAAGAAAAAAATACTATAGTTCAGTATTCCTTTTGAATATAGATGCAAAGAAAATGTTTATCAAAGTTTAGCAAGTAGAATCCAATATGTAAAAAAGATATTTTACCATGATTATTATTTTAGAAATGCAAATTTGGTTTCACATTTAAAATCATTTAATGTAAATAACCATATTCAGAAACTAAAAAAAAACATAAAATTATCTTATAGATGCAGAAAAATGTTTGAAATTATCCAATATTTATTCATAATAAGTAAATGCATAATAAAGACTAATCTAGGATGTAATCTTACATAAGACATTGAGGTAAGGAGAACAATGCCCCTTCCCCCTAATCTGATTATATGCTAAAGCTGCTAAAGCTAAAAAACTAAGTGAATTTAGAACGTTTACAGGATCCAAGTGTAACATACAAAATCAACTGTATTTTTACACAGTGAGAATGAAAAATCTGAATTAACAAAATACATTTATAAAGACTTTAAAATATAAAATACTTAAGGATAAGTCTGACAAAATACATGCATGACCTGTCCACTGTATCCTGTAAATCATTGCTGAGAGGAATTAAAGATCTAAAGAAATAGAAAAATAATACCTTGTTCCTTGTGAGAAATCTCAGTAATGTTAACATTTAATTCCCCTCCTCTAATTGATTGCTCAGTAGATTTAATACAATCTCTAAATCTCATCAGACTTTTCTTTTTTTTTTTTTTTAGTAGAAATGATCAAACTAATTCTAAAACTCGAAGAATTTGGAAGAGCCAAAATAAGAACAAGAATCTGTGCTAAGTTTACTTGGGTATCTGCCTTCAGCTCAGGTCTTAATCATCCCAGGGCCCTGGGATCAGTCAGTGTTTGACTCCCTCCTCATTAGGAAGTCTGCTTCTCCCTTTCCCTTTGCCCCTCCCCTGATCATGCTCACTCTCTCTCACTCTCTCCTTTTCTGTCCTATAAATAAATTAATTAATTTTAAAAAATCTGTGCTAAGGAACAGGGCTTGCAGAGTTAAAGGGTGATTGAATAGATAGAGATCTCCAGAGACCTATGAAGTGTTATCTTTCTGGAGGTACATGTTTACATTTTAAAGTGGTAGTAAACATTGAAAATTTGTTTATCTCTCAAATAATTATACATAAGGGATCTTTATCTTCTATTCCTATATTATACTTGACTTTATAGTAAAATAAACTGGTTCTCTCTCTTCTTCTGCCCTCCCGCTGCTCCCTTCCACCTCACTTCCCTTTCTGTCTCTTTCTGCTCTTCAATCTAAAGCTGAACTTCATTCCTATAAGGAAAGAAATTATAATCCAGATCATCATATATGAGTTCTAATAATGCATAAATTATAATTAGTATCTGTGATAAAATGAATTCAAGAGACAAATTTAATGTTAGAGACATGGCTAAAATCTGATGTAAACTTTGTCTAATTTTTCAAGTTTTAATTAAGGTCCTATTAAGTTCCTGAGCTTTTCTTGAACCAGAAACATATTAGTGAAAAGGACTTACCATTTGCCATTCACATGTTTAGATTAAAATGATGAACATAGGCCAACAAAAACAAAACAAAACAAAACTTAAAAGGCCATTAAAACTGGGGTGGATGCAATACTGGAGATTCACACATGATATATGAGCAGCAGAATAAAATTGCTAGAAACAGAAATACTAAGTTTTTATCTTAGATGTAAATTTAGCTCATCCATCCCCACATCCCCCCTTACCCTATAAGAGGAAACTGTTATATGCTCATGGCAAATGATGATTCAGGGAAAAGGATACTAATTAACCTCCCCAAAATCCCTTCCACCCAAAATGGGAAAAATCAGCAGCAATAGCATAACATAATGGACAAACACCACAAACTGATAAAATAAAATAATACAAGGAATATGCCCTTGATGAAGATCATTAGATTAGGATAGGGATAGGACATACAGTTGTAAAACATCAAACTGATAGAATGTTCTGAGTGTTTAAAGGATGACCTTTTAGTCCACTCCTGACTTATCTTGTGTAATATTTTATTTCCCAGAATATTGTAAAAGCCATAAGGGTTTTTATTGTACTACACTAATTTTAAATAAGAAAAATGAATTGGGTGGTAAAAAAAAATGTAAAATGAAAGCACTATAACTTGAAATTAGTGATTCTAAGTGAATGATTTGGACATGTATCCTAGACTTAACACAGAGAAAATATTTTTTAAATCAATATTTGAAATCATAAAGATATTCTAAATATTTTAAAAATTATACTCTGAAAACATACTTTTAAATGGGCCAAATAAGAACGAAAATGGAAATGATGAGATTTCAAAATTAGCATGTTTAAAGTTTTAAAAAATGGACAGTTCATACCCAAGAAAAAATAAAATACCAGAAGTCCATAAATATAATATTAGGATACCTGAACTTTAGAATATAATGACTACTTAGAAGAAGCAGAAAACAGAAACAGAAACTCTTGGCTTGCATCTAGAGGGAAAAAAATGAACAGAGAAGCAATAGTTTTGATGTTTAGAAAAGACAGAAGACAAACTGAAAAATAAGATAAAGTCCTCAAATGTTACTTTGAGTTCATTTCTCTCTAATTTGGGAATGAGATAAAAACTATATTCATGAGAAAATATTAACAAAATAAACAAAAAAACATTAAGGAAAAAAATGTAAGAACTCCTCTAGCTAACTAGATGAGTTTAAGATTCCTAACTCAGACAAATTACATATCCAGGGACTGAATGAATTTTTTATTAAGCTCATTAAACTGATGCCAAATACGTTTGAAAATTATAGGAAGACTAGCAGGTGATGAAGAGGCAAAATTTAGGCTGAGTTTCAGAGAGGAAGAAGATTAAGCCCAGACTCTAGACTAGGTAGAGCTCAACATTACCTGGTTAATTTGGAGACACATAGAAAAAGAAATGATGAAAATCTGAAATACTGTAAAATAGGGATTATTTAGAAAGATTGTAGATTAAATTTAATAAATCACAGTGTACAGAGCAAGAGAGAACAGGTGCACTATTTTCTGTGCTGGTTATACTCATTTGGAATATTGTGATAAGTTTTTCATGAAATACATTCAGGAAGAACGCTGACACGCTAGAGGATTTTAACTCTAGAAGTAAAAGAATGATGTGACGATTAAATCCAAGAAATTTATACAGTTTGGAGGACACAGAAGGTGTTTAATAACAAGAGACACTTAAGAGTGACAATTGCAAACACATATTTGAAGGGAGGACATTTGAACAGGAACTTGAATGTGTTCTATTTAGTGTCATGAAAAAAAAAAACAACAAATAGATGTCATAGCAAGAAAATGTTTTCTAATAATTTTCCCTCCCCTCATATTTCATGAAATATAATTTGATTTGAAAATGTGGATACTAAAGTTGGATTACCACTAACTGGAGATTTTTTTTTAATTTTTTATTTTTTATAAACATATATTTTTATCCCCAGGGGTACAGGTCTGTGAATCACCAGGTTTACACACTTCACAGCACTCACCAAAGCACATACCCTCCCCAATGTCCATAATCCCACCCCCTTCTCCCAAACCCCCTCCCCCCAGCAACCCTCAGTTTGTTTTGTGAGATTAAGAGTCACTTATGGTTTGTCTCCCTCCCAATCCCATCTTGTTTCATTGATTCTTCTCCTACCCACTTAAGCCCCCATGTTGCATCACCACTTCCTCATATCAGGGATAGAAATATGGGAGAAATAGAACTGCTGACCTTAAGACTTTCTTCCAAATCTGAAGTTATGAATGAGTGATTGTGTTCTAATAGACACAACTATTGTGCTCACCTCTGCAACTTGGAGAGAAGAAAGTACAGTCTGCATATTTCTATACTGTAACTTGATCATTATCAATTGAAAAAAAAATTGCTCAGGCTATGGAGCCATTTATGAAGCCCTATAGCTTATATTATTCAAAACTTGAAAAATTCCTTAAAAATATACTATAGAGAATACCCTGCATATCAAGGTGATGATCCAGATGACCCAACAGTTTTTACCTACTTATGATTTCTTTAGCCCTGTAGAAAATACCTGGCAGAAATAAAATATGTAGTGCATCACCCTAAACATCTATTACAGTCATTACATTGCCAAATGTAACATATTCTATTCCATTTAATCTGTAAATCTCCATAATTAACATCTTATTCATTACAGAAGCTATATTTCATATATCATCCATTCACAGGATTAAGTAGCAGAGTTCCCAAGGGTAATTGCTTCATCTATCTATAAAAGAAAACGGAGCATTACACATTTTTACTTATAAAACATTTTCTCTCAATAAGTGGACTAACATATTTAATTTCATTTCAGATGTATTTCACTTAGAAAGAAAATATGAGCCAATAAACAATGAATCAAGAGTTATAATTTGACTTCTCTGCTCCACTCTATGCACTTAATGATATTAGAAAAACTATAAAAGAGACTATTTAAAAAAATAAGTGCGAAACAAACATCTTCCAGAACCAAACAAATTATAAACATACAGCAACAGTTAGGTTTAAATATGCAAGCCTGCTAGTTTTGGAACCAGAAAACAAACAGAGGAAGAAGGAAAAGAGGACCCTTTTTGGATAACAGGATTTAAGAGTTCCCTGAAATGCAAGATCTGGATACAGTATAAAATAAAGATATTGGATTGTTTCCCCACTCTGAAAAGGGATACAAAATAGTTGTGATGGAATTCTACTTGAAGTTATCACTCTAATAAAGTGGATACTTAATGAGGTGCAATGAATGAAGCAGATACAACCATGCAGCCAACCATGTTGTGTAATTTATGCATGTATATCACCAGGGGGGCAGAACTCTGAAACAGCTATATAAGATTGTTCTGGTTCTGGTTGGGAGAAATATTAGTATGACATATAAATTCAGATTATAAGGAAGCATGAGTATGCACACACACACACACACACACACACACACACAACTAAAAGAGAAAACTATAAATAAACAAACAGAAACAACTCTTGCTCAGTATGAACTTCCAATCCAAAGTTCAGAAATTCAAACTGACATGAGGAAAAATAACAAACCAAATCGACTGAAGATGAATTTACACTAGATAAAATGAAAATAATAGAGGAAACTGAAAATGACTTTAATATAAATGTTTTGGAGAAAAATGGAAGAACATTAATAAAAAGGGTAGAAATTACAAAAATATATGTAGTATCAAGTTTACTCAGAAATCTTGAAAATAAGAAAATATGACCATTGATTAAAAAAATGGAATGAGCGCACAAAATTATAGACCATATACAAGTAAAGAAAGAATTAGTATATCAAAAGACACTTCTGAGGAATTTGTCTAGAGAGCAATAAAATCTTAAAAAAATAAAAATAAGAAAAATTTGAAACAACACCCTATGTCTAATAGGGTATTTAGAGACTAATAATAGAGGAAACGTCAAAGAAACAGTACATGAAGTTAAAAATAACCTAGAATTTCTTGATTTTAAATACTATGAAACCTCAGACTGAGAATGAGTGCCGGGAATGAGAAACACGAATAAAAGCATACTAAGCCCTTTGCAGTAAAATTAAAGACCATTAACGATGAAAGTAAAGTCATGAGACCTGATAGGGTATAAGAAAGTAAGAAAGGAAGGAAGCAAGGAAGGATGGGGGGAGGAAGAAGGAAGGAAGGGAGGGAGGGAAGGAGAGAGAGAGAGAGAAAGAGAGAGAGAGAGAGAAAGGGGAAGGGGAAAGGGAAAGAGAGAGGGAGGGAGGCAGGAAGGGAGGGAGGAAAACAAAGAAAAGAGAGAGGACAAAAGAAAGGAAGAAAGGAAGGAAGAAAGAAAATCTCATAAAAAAGTGATAATTAAGTTGACAGCAAGTTTTTTTTTTTAAATCATCAATATACACCGGAAATCAGTAGAGTAAAATCTAAACCTTGAGAAAAAGAACTGTCAACAAAATGTTCCATATCCAAGTGCTTTATTAGCCATAACTAAGGCCAAAAAAAGGGCATTTTTATTTTTTTTTAATTTTTTTTTTTAAGATTTTTTATTTATTTATTTGACAGAGACAGATCACAGGTAGGTTGAGAGGCTGGCAGAGAGAGAGGAGGAAGCAGCTCCCTGCTGAGCAGAGAGCCTGATGTGGGACTCGATCCCAGGACTCTGAGATCATGACCCGAGCCGAAGGCAGGAGCTTAACCCACTGAGCCACCCAGGTGCCCCCAAAAAAGGGCATTTCTTAAAATAGATGACTATGAGGAATGCTCACATACAACATATTGTCACTTTATTTTTTTCTTTAAGATTTTACTTATTTATTTGACAGAAAGAGAAATCACAGGTAGGCAGAGAGGCAGGTGTGGGGGGGAGAGCAGGATCCCCATTGAACAGAGAACGCAATGTGCGGCTCAGTCCAAGGACCCCAAGATCATGATCTGAGCCAAAGGTGAGGCTTAACCCACTGAGCCACCCAGGTGCCCCAACATACCTTCACTTTGAAAATCTGATAAAGACTCTCAGGTGTGAACTGTGTGGAAGGAGTGAAGTGACAGGAAAGATCCACACACAGGGCACCTAGCAGGCTCACTGGGTATAGCACCCAACTCTTGATCTCAGTCAGGGTCTTGAGTTTGAGCCCCATGCTCATTGTAGAGATTACTTAAAGAGAAAAATTAAAAATACCAATACGAAAAAGACAAAAATATAGTAGTAATTTAACTATTATATGCAGAACAGTAACTGTGACTAATGTCCATTATTAAAACATTAGAAATTAATTTCTTAAAAAATAGAAATTAATTTCTAGATAGAAACATTAAGGGTAATATGAAAAAGTGTATTTCTTAGGTCTTTAAAATTTGCTAAGGTTTTTCCCTTCTGTAGCCAAAGGCCAAAAGCACTGAATATAAAAATATTTACTTAAATATGTACACTAAATGTAATTACTGATAGAGCACAAATGCAGTGTTAAAATTCTAAGCCATCAAAAGGAAAAAAAAAGGGTTCTGAGTTAGGCATAATACGGTGTGGTGGTAGAAAGAGAGAAAATGTATAACTGAGTAAAAAGAAGGTAATGAAGAATTAGAAGTCAGCAAGATTAAGCCAACCAAAATTACACTAAGATTTGGAGAAATGAAAGTCACTGGCCAAAGGATATGGGCTTGGATCAAGCCTCACTATGCAGTTGGTTCGTAGTTGAATTTATTGTTTCAAATATGTAGCACAGATAACTATGTATACATACATAGTCTTATAATGTATCTGAAATTCTGTGCTCTTAATATAAGTTCACTTTCTTTTTGAAAAAGTCAGCTTTTGTCTTTTTTTTTTTTTTAAGATTTTGTTTATTTGACAGAGAGAGACACAGTGAGAGAGGAAACACAAGCAGGGGCAGTGAGAGAGAGAGAAGCAGGCTTCTGCTGAGCAGGGAGCCTGATGCGAAGCTGGGTCCCAGGACCCTAGGATCATGACCTGAGCCGAAGGCAGATGCTTAAGGACTGAGCCACCCAGGCGCCCCAACTTTTGCCATTTAAATACAAAACTTAGTAGCTAGTTTATTGTCTTAGTATTTATATGTCAGAAATATAAAACACTGTTGATAGTGGCTAAATACAAAAATTAGTAGCTAGTTTATTGTCCTAGTATTTATATGTCAGAAATATACAACGCTGTTGATAGTGGCTCCTTCTAGAAGAGTGAACTGAATAGCAGTCATGGGGACAGAATATAGACATTTCTTTCTTTGAATTTCTCACCATGCAGGTGTTTCTCTTGCTGTGCAATATATCTTCCCTTTGCTACCTTCAATTCACTTTCCATCCTTCTCTAACTTCTCACTTGCCATGTGAGGCTGACCCCTGTTTCTTACAACAGTGAGCATTCTTGAACTCTGGTGTTCTATTTGGGCTCAGTCAGTGAGGTGCTCTGACAGGAAGTAGAGAGAGGTCAGGGTACCCATGCCCCTGGTTCCCTCCCTCTGAGGTTGCCTTGAACTGACTGTGTATCTTAATTGAATGTCACTGCTTCTCTCAGGGGATCCTATATCTTACAATTCTCTTCTGTCAAGTTATTGTTACTGTTCTCTCTCTTTCCTCCAGTTTCATGGCTTGGTGACTGCTCTATTGCTATGAAGCCCAGGTCACAATATACTGACTTATTCTCCATCCACATCAGGAAACAGTATTTGACTGTGCTGTCTGGTTCCTTCAGAAATCCCCTGGTACACTGTTCAAAACATACATAATTTTTTGAAATGGTCACAGTCTTCATAGACTAAATGGAAATATTTTATCCTTTTCTTCCTTTTCTTAGAGGGAGGTGGAGGCTTCAGGGAATTGTAGAAGGTGAAGAGTCATATTCCCAATTAAAAATCTCTCTCCTTCAACATCTTAAATACAAAGGCTTCTTACAATCATATATTAACATATAAATGTCAGATACTTGTCTCCCTAGCAGCCATTTTCTTCCTCCTTTCTTCTTGCATAAAATGACCTTCCATGACAGAGACTGAAGACTATTGAAGTGTGTCTCCCCAAACTTTCTGCAGATAATAGTGGGCAGACAACTCAGTTTTTACCAATGAGCTGTGTGAGAAGACTATCTGGGGTGAGAGGGACTTGGAGAAAGATTTTCACTTTAATACATGTAGGAGTTGAAAGAAGAAACCTTTTGTACTTTCTTCCTCAACTTCTTCCTGCTTGGAAAGCTGCCATGTTTGGATCAGCTCCTTTCAGACCCAACACTTGAATTTCACCTCTGAGGAAAGATACTGCTACCACAAGCAGGATGGAAGAGTGGAGAGCAAGAATCAGGGTGATTGAGGACTCACTGAGGCTTTGAATCAATTCTGGAACAGCCAAGGTTTAGACTTCTCATTATGCGTAATTTAATGTTATTTTTAAGACATTACGAATTTATTGTTATAGCCCAAACCATGTTCTATTGATAGAGAAAGGAAGTTGTAACTGTCACAAAATCTAATTTAAAATATATAAATCAAAATAAGGATTTGAATGAAGATAATTGGAGATGTCTTAGGAATTCAATTATATGAAAACATACTAGTCACATGAATAGTTGGAAGAAATTTTATCAACAATTCGACTTCTCTGCTTACTATTGCTTCATTGCTCAGTAGAGCTTGTCACATGACTAAATGCTTAGTTTCTGACATCATCCCCAACCCACCCCTATCAAAACTCTTGTTATTATTGTGTGAGACACTAAAAAAAAAAAAAAAAAAGGTATTCTCAGTTCTAATATTGAAATTCCACAGAAAAAGAATATTCTTTTTTTTTTTTTAAGATTTTATTTAGTTAGTTGACAGAGGCACAGTGAGAGAGGGAATACAAGCAGGGAGAAGCAGGTTCCCCGCTGAGCAGGGAGCCCCATGTGGGGCTTGATCCCAGTATCCTGTGATCATGATCTGAACCAACGGCAGACCCTTAATGACTGAGCCCCCCAGGAGCCCCAAGAAAAAGCATATTCTATGAACATACATTAATTTTCCAACCAAGAACATCCAACATGACTGATGGAAGGGTGGTATAGAAGAATGGGAAAGGGGTGGCAGCATTTTGCCCTGAGTACAACCAGCGGGGCTTTTGCATTGCAGAGCATTTATAAATAATAATAAAACGGACCAAAAGTTATTCTGCTTTATATCCGCATCATGGGTCTACAGCTCCAAACAATGTTAGTGATATAAGAGTCCTCTTTTTTGAGGCAAGTACCATCTCCTGCTTTTGGCAAGTCACTGGGTGGTTCTAGAAAAGCAGTAAAGAGCTTGTAATTGAGTGACTCTACTATACAGGCAATGTGCTAGCCAACAGGAAGAAAGTAACATTTAAAACAAGAATATTACCTGCTATTAGGGAGTTTTACAACCTGGTGTCAGATAGACATTAACCACATGAAACACATGCTTTATTTACACCGTATTATGATTATATAGTATAATATATATCATTATTTATTATTATCTCTATGTATCTACATATTTTATATAGGTACAATTATATATTATAATACATGCATATTATACTTTATATCGTACTCATGCTTAACACACAAAAACAATGACAAACACAAATTACTATATTTATATTCTTTTTTGTTTACAACACATTAGCACTAACTGTCAGAAGTTCTATGATAGAAAACTAGAACAACTTGACATACACTGGGATTCCAAGAAAGAAATTTTACATAAGACATTCTTAAGATAAAAACTGAATTATATGCCAGAGGAAGAATAGGCAAGAGTGTTATGGATAGTAAATGAAGAATGTTAAATAAGGGGAAAAAGTAGGAGCAAATTAAACAACAGCAACAACTGCATTTCCTTTGAGAACTGCCATCAATTATTTGCTTTATTTTCTTCATCTGGAGAATGGGGATGGTAACTCTACCTAACTCATTAAGTTGTGATGATTGAATGAAGGATTTGTACTGTACATAAGGTAGTGCTTGTCCAAGAGTACTCTGCAAGCATGTCTAAGGAAATAAAAATGATGGATGGGTCAGTAGATAGAAGAAAGGAAGAGAGGGAAGGAGAGGCTTAGGAAGAAAAGGAGAGATAGAAGGAAAGGAGGAAAGGAGAGAAAGAGGAGGGAGAAGGGAGGGGGCGGCAAAAAGAGGAAAGACCTAGAGGAAGATAGCCTTCTTATGCATGAGTTCGAAAGTTTCTCAGCTCAGGTCGTGATCTTGGTTGGGGTCCCGAGATCGAACCCCACCTTAGGCTGGCTCCTTGCTCAACAGGGAGTCTGTTTCTCCCTCTCCTTCTGTTCAGATTCTCTCTCTCCACGTTTCTCTCTCTCAACAAAATCTTTTTTTTAAAAAAAGTTTCTAGTCTATGATGTAGATGGATAGATGACAGACATCATAGATCTATCTGAACATGCTGATATCTGTATCTGTACCTGTATATCTATCAAGAACAGAATTCGTGGGTCTTGAAATTTGCACATGTTCCTTTTTAGGCTGTTGGTGATCTGCTTTCTAAAGATTTTCTTTCTCTTGCCACTATTCCCCCACTTTATACAGTTACATAGACAGTTATGAAGGTTTTTCTTTTTCTATATCCCTGACAACATTTGTCATTATGGGCCTTTTAATTTTTGTTAGTTATAAAATGAGTTCTCAGTATGGTTTTCTCTGCACTTTTCTGCTCATAATGAGATTAGGTATGTTTTCATTCTGTGAAAAGTCTGTTGATGTCCAATGTTTTCAGGGGATGACCTTTGCCTGAGTTCTTTTATATATCTTATATTCTAGGGCTTTTTTCAGTTAATAACAAATTTACAAATCTGTGCCCTTATTTTCAATCTTTTCATAGGTCATTTTAATGAACAGAAACACTAATTTTATTATATGTTCCAAATTATCAGTCTTTTCAATCCCATTTGTCATTTTTTGTCTCGTTAGAAGATATTTTAATACTTAATACTGCCATTAATCCTTATATGTTTTTTAAAGTCTTTGAGGTACTGTCTTTGAAATTTATGTTTCATCTGAGGTTGATGTGCATATAAACCCAATATATTTTTTCCACATTTATAATTAGTTCCACTGCTATTGACTGAAGTGATTATCCTTTTCCCATTGATGTGACTTTATCTTATGTCTAGTTTTAAATATATATGGGTCTGTTTCTGAGCTCAATGTTAATTTAGCTATATTTCTGAAAAAAGAGCTACTCTATTCTTTAATTATTTATATATTACTTATTAATGTGTAAATAAATTCATGTACCTGTTCCAAAAATGTTTTTGTTCTTTTTTGCCTTTTAAACTTCCATATATGCTTTTGAAGCAATTTTCAATTAATGTAAACTTTGGTTATATGAGACTGTGTTCACAAAAAAAAAAAAAAATCTGTAGCTTATAAAAGACTAGTGTGTATTTTTCTCACTTAAAATCTCCATCCAAAGGAAGCCCTACTTTATGGTATTATCAAGCGTTGTGAATTGTATTCAATTTTTGTTTGTTTCCCCTTCTACAATTTTCCCTCATCCCCATATGCCAGAACAACTCTTCAATACATCCTTATTTCATATAGAAAGAAGTCAGGGAAGTCAAAGGTGAAGGGCAAATCCCATGTATTTAATGGTAAAAACTTGAAATTGCATACATTTAAAAATTTTTTCTTCAATTTCTATTATATGGAGAGAGTTTAGCCTTATGACCATACTTACCTACTAGGGGGTAAAGGAATTTTTTTTTTTTCCTGGATAATGGTATTCTAAGGATAAAATTTAAAAATCAAGATGTTACCAAAAAAAGAACATAAAGGGACATTGACCTTTTTTATTGTTGTTAATTTATTTCTAGGCTATCCAAATATCCATGCACTCACTTCTCAGTTATGGAACAAATTTTTTTCTCCAGCATGAAAATCCTAAATTAATATATACATAAATATCCATGAAGAATGACTAATGTTCAGCAAGTTCCAGTATGGACATTTAGTTTATACAGTTAAGAGACAAATAATATGTTTATATACCCCATGTTGAACTAAGGATTAGGAATAGGAACACTGTAATAAAAACATCACTTGGAAAGAGGAAGAAGAAGAAACACAGTTGCCTTATCCAAAGCATTTATCAAATGTCAGTGGGTAGGACACAGCACTTTAGAAACAACTCTGTTGTTCAGTGTCTAATGTGCATTCTGGATCTGCCTCTGGGGAATTTTCCCCTGTCTCGTCACACCCCAGGTCATATTTAAGAAGAAATTGAAGAATATTCTCCCAAAGAGATTAGTGTAGGTTGGGTCTTCTAGAGGTGGTTTATTAGTTATACGGTGCCTCTGCATATCAAGCTCTCTGTTTTCTGCCGATACAATTACTTGGCTAACTTAATGTCCCCACCCATTAAGTGTGTGACGTGCATAGTAACTTCTAAAGGATACAGTATAGAAAGCTGAGAATAAAAGAATAACTTGACACTGGAGAAAGCTGACAAACACTCCTTCAATCAGAAATTATGTTGACAGTAGTTACTCTTGATAAGACCTGAAGAAAACAGCACTTTATCTCTGCAAGCATTATCCCACAAACCCATGACCGCAGTTTGACCATGAGAAACACATCAGGCAAAATTAAACTGATGAAGAATTTACCAAGTATCTGACCAGTGCTCCTCAAAACTGTCAAGGTCATCAAAAACAAGGAAGGTCTGAGAACGTGTTCACCATCTAGAAGAACATATAGAAATATTATAAGTAAATATAATAGGAGATCCTGGATGGGATTTTAGAACAGAAAGAAGAACATGAGAGGAAAGGTATAAAATGTTAGCGGAAGTGAAACCAATGCTTGGCTCAAAGCAGAAACCTCTCAAAGGCCACTGGCCACCAAGGTTTTTCTCTGGCCAGTGTCGCTCCCACTGCAACATAGGGAATATCTAAGCAAATCTCTTCAAGGATCTTTTCGGCAAAAAAAAGAAATGTTCGGTCTCACAGTGGGCCTGGATACTGTGGGGAAGACCACCATCCTGTACAAACTGAAGTTGGCTGAGATCGTGACAACTACTCCCACCAAAGGCTTCAAAGTGGGAACCACAGAGCACAGGAACGTCAGCTTCATCAGGTGGGTTGTGGTGGTCCGGACAAGACCCCTCCTCTGTGTTGTCACAGCTTCCAGACCGCACAAAGTCTTATCTTTGTGGCTAACAACAAGGGCAGAGGGCTTGTGAACGGGACCCATGAGGAGCTCATGACGATGCTGTTGGAGGATGAGCTCATCGACACCGCTGTCCTACTGGTGTTCAGGAACAACCTGGACCTCCCCAATCCATGAATGCATCCAAGACAACAGAGGAGGTGGATCTTCACTCTATGCACTGCAAGAAATGGTATGTTTGGGCCAACTGTGCCACCAGCCCAGACAGGTTCTGGACGCACTGGACCAGC
Source organism: Mustela erminea (assembly GCF_009829155.1). Taxonomy (NCBI): domain Eukaryota; kingdom Metazoa; phylum Chordata; class Mammalia; order Carnivora; family Mustelidae; genus Mustela; species Mustela erminea. The sequence goes on along the minus strand of NC_045614.1, from coordinate 198,371,958 downwards.
TGTCCAATCAGCTGTGGAACCAGAACGAGCCGTGCTCCAACCCTTCGCTCTCAATCCCTTCCCCTTAACTCCCACCCCTGCTTTACTCTCCAGGTGTATGTGTGCCAGAAGGTGTCCCCACGGTCAGTCACACTCTGCTTCAAGCATGTCGTGTGCAGCCCAGTTTTTATTGAACGTAGTTTTTCTTCCCAACGAGGCAGTATCTAGTACTCCTGTGCAATATTACTCAGCTTTGTTGTTGTTGTTGTTGTTGTTATTACTGTAAAGAGAGAGAGACTCAGTCTACTATTCAGTACTGAGAAGGGATTTTAGGCACACAGAGTCTCCAGGAATCACTGTGTGGGAAGAGCCTTGGCACTCCTCCTCTAGAGTCCATTTTGCATGGTCACACTAGGGCCCTGTAATTCTCTCTGTGTGGGGTCATCCCGCATCTGCTGGCCTTTATGCTTGTACTTGTGATTACACAGCAACCCCCCCGGAGATAAGTTGGGGGCTGCAGCCACTGCTGGTGAACCCATCTGAGGGTCTCTGGCCTTCACTTGCATCACTGTGTGCATTATGGGGTCTCACCAGTGGAGTGTGGCCAGGTGAGTGGGACAGTCACCCTAGAGCCTCAACCCCTGGAGCCCTCATTTTTACATGCTATCACTCCCTCAGCCTGCAAGGGTCAGATTTTCCATTAAAACGAAGACCTCAACTTTTTTTCTTTTGTATTTTGAGAAACACTGAAGAAGCAGGAGCTGTTCAACTTCGTCTTGGGGAAATCCTTGGAACTGGTTTATTTGGTGTCCTGAAACCTCTTAGGGCTTTCAATACACAAAAGCAGTTTTGTATACATTGTTTATATACTTATTTTCTATTTTCATTTTGACAAACACTGTAATTATAGTGACTAAAATAAAATTTCTGAACTACTAAAAAAAGCTATAAAACCTTAATAATTTACTGTAAATAAAAATATATCAATAATACTTTGTTAGTTGTGACAAATAAACCACATTAATATGAGGTGTTGATAATAAGGAAAACTGGATGCAGGATACAGAACTTTTTCTGCTCTGCTTGCAACTTTTCTATAAATCCAAAATTGTGTTAAAATAAAATTTACCAAAAATTTTAGTAGTATCTTGTCCATTTATGAATGATAATGTCCAAATATTCTCTACAAACATGATTCACATCTGAAGTTTTTGGCTTTCAATTTAAAATTCTCAGTTCCCTTATTATTTATCCCTCCTGACTTACATCACAATAATGGAGGATGTCTTGCTAGACAAGACAAGATGTCTTGTCTGGACAGAGTTTGAATGCGCTTCCACAAGGCATCTCTGAAAAATTCTAGGCTTAGAGTTTTAAAACACCTAAGTACTGTGTATTATGAATCCAGAAATCTGTGAAGGCAGGCTTGTCTGTATTTGCCCCCTTACCCTAAACTATTTTCCAAATTTCAGCTGATAATCATGATTTGTCACTTGTCTTCCCCCAATGTGGAGAATATTGAGAGACTGAAGGTCTATATAGTGGGAGAGCTCTAGTTTAATCAGTAAATTTAATTCTTACCAGAAGGTAATTGCACAGCTACAATTTTAATTTAACAAAATAATGTTTTAGAATTCATTCTTGGAAAACATCTGCTATACATTTTTTAAAATATCAGAATTGGCTAAGATTGCTCTCATACCTGGACGATTGAAGATCTAGTAATATTGTCGGAAAAACAGAGAATACATGCCCTGCTCCAAAAGTCCAAGTGGTTGTTTAATTACTCTTTATGAAAGCCAAGAAAATGTGTCAAAATTATGATTTTATTTGCATTAGTAAGTGCTAATTTATAATGGTTGGTGAAACATAACAAAGACTAATAATTATGTTGCTGACATCAAAGTACAGGTTTAGACACAGGGTGAGTAGATTAGTTAGTGGAGGATAGAAAGGGAAATTTTCATCCAGGATTTAATCTTGTGGATGCATGATTCTGACTCCTACATACCTTCTGTGCATATTGTGATCTATCTTCATTTAGGGTTGAAGCAAAAACTGCAAATAAAGTTGCCTTCAGTTAGAATTTTTTCCTACTGTCCTTTCTTTAATTTTTATTAGAATACCGTATGCTCCATTGCTGGTAGACTTCAAAGCAACCTTAGGTTTTCTTCTTATGCTCACAGCCCCAATTTTGTCCAGGCTTCTGTCCTGAAACTTTGGTAAATCTTGTTGGAAAGACATTGTATGGGGATTCCACAGTGATCCCACAGTGGTACCACCATGATTGGTCAGTGAATGAATTCCAGTGACTGACATGTGATTGAATGCCAGGCAGTGAGAAATAGGGGCATATCGGCAATGGTCAGAAGTGTTTTGGGCTTAGGTCTTTGGCACCTAATACACGAAATGTAAGGTCCTTTATTGGCCTGGTGTGATGTGATGCCTGATGCTGCTGCAACCGTCTTGTGACCATGAGAGAGACTAACCAATTCTCCCAGAATGTCAGCATAAAGAGATGAAAATAAGCTAGGTACTGAGGTACTGAACTGCTTACTTCCAAATTGCTGTTATGTAATGGAACAAATTTCTTGAGTGCTTAAATCATTTTAATTCAGTATTTGTTCCTTGCAAGTGAAAGTATCTTACCAACACAGATGACCTGTTATTAAAAAGTTCTGTACACTGTGAAGTAAGTGAAATTTACCAAATTGTAACTATGTGCAATAAAAGTTTGCTCTAATGCAGTTAGTTTTAAAGCAGGTAGTTATTGTTAGAGGCTGCATATAGAACATGGCTTCTTAGTATTTATTTGTTTGATAAATTTAAAATATTGATTATTTAAGTTTAAATATTTACATATGTTTTATTAAGTTTAAAACTAATATAAAGAAATTAAAATGCATATAGTTGTATAATTAATATAACAAGCAAAAGTAAGTCTCTTTTCACCTGAGGTAATTTTTTGTACTTTGTAAGGGGAAGGGGACTATATGAAGGATACTATACTCCAAATCTCTGCATACTGCTTTTAAAATATTGGTTTGTTTTGCCTCAAATTATATTCACACATTTTTTCCTGTGCATTTGATTAGTTTTAAAACTGACTCTCACTCTTAACTCTATATAAATTATCTGTATGATCACATAGTAAGATAATAGAAGATAGCATAGCACCAAAGTCCTTAAAAATAGTCAATATTGAATAATATAAAAAGAGAATTACAAACAATCTGAGGGTTTTGAAGGGACGGGGGGTGGGAGGTTGGGGTACCAGGTGGTGGGTATTATAGAGGGCACGGATTGCATGGAGCACGGGGTGTGGTGCAAAAATAATGAATACTGTTATGCTGGAAATAAAAAAAAAAAAGAGAATTACATTATTATAGATGACACAATCATAAATTATGTCATTAGTTATGTGATAAAAAATATTTTATTTAACCTATATAAGAAAATTAAGAATTCTCACCACCAAAGATGAGGCTTACTTTTGCACTTAGACGTATTTTTTTTAATCATTGAAACTCTTTAACTTTGTGAAAAACAGACTAAAATAATTTTGAAAGACTAATGATAATAAAGCCCACTGTGTGATATTTCTATCAATGTAAATTATTTCCTTCATATATCACTTCATTTATTTTGTACATTTCCACATTCTGGTCATCATTCATTTTATATCTTGAATAATTTTGTATCTCAAATCCTAATTCACAGACAGTACTTAATTATTTTGATTGTATGTCCTAATAACATCCTTTGTGAATTTAATTTTATGAATACATGAATAACTATTTCTCTTACTACCTACAATAATGACGAGATTTTTATCTGTTTATAAACATCCTCTTGTTAGCTTAGAATTACAACTCACTTCAAAAATAATATATATCCTAATGATTGAAGTGGTTCCAATATCAAAAACCTTTAGCCTACAATATTCTGCAAAATTTGACACTATTTTTATTTGAAATATAGTCCAGTTCACTTGGAAATTTGGTCTGAGACAAGGTTCACACTATTGTACTGATGAAATTATCCCAGAGATGTTAATACATAAAATAACAATGTTTTATTTTTCCAGATCAGGACATAAGCCTGTTGATTAAAACTTGGGTGTATACTGAGTTCAATCTATGATCGTTCAGCCTAATGTCCCATACAGTAGATTTTACTATAATTTTATTTCACATAAACTGTAACTGCTTGGAATAGATCTCAAATATGATAAACTGAATTAAAAATCTTATGGGCTTCCTTATTCAGAAGTCTCATTCGCTTATAAAAATGTGTATGAAATATTTCCTTATTATCTTTGATTTTAGAAGTTTGCTGAAATAAAGATCTGCTTTTTAATTTTTTTGGCATGCCTTTATGTATTAATTATATCCCTTTTTGCTGTTTACTTTTCCCCTCAAACTCTTTAGATTTTAAATATAGGGTTTCACCCTCATCCCCAAATCTACTGTGTCTTCTTTTCAACACAATAATTCCAATGAATAGCTTTTATTTGATGGTGGAAATTGTGATTTGAGAGTTAGACAGATACATATATATGAATGCATAAAAATACTTTGTGTGGATCTATATGGCTATGTATTAGATGGATTTTATTTATAGTCTTTTCATCTTCTCTACATCTTCACTAAATTTTTCTAATTTGATATCAACCATAGTGATCCAACAGAATGGTAGTTTTGTATGTTTTTATCCTTTATCTTGATCATTGTTTTATATATTGTGGCAATATAGTATTAGATGCATAAAGGTTTAGAATGATTTTTAAATCTGGCATGCTGACTTTTTAATTTGATATGTTTTAATACTTTCTTACTAGTTTGTCTGTTTTTCCTTTTGGCTATTATTACTGGTTTAACAATTTTCTTTTTGCTAGTATATTTTCCATGTTTCATTTTTAAATTTGTGTGATCTTATCTTCTGGATGTGTTGATTGTTTATATTGCTATAGCATAGGACCCCCTCAACCCCACTCACACACACGTAATAGCTAACACAGGCCATTCAACATCAGAAGACTTTGAGCTATTGGTATCACATCTCAAAGAAAACTGAAAGATCCTTTCCTGAATATGAAGAGTGAAATACTTCCTTGCCAAACCCAAGTTCAAAGACAGCTTTTAGTCATTAACTTTCCAGAGTAGGTGTATAAATACCCCAGCTCCCTCAGTCCTCTAGTAGGTAATTCTGATATGTATGTTTTTTGCAGTTTCCCAGAGGTGGGATTTTTTGGGTTTTGTTTGTGTGTTTGTTTCTGTTTTTGTTTTAAGATAAAATCTTATTTGCTCTATTCATTAGTAACTAAATGCATATTCTTTGCTGACTGCTTCCCCAGTTCCCACTTCTTTGCTTGTGTTCATGAAAATACCAAAAAAATTACATGTACTTAAATCCTTATCTGCTAAATGTGCTTCTGGGAGAACCAGCGGAGAAAATCAACTTCTCAATATTCAATTTGTTAAACAGAAAATTTATTTATATTTACATATATTGTGATTTCACCATCTCATTTTACCCTTTTGATTTGCCCCATATCTGTAATTTTCTTTATCATTTGGAGTACAAACAGCAACAAGATACTTTGGGATTTACTTTTTTCTTCATTTAATTTCACCCAAGGGGAAGGAAAATCCAGAAGAAGCTTGAAATTGATTTCAGGAGTTTTAATACAAAGAGGAAAAGAAACTTACATGTTAAACTAGAGCAAACATTAAACAAATAGGACTCTTATTTCAAATTACCAGAACAAAAGACATGGAAATAATTATAAATTGCTGAGAAATAGTTTATGCTCAGGCATGTGTTTTAAACATTTTTTTAAATTAGTATATGAAAATATATTATTTAAAATATAAAATATGATTTATTTTGCAACTTTGAAAGCAGGAAGGAATTGTAAAAATTGAATAATGATTAGAATGATAATAGTAACTATCATTTATCAAGTACTTGCTAAAACAAAGACATAGTACTGAAGACATTATATACATTCTTTCCTTTATTCTTCATCCCAACCTCCGGGTTTTACACTGTTATCCTTAGTTTTTAATTACAGATGAAGAATCTGAAGTTTCCATACATTCGATAAATTGTCCATATCACAGACAGAATATCCCCAAGTTATTCTGAAACACATGATCTGAATAGCAGGAAAATTTAAGCATATTGGAAGAGGATGAAGTTGAAACTATTTTCCTGAAACAAAAATAGAAAATGTTTTCAAATATTTAATACTATTCTGAAGCACAGTGTTCTATATTATGTAGTACTATAATAAAGATATTATTATCTCTCTTTTTTTTTTTAAAGATTTTATTTATTTATTTAACAGGCAAAGATCATAAGTAGGCAGAGAGGCAGGCATGGAGAGAGGGAAGCAGGCTCCGTGATGAGCAGAGAGCCTGATGCAGGGCTTGATCCCAAGACCCTGAGATCATGACCTGAGTTTAACCCACCGAGCCACCCAGGTGCCCCAAGATATTGTTATCTAAAAAGCATCTGCTATCTAAACTTTTGAAAAACTATCTTATAAAATTTCAAAAGAGATTATTTTCATTGCTTCATAAATGTCCCCCTCAATCTATATTTTAGGTTCAGTCTTCAGACTATTTATCTACATGCTTATCAATCTCTCTATATACCTGTCAAAATTTATTCTGCTTCTGCATGGACTCTTCATAAGCTGAGCCTTACAATTATCTTAGAATGTCATAAATGTTTGTAACATCCCAGTATGCTGCATTTCAACACCACTAACTCTACCTAGTTTGAGGTCAAGTGCTATAAAATGTAAACAAATATTGACTTAAAAGTGAAATAAACTGGGCACCTGGGTGGCTCAATCAGTTAAGACTCTGCTTTTGGCTCAGGTCATGATCACAAGGTCCTGGGATGGAGTCCCACATCAGGCTCCTTGCTCCGCAGGGCTTCTGCTTCTCCCTCTGCCACTAATTGTCTCAATCTCTCTCTCTCAAATATTAAATAAATAAAAATTTTAAAAGGGAAATAAATATAGTGTTTTAGAGCAAAGATCAATGCATTTATTCAGGAAAAAAAATTGAGTTTTCTATGTATTTAGTAATCCTAAGCTTCTGATCTAGACTTTTAACATCTTAAACTTCTCTTCCCTCCACCCCTCCCCCATCATAAGCATAAAACTATCTCCCTGTTGTTAGCAGGGTTATTGTAATGGTTAAATGAAGTCAGGGTAAGTGCTGTAAAAACTGTCAAGTGTTATATAGAGAAAATAGAATTAGGGTATTACTGTTAATAAAGTAACAATTTACAGGAATTTACGAGTTATAGTCTCCTTTACTGTCTCTCTGATGGACTGTTTTGTCTGAGCCACTTAAACTATGTCCACCAGAGATAGCCTCTATGATCTTGACTTTTTTCTGATGCCAAAATGATAAAAATCTTGATTACCACCTATTAAAATTATAGCAGAAAAACCCAATTGCCAATCCTGACTTTATTTCCCATAAGGATCCTGTATGAAGATACAGCCCATCATACTATTTCCCCAGTAGAATCAATAGAGTTCTCACTAAAAATCTTGGTGATTTATAAAAAATAAAAAATTAATATAAAAAAAAATCTTGGTGATTTCAGTATTAATATTAAAAATCCTTTTGGTGCCTTAACCCCAGAAGTTCTTTAAGTGCCTCAACCTCAACTATTTTGTCCTTCACCCATTCACTCTGTGGTCATGCCCTAGTCTTGCTATTTCAGCAGCCATGCCCCTTCCTTAATATCAGCTTCAACCATTCCATCTTCCAACCAGGGCCTCCTATCTTTTCAGTTGTACTCCGTATTATCATAGTTTCCAAAAACCTCTTTTTTCCTTCCGAACCTTCTTCAATCCATTGACCTACAACTGAAATTCATCCCCTTCATGTCTTTATTTTCTTTATTTCCTGACCTGGTTTCATTACAACCATTCTATTTCATGAACTTGGAATCCCTTTCCCCTCTCCTTTTTCCTTTATGCAATCTCCTCTTTCGGAAAATTCCAACCTCAGTTAAGTGTGACTCTCTATCTGTTCTGTTGTTGTATGTGAGTGACTCAAAGTGGCTGGAGGAAAACACATACCCCTACTGACTGATTTATCTTTTAACTCATGGCCAGTAACCTCATCTGCCTTCGCACTCAGAGAGCCGACTTAATGTTCCTTGCCTTATATACACTCAAATTATAACCTCAAGGACTATGTCGTTGTATTGCATCTTTCTTCTCAAACATCTTAAAAAAAAAATCTGGGAAAGTATGCAGAATTAGAAATCAAACTCTAGGATCTCCTTACCCATCTGACTGCATTTGTACTCACATACTGATTATCTTCTTGGTTTAATTTTTTTCTTATCTGTATTACTAAGGCCAAAGGCCAAATCCTATACTATTGCAATGCAATTATCCCCTCTCAAACTATCTTGTTACAAACATTCTTTGTATTTATTTACCATTTAAATTAATTATCAGTTAAAACCAAACAAAGAATACATTTTAAAATGTTTTTAACTATATATTTTGTATATCAGTCATGTTAAATATTTCAACGATTAAGCTAAAGTCCCCAGTGAAATTTGGTTGGTAAATCAATCAGACAATTATTTGTCCTCATCTTAGTTGATTTATCAGAAACAACTGACACAACTGATCACTCCCTTTATAGAAACAGATTCTCCACCTAGTACCCAGGACCTATACCCTCCCAATTCTCCTCTAGCTTCACCTTTCAACCACTTTTGTTGATTCCTTTACTATATTTTGAGCATTTCATTTTTTTTTTTAAGTCTATATTCCTTATTGAAATATACCTACACAAAATACTTCGGTGCTTCTGGGTCTTCACAAACAGAATACTCAAATCTGCATTTCTGTTTTCATTCTCCCCTAAACTTCCTTCTCCTTCAATTGTCCCATTTTCGGTACATAAACAACTCCCTTCTTCCTGTTGCTCCCACCCAGTACCTTGGATTCATCATGGACTCACTTCTTTTCCTTCCTTACGTATTAGTAGAAAACACTATACAATTACCATGTGATTACACTGTCCTAGCTGCTGTATACCCATAAACACACGCTTTACATGTGCACACATAAATGTATACTTTAGCAATGAATTTTTGTAATAACTTAGATAGGAAAGTCTAATTATTCATTTTTTTACAGAGAAGGCATCATGGTAATTTTAAGTAGCACCTGGCTATAAAACATAAAACAGCCAGTTCTGGGATTTAAACCAAAGTAGTCTGTCTCCAGTGTACATACTCTTAAGTCTGTCTCAGCCTGTTATGCTTTTGAAATATAGCCAAGATCCAACCAATCAGTTCTCGAGGTCTTTCGTTACTGACTTGCTCTAAGCAACCACTATCTAATTCTAGGGTTTCAGTGTCCTGCTAACTACTTTCCAGACTTCTACTCTTGCTCTCTATAGTTCAAATCAGAATTATTTGCATTTTTAAAATATCCACATATCATATCTCTCTGTTCAAATTCCTACAATTCCTTCTCATCTGTCTCTCAAAAAAGAAAAAAAAATCTTATACTATAGGCATTGGTAGATCTGCCCCCCACCACTCTCTTTCCTTTCTGAATCCACACTCTACCTCTCTCTCCCTCTCCAGCCTCCAGGCTTACTTGCCAAGATCCCTCCTGCTTTGGCATATTAGATTGCATTTGCTATTCTTTCAGTCTGGAATACCTTTCTTTTGGACACCTGCTTGTCTTGCTCCCACCTCTCCGTCAGTCCGTTCAAACATTACTTTTTAGAGAAGCTGTCCCTTAACACCCCATAGAAAATAACACCAATCTCTCTCTCTGCTTATTATTTGACCTTGTTTTCTTCTTAGCTGGGGGCATCTGTTGGGCCAGATGAGCTTTCCTTTTTTAATTTAATTTAATTTTTTTTAATTTC